>NC_134276.1:207289025-207610948 GCF_949628215.1 Phalacrocorax aristotelis | reverse complement strand
CAAAAGTTCCTGTATCTTTCAAAAGATAAACTGGCAGCAGTAGCTATTTGATTTCGCTAAACAGGTAATATTTTCCTGAAAGATTTCTAGCAGTCATTTAAATCTTCAGCTTTCAGTCTTCATCATAGTACGAAACACACCTTGAGAGAATAATTTCTAGCAGCTACTGCATGTCATTAAAGTGCAGATTTGGTCTCTTTTGACTCCGTATTTACAAAACATGCTTCCAGGATTTATTTGAAAAGGAATCATCAGGAAATAGCGTTACTTTTTCTTAGGTCTTTACAGGGTGTTCGCCTTTAAGAAGTCCATAGGTAAGCAAGTCTTCTGGGACCATCAATGATAGTTCAATGCCTACATATAAAGGATCTTTCACCTATCTATGTAAAAAGGCCTGTGCAAACACTCAAAAGAGGAAAACACAAGCTTATTTTTGTAATGCCTATATGTGACAAATTCTAGAGGTAATTTGGGTTCCTCAGCTGCTATTTATAACCTGAAGAATCTATCTATGTTGCTTTATTGTAATCCTATTATGTAATGCTGGGAAATACCATTAGATCATCTAGTTCATCTAGTTATTAGTATATTCCAGACCTGGTAGCAGGATTCTTTTGTTGTTCCATAAGCAGTAACAGGCTGATCCCCTATGGATTTACATCCTACTCTAAGATAGGGATTATTCCATTCATATGGAATATGAACCCCCCAATCACCCAAGAGGCACATACAGAGGGGTTAGTTCACACCTAGCATAGACTGTTCCAGATTTACATACATGGAGGGGTTAGTCCTGACCTACAGACACGCATGTTTGATCAGCACAGCTAGATGATATTCTGCATGACTGAGCATACAGCTGCTTCCAAAGGGGTTGGGTAACAGCTAACTTCTGTCTGCCTCTCCTTCATGGGGAGTCTCTCCCTCTCTCTTCTAATGTGCTCCACATTTTCACAAAACTTCCAGAAATGTAACTATTTTTGAATCTTCTACCCTTTCCCAAGATTGAAATTAGGCAATGTAGTTGGAATTGGATGGTGTTCAGTACTCACTAGACAGAAAATTTAATAGATTACATGGTTGCAAAAGCCTTATTCCTTAAGGTAATCAGAATTACTAAATAAATCATCTTATGACAATCATAATGAGAAGTGTTATAAATCCAGGTGTTTCCCAAAAGGCATACAAAATGTGCCATATAATTCTGAATTCCTCCAGCTCCCCTTCTGTCTCTTGCATACTCACATAAAGTATAAATTATTTCACTGTGGATGGTCATAAGTGTGACCTGAGTGATTATGACTTGAGTGAAATGAGTGTTTTCAAGAATCAAGTTTTTTTGTTCTCTTTAGGAATACAAAACTAGATCTCAAAATGACCACAAATAATGACACAGAGATTGCCTAATGTGCAGAATCACTAGTAGTATAGGTGATGGCTGAAGAAGGGTTTTGCTTTTTATTACCTGAGGACACAGTACTGTTAGAGAGGACAGCAAAATGGCTTTTGATCAAAACAATGGAAATAGTTTTTTTGAAAGGCTTCACTCGCACTCTCTTTTTTCCTGGAAAATGTCTGAAGCTCTCAGCTGCCACAGTCATAGTGTTCCCAGCCAAGGATTTAGCCCCCTAAAAACAGCAATTTGAATCCAAATATTTAAAATTTGTCTAAATATCTCCAAGTAGATGTTCTTATTTAAGCACATCAGGAGAGCAGAAACATGCTGTAAGGAGAGTTGGACAGAACACAGAATAGGTGAATATGAAACAGTTAGGCTAGACATCAAAAGGCAGCTTTCAACTGCTAGTAAAGTGAGATTTTACAATAACTCTAATAAGATTGTGGTGGCATGAAACGTGCCTATTTTTAATGTTGATGGAAAGAACTGTACGATATTGTTGTCTGTAATAAAAAAGGTCTGGGCTTGATGATCAAGGAAGTAAGTGCCTTGCAGCTCTATGCCCCATGGTTTAGACATGCCACTCCTATTCATTTTAATGGAAATTACATGCCCAATTACAAAGATAATTTTGAAAACATGTTTTGCTGTTTGAAAACTGTACAGGAAGTTCAGAGAATGCGTGTTGTGTTGACAAATAAATCTCCCTCTGAGTTAGACACCAATCAACAAGTGTGAAACTTTTGAACCAATATTTTCAAAACCAGATGGCTAGAACTAGATTCTTAGATTCATATTTAGGCACTTATTTGAGTTACTTTTCAGAAACGCAAGCTTTTAAAATGATGGCTTCAGTAACATGGGGAAAGTTGGTAGGCAGACTTAAAAAGAAGAGCATTCAGAACTCTGAATAGCAAGGTCCTTAGCATTATAGGCAGAATTCCTTAATATTAATGTAAAACCTTCAATTTTGTGTTACATGGTATTTCTCACTGGTTTTCACTCAAAATCCTTTTCCATTTTCCTTTGCATTGATGGAATGGATTAGCTTTCTTACATTTATTTCAATAAGTGAAGGAATCATTAGTGAAGCTTGTTGCTCCTGGTACAGATAAACCAGAGGCTAAAGGCTTTTCTTTATTTCTCCCTCCCCAACTGCTAATTCATCTTCATTAAAATGAAATGGATTTTTTTTTTTTCATTCATATCTGCAATTAGCTTAACTATGTTGGGAGGAAGTAACCATATGAGCAAATACTGAAGAAACTGAGATGATGGAATGAAACATGAACATATAAGAGATGGAGTTGCAAATGCTTCAAGTTTACAGGAAACAAAATAGAAAATAAATTAAGGAACTATTGAACAAAAAGTCTCTTTAGAATGAAGTTGTTTCTCATCAAAGTTCAGACATTTTGGATTTTTTAGCACAAACATCAGATTGGGCGTCCCATAATGCACTATTATATATTAAAATCCACATTCCCCTTTCACCTCCTCTTCCTGTAGATGGAAGTAGTAATGCTCAGTACCTTCCTTTAACCAGAGGAGGCAAATCAGTCTGCTTACTTTTGCAATTGAACTTCCTATTTTTTTAAATTTTGGCCAGCTGGCATGGCATGGGAAGTCTATCTCCATCTGTTCTCCATTTCAGGAAGACATCGACCCCACTGCTCTAGTAAGCTAAATGAAATAAAACATGGCAAAGAAGAAGTTCCTTTCAAATTCTTTTAAAAATCCCCTATGTCTGTGGAATAGACATGCTTTACTGAACAAGTTTCAGAGCAGTACCATGATTTACTGCATTTTCAACTCAAACTAAGTCTACATTAAATCACCAATATATGCGATGTCAAGCTGAATGTAGAGGTGGAAGGAAAATCAGAACATATAGATATTTATGGATTTAAAGATAAGGGTTTTAAGGATGTGTAGTGGCAAATAACCTTTAGAATTTTTTTTGGTAGTGGCCATCTTTTGGAGTCTATAAAATAGGTGAACTTTCTATGGTCATAGATGAAGAAACTCTGCTTTATCCTCCAGCCAATACTGGCCTTCTACACAGCTTAGACACAATTCCAGTAAGACCTACCACAAGAATGTGTTCTGTCATCTTCTACAAGCAACTATTTCTTTTTTTCCCAGTCTCAGAGCTAACCTAGGTTTTGGGCAAACATATACAGTGTAACTCCTCAGCGAATGACAGAATCACTTATGATTCATACTTACATGGCTATTGGGAATTCATCTTTGGCAATTACTTACAGATGAGAGAGGAGAAAGAAAAGTCCTCCTTCCTGGACAGCATGTATTTGTGAGATCTGAGTCAACAGTGATATTAGGTTGTGAAGCAGAAAGGCAATTTTTGTTAAAGGAAAGGAAAATAGGAACATCTAGCTCTACCTCTGATTCAGTAAAGAGTTGTCCAATGGCTGTTAGTGGCTTTTGGACGCTCCTGCTCAGTTTGGTTAAATTTGCTGTCATAATTACCAAGTGAATTTGAGGCAAAGATAAGCTAAACCATGGCTGGCCTTCTTTCACTTGATCAGACATCTGGTTTTCTTTATTCAGAAAATGAGGTCTTGGAAAAGCAACATTATCTATGTATAGATATGTATAGATGTTGCTAGTGAACAGTTAGTCTCACACCACCAATAAAGTGTTAAATTATAAGATAAGATTTTTATCAGGAAATGTTACATGTGTATAATGTAACTATGTCAGAAATAATCACTCCATGCTTCTTTTGTAAATACAGGAAAAAGGGCACATTTCTCTGATCTGTTTTAGATATCCAACTTCTGGTGAAATGAATAGTGATGCTGACATGACTGCTTTTTTCCACTGACTGTAATGGGGCCTTGATAACTAGCTTAGATGCAGTCATCAACAGTTAGTCAAATCAATCACACCTAGATATCTAACACCTTATATTCTTACTTGGTGGTAAAGCAGGCTCTGTAATTTATGCATTCCATAAGTAAAAGAGAAGAGCAACAGAATAAGTGGAAGCATGTAAAACAACAGCACTTTAAGCAGTCTAGATTGCAGAAATTTCTTATTTTATCAGAGTTGTTTACTCTTCATGCTTTGAAAGCAATATTTGCTAACGCTCTTGTATCAGAGAGGATAAAAACACACTAGAACTCTCTAAAAAGAAAAAAAAAAAGAACAGGAACTAAACTCCTCAAAGAACAATAATTGTAGTTTCTGAAGGTGATGTTGAGTCATCAACAGCATTCTGCCCCTGGAAGAATGTTTAGGAAGTGAAAGCGCAGTCTTGCGTATTGCAGCCATCCAGAATAACAACCAGACAAGATCAAGTGATATGATCTGACTATGTCTGTGTCTTTTCAAAAGAGAGTGGGTTTTTTTCCTTCTTTTTTTTCTTTGGTCTTCTCCCTATATTGAGTGTTCTTAAGAATTTATGACTGTTTAAGATAGATCTGTGAAGGGAGCCTACTACATAGCAGAGGTGCAACCTCAGCCAACAATTCTACCAATTTATTCTGAACTTTCACTTGAGTGTCAAGAAGGAATTTTTTCTTTTAACGTTAAAACCACAAAAATTGCCTTTATTATTGTTACCTGTTGTGTGGCCAGGAATTTGCTAGGATTCTCCCCAAAATTATTCAAAGAATATGTCATTTACACTCAATCTGTCACAAGCCAGAAACTCATGAGGGGAGAGGAAAGCATGACAATGAGATCATACAATTACCCAGCAGAAGAACTTACTAAAATGGCCCTCAATTTTCTTAATTTTTTTCTTCACAATTTCTTGCCTTCTTTCTTATTTAATTGTTTAGTTGGGTTGGGTTGGGTTTTTTTTCTTTATAAGTAAGAATTTTAAAAGTGATTGCATGAAATCAGGCAGTTAGTCTGGTTTGCCAACAATGTTTAATGAACTCAAGGAACAAGCATGAGGACAGTGAATAGAGGTGAAAAAATATAACGACTGATAAAAACTCAAGAAGGAATACATACTTGGAAAGAGAGGCTGGCAATGGCTATGTGATACATGGACTGGAAAGTAGGAAGAGATGCTGGAATGGTATGATGGATGCGTCAGCAGAGGCAATGGTTACTGCAGAAACTTTGGGGGTTTATTAAACCTAAAAGATGTGCATTAAAAAGCATATAGATGATAGGAAGATAATGGGTTACAGTCAGAGTGCTGTGGAAAAGAAAGGGCTGAATTTGCTCCAGCTATTTTAAGCTACAGTTACATAGGGATCAAGCAATACGAGAGCTGTGATTATTAAAGGAAGTAAGGTAGACAACTTTCCTTGATTATATTAGACTTAACCGGCAAGTTATTCTAGATGAGATATTCTAGATGAGAACACTATGAGTAAGATCATCAGTCTAAAAGCTCTGGAGCATAGAAGTGTAAATTCTTAGTCTAGGCATGGCAGACAAAAATCCATATAAATAAATAAATAAAGAAGTAAACATGGAAAAGGGGGAGTCCTGATGTAATGGCTGATAATGAGGAAACAGAGCTGCCAGTGGGGCTGCTGACAGAGCAGTTAGAGAAATGAGCAGTGAAGAACAATCATGGGGGCCAGGAAGAAACTGGCTGCCAAGAAGAAGGGAAATGACTAAATGCATTAAGGACAACAGGAAGATCAAACAGGCTTTGAGCCAGGCCAGAAAAAGAAAGTCAGAAGGAAGCTACCATGGCTCATGTGCTGGACTGAACGGTTATTCTGCAGTAAAAGCAAAAATTGAGATGTTATAAGCACCTTAAGATTTAGAAGAAAAGATAAAGATAAAACAGATCCCAAAAAATCTTTTCATATGGGAGAGCAGACCTTTATCAAACTGCAGTGGCTTTTCATCATTATCTTTGATATTTGTTTGCAAATTTTCTTTTCCTGACCTGTGCACTACTGATCCGGTGTACAGGAATTCTCTGTTCCAGACGTTTCTCATCACAGTGTGAAAGGTTCATCTCATTCCGTGATGGTAGCTTTTTATGCTTGTTGTGATTCCCTCAGGTTACAAATGGATCATTTACACATCTGAGAATGTTGTTAAGAAGCTCCTGAGGTGGAATGGGATTCCAGCTGTAGCAGCTACCTACTGCTCTTATTTCTTGTGGCAGGCTCCTGAGAGTTGCACAACTGCCTATTAGTAAGTTGATGATGGATGGAACAGCTGTAAATTTACAAGTAATGATAAGCTTGAGACTCCTAAATTAGTTAGAGAACAGCAGTTTGTAAATTTTAAAACAGACCTTGGACCAGGACCTTTTTACAGGATAATGCCACCAGCAAGACAACAGGTCAGTGGTTGAAAGCTATAAGCATTCCTCTGTCCTTTCTTATGGTTCTCCATCTTTGTTGAAAACAGATAATTTAAATCTCAGGCCAATTTACCACAGTGGTTCAAGTATGAGCTTTAATTTTCTAATGATCTGCTGGATGGTCTTCAGGAAATTTTATGTTCCTCTCCAATTCACTGGAAACTGTAACTATTTTATCGTGCAAAGTCATCTAAAATAATTTGTTCTGGAAAGTAAGTGAAAATTAAAAGGAATTAATATAGCATGAAGGCAAAACAAGACTAACAGGGGTGGTGACAAAGACAAACCAACAGAAGAGAGGGAAGGAATAATAAGGCAGTTTGTTCAGCAAATTGAAAACTGAGAACATCATACCCATGTTGATTCTGTGAAGCTCTTAAAGCCACACTGAAGTGAAGAGAACACTCTGAGAAAGATAAAATGAGAGAATGAAAAAGAAGCAAACTTGATGCACAGAAAGTGAAACCTTGTTTTCCTTGTTGTCTTTGACAGAAAACCAGGAACACACCTGAAAAGCCAGAGAGACAGCTACTGAGGAAGAAATGAACAACTTTCCTGGAAAGAGAAAATTGTGTCGTCCAAATCATCCTTAAAAGAGTGAAAGGAGCAGAATGAAAAGTGACCTTTTTATTCTGCTGCTTCTTCTGCTGGTCTTACAAATCAAAGACTAATAGGTGGGCTTGACCTCACCTAGCTTTTATCTGAGTTAATTTTTAGCACATGTAGAGTTAGATGCCTCTGGCACTCGTTCACTACAAGGTAAATAATCTGCATCCATAATGATAGGACCCTAGAGAACTTTGGGCACAAAGAAAGGACACTTGAAGATCTTGGATGAAAATACTTTTCACAAAAAAGTTTGTATCCACAATAACTGAGTTTTAGCGTCAGTGTTGATGTATTCTTTGACCTGGTCTACGTTTAATAATGAATGATGTGGAAGGTCTGTCCTAGGCCTAACAGATTTCAAATACTTCTTAATTTTCCATTGGAAAATGCTTGAAAGGATTTCTTGTAACGGCAACTCACCCTAAAAATGCGGATGTCCTACGCGCTCTATGCCAGGAAACAGAAACAAAAAGTTTAATTTTAAGATACACGCAAAGAAAGAACCCAGAGGAGAGCAATATAAATTTAGTAGTCCTATTTTCATCTTCAGTAAGCATCACTACTATTTGCTAATTGCTCTGAACAGGCAGATGATTAGTGAAGGAGTACACAAAGCACTTGTTTCACTTATTACTCAGATTATTGTTTGTTTATAGGACTAAAATTTATATGAAAATATAGAATGTGGCATAAGGGCTAAATGGTACTAGTAGGCACTTTTAATTAATGTCCAAAGTCTTATATTTGGAGTTCAATAGTATTACTATGTGAAAATAAACTTGCAGTGTCTAGTGTGCAACAGCTTAGCAAGAGCAAAGTGACACAGTTAACGTGGCAATAACCTGGGGCTCACAAAACCAGTTTCTTTTCTTGGTGTATTGTTGCTACCAGCTGTGCAATCTCTGCCTCCTTTCTTTCATTAATATACAGAGTGCAAACCTTATAAAACAGGTACTGTCACTCTGTATTTGTACTGTCTCCAGGACAGTGCTGCTTGATTTCATCTGAGGTCTCTGTAGGACAGTGTAATATTGCCAAGTGTGCTCGCATCACACAGTGATGGAGGTTCAGCCCTTCTCTCCTTTAGAATTCAGTGCTTGACTTCTCTATCCCAGTTATTCATGCTATTCAAAATATACCTGAGTATATTTTGATATTGAAAATCCTTGAAAGGATTCCTTGTAGTGGCAACTCACCCTAAAACTACTGATATGCTATGTGCTCCATGCATATACGTAATACCAATATACCTGAGTATATTTTGATGGAACTGCTCAGGTGTTTAAACATTAGGCAAATATTTCAATAATATCTGAGTTAGGCCTCTGTTTAATTAAATTGCTTTTTTATACGCTAATTCTGTATAAAAAATTTCTAATATGATTCAATTAAAAGAATAATAACCTCATAGTATTTATGAAAAAGGAGAGAAAAATGCCACCAATGGAAATTAAAACACTGAGGCACTCCTCCTCCTTTGGTACTTTTTTCCTATGAAGCCTGTACTTGGACTGATGGCTTGTTGTGCCCCTTTATTGCTTTGTTTGGATCAGCTCTGCAGTACTTTCCAAATTTAAAAATGAAATGTGTGACCCCTTATTTTGTTGCCCTCCTTAAAAAAAAGAGACTGAACATTCTCATCTGACATCAGCAGTGTCCCTTAGAGGCATGATTCACGAGATACCATGTCATGGGGAAAATTAAAAGGTAAAAGGGCACCCTGAATCCTATTACTTTTATATCTGTTGATCTGTTGTTTTTTTTTTTAATAGGTGGCCTTTTAATAGCTCTCGATTTGTTTTTATGATTTCTGCTAGTCTTGGTGTTCTTATATAAAGTAGCGGCGAAATCACTGAAAAGGGAAAAATAATCAGAACAGCTAAAATACTACTTCAGTTTCACTCAGAAATATCACAACTGTGGCTTTCCTGGAAGAGTGAAGAATGATGCCAAACTCGAGCAATATTGCCTATGAACAAAGCAAGTACAGCTAATGTGCCACACTGTCACAGCTATTGTAACACATTACTGCGGCTAATTTTAGATCAAACCATAGAATATACAGATGTGTTTAAGCAAATATCTTGCCTAAGAAGAATTTTTGGGTTGTGAAACAAAGTCTAGAGTGGAAATTTACTGACAGGCTAGAGTACGATATTTAATTAGAACAGTTGGCTTTCAAAGCAAATATAAACTCCTGTTCAGAACATTTGTCCAATAACTCGACTAATTCATATTATTTAACTACAGACTGCTTTTTGACCCCACTGCACCAAAAAAAAGGCCTGTTTTCTTAAAAACAGTGAAATTGTGCCCTTAAAAGTATGTGGGACACCACTATTTCTACATAACTCTAACTGTATATATAGTCCTAGCATTTTGTTTTTGTTTTTTCTTTTTTCAACAGATATAAACAGATTTGCATAACATGCCCACAGTAAGAATGTCTTTTTTTACTGCCATTTTAGTCTTGGTTTAACTGTTGTTTCCTTCACCGATCAATTGGTTTTGATAGTGTTGTTTGTCTGATGCTACAAGAATGTGAATTTAAACCCTAACGTTGAAAAGGGAGATCAAACGAAAAAATGCAATCGTCACATTCACTGAATCTTGACTTGGTGAGTTATTTTATTTTATTGTTTAATAACACAATTATAAATGTGATAATGATGTATGTAGTGGCCTCAGGAGAATATCTGCCTACCTACGTTTTTATAAATATGAGAACAAGATATCAGTGAAATGCTGTCCAAAATCTATCTCCAAAACAACTCATGTTCCAGCTCCAGCCAACTCCAGCTGTGGAAAAAAACTTAATTGTGATTTCCTCCACTCTTGCACAATGTTGATACAAATCTTTGTGCCACTTTGTTTATCCATTTGGGAATGTTATTCCTACCCAAAATCATCATAGTTGCCCTTAAGGTTCAACATGTGAGTATATATTAATTAGTAAAACAGGTCTATGGTCTGTTAGAGAATGGCCTATTGAATGAATTGTTTTCCTTGATTAAATATTCTGTAGTATAATGGAGACCAGAATTTGGTCCAATTGTTCAGATTTTGCAATGACGTTGTTAAAAAATACAACCATAACAACCTGTCTCTTCTGGGATACAAACTGCTGACACTTTTTTGTTTGGCGAATTAGTGTGATAACTGAGTTGGAAAAACACTTTCTGGTAATACGAAAGTAGTCACAAATATGTCATCTTCTCATACCTTTATGGAAAACTTAGCATTCCTGTCTGTCTTCAACAAGACTAATTAGCAGGCTAACGAGGGGAGCAGACTGCACGTTTTCCTTTGGGTTTTCAAAGGAGTTAAAGGGAAAGTCAGTGTGATTTGAAAATTACTACTTATTTACCATTTGCTCTTTTGAAAATTCCATAATAAAATGTAGAGGTACAAACACACATGTACAACAATTGGAATATAAATCATATGTAATTAAATATTTTCTTTGACAGTGGCCTTGCAAACTCATATTTTTATTTGCTATTAAAAATTCCTCTACTATAACAGAACATTTTGTCTTTAATGTTGTTGATATATAGGCATAGTATTTTGTTACTTGTATTACGCTAAGTTTAATTTCATAATGGTTTTCCAGTAATATGGAGGATTTATTGTAAAAGTTTTTATCTTTCTGACATCAATATATCAGAGTGTGTAATGTGGTTATGTCCAATTTGGTTGAGTTTCCATCTGCAGACATTTTTAATGATCTTACATAGCATTTCTCTTAAGCATAATATCATCTACTATCTGCATGTATTTCACTGTAGAGTTTATAGTCTTTACAGATTTTCCAGATTATATATGAGGTCTACATATTTCTGTATTACACTCTAGAAAACATTTTAAAATATTCATTATTGCTCCTTCTTGATGGATTGTTCTTCCTCTGAAATAAAATTACCTTTTAAAAAAGGTGTATATATTTTCAGGGGGGAATAAGTCAGAATGTACTTTTAGAAACTGTAACTGTGCACAAGAGATCAGAAATTTTTTTAAGATAAGGAAAACTCAAATTGTTTTTTCCTCATTATATTGTGTAAAAATGGGCATTACCCAATAAAAACTTTTAATAGTAACCATACTCAGAGTTTAGATATTACTGAAATATAAATCTTAGTGAAGGGTTCTAGACTTAATATTTCGATTTGGTTACTTTGCTTACAAAGTTTGCTGAAAACACACTGGTTTATTATCTCCCAGTTTAGTTTCATTCTGCACAAGTATATCCAAGACTGTGTAAAATGAACTGGAAACAGAATAAAGTCCTAAACAAGTTAATTAAAAAAAAGAGAACCTCAGTCCTAAGAGTGCTCATCAGGCAATTTTCAAATCATGTATCTGGTTTTGTCTGGAACAAGACTGTACATTGCAGTACAGTGTCAACTATTTCCATGTCATGTTGAAACTTTTAAACCTCAGCTATTTCTTGGGCTGACCTTTTTTTAAAAAAGACACAAGATGTGCAAATTTTTTAATACTGGGGAAAAAATTGTATGTATATGCATTTTCATTCTAATCAAGACCTTATTTGTACTAACCATAAAGTCTTGCTCAGAACAATTATAGTGGAAGAGGTGGGAAATTATATCCAGGAGGAGGATGTTCCAATAAGCTAAGATGATCTGAACAGTAAACATTATAGCTGACATAATTTTGAAACTAATTACTCACTACAGCATGTTTAAGAAAAGAAAGGAGACATCAGCTTGGGCATATTTCCTCCCCCACCCACCCCAGAACAATACTTCTGGTCCACTTAGCTAATACATTAGAAGAAGAAACACCCATCAAGTCAGGTTGTCTCCAACACGTACATTTTGCTTCCTGACATGCCATCAAATAATCACATCATGTTTGCCAGAAACACCCTTTCCTTGCATTTGGGGTGTAGAATAAGCACTGGGGTAAAGGTCTGGTGGCAGAGCTGGCAGTTCCATCTGCTAAGGTGCTGAAGATGTGAGTTTAAGCTTTGCTCTGAACTTGCACTTACACCTCACCTGTATAAGGTTATTGGGAAGGAGTCAAAGGTGATGCTAATCACACCAATCTTTGTTTTCCCATGGATGTAGGATCTGGTGCCCTATCACTATCCTAGCAACCTCTCCTAGTATGGCCTTTGCCTTCTTTTTGATGTAGAAAAAAGGAAGAGGTTGGATTTTGGATAAAGTGTGCAACATCCCATGGGTGTTTCATATTACATTGTAGGGATTCGGTACAGTGCATTATAATGAGGAGCCACATTCGCTACTTCTTGGTTTCCCAAATACTCCATACTTCTAGAGGAAGAAAACCATACTCAAACAGCCCTGGACCTCTTCTTCCACCAATACAGAGATATGTTAAATTTCTTCATTTAAATCAATCCCATTAAGAAGTCAGTTGGACTGTGAACTTTCTTTCTCTTTTGTTCCGTCTTAGAAATTTCTCCCCTTTTCTCCTCTGCTGTGTCCTGTAGTTGCAACAGAGGAGGAAGCATGAGAAAAAAAGGTCACAACACCTGCTGGAGACAGCAAGGCGGAGATAATTTTTGTACCATTCGTGTAATGCTTTCACAAATTCAACCCATACTGTCTAGGATTTTTTTATTTCCAATTGCATATAATTCTTATAGGTTTCTGTTGCTAATGATTGATAGCAACATGGTAAACACATGAGTTCAGGAAGAAAAGACTACAGTTTGTGATGAGGAAATTGTTTAAGCAGTATGAAACTGCCAATCTAAATTTAAATATGCCCTTTAAACAAATCCATTCTTTCTACCTTTCCTTTGCAAATGCTGTAGATTTGTCACTTCTGTTTTCTGTAGTTTCAGACTCTTCTTATCTCTTAATAGAGTCTGATGGAAGTATTCCACTAGTTCTTTTCCCCTTTTCAACATGTCCAGTGAAGTAGGGTTACAAAAACCAGGGCAACACTGAAAAACTGCTATTTTCATGATCATATCTCTTGCCAATTTTCACTTCTGCTCTTAATTTATTCCACACAGCTTATTTTAATAACAATAACAATGTTTTTGATATGCACAGTAGGTTTTTTTGAAACCCTTTTTAAAGAAGTAGGCTAAAAATTTCCAAAGGCAGCTTTTAATTCCTGGTGCAGTGATGATTTAAGCATCCAAATTAAGACAAGTGAGAGCCTATTTTAGAGGTGCTGAGCATCAGCAACTCTGAGTTCTAGAGCTTTAAAGCTCAGCACAGTCAACGGAACATACAAGAAAATCCAAATCAGAGACTGCTTTTGGAAAATTTAGCCTTGTTTCTTAAGGGTGAAATCTCGGCCCTTCAAAGTCAATTACAAATCTCCCAATGACTTCAATAGGCTAGGATTTCACCCTTTATATTTTATAGGAAAAAACAAGCAACATCATACAGAAGTTTCTCTTTTATGATTTTCTTGATGTTTGCTCAACCCTGGCTTCCCTTTAGGTAGGAAAAATCATGGTTTTAATTTAAACTCCATAAAAACAAATAAACAGTAGCTTAATTACAAGGGTGGATGGGATGTTTCACAATGCTTAAGCTAATGTAGTAAAACACCAAGTGTTTGAAAAAACATTTTTAAAGCTCAGAAAACTTCAAACTGCAGTGTGTTTTCTCCTCCCTGTTCCCAACAATGCTGGAGTTGCTAATTTTACAGCACAAATGAGAAACTGATGACAATTTCTAGTAAAGTAGGTTCCATTTATTTTGGCAGATGCCAACAGCAGCACTATAGGATAACACTTTTAACTGCTTTATCTGTAGCACTTTCTGGGTACTTCAGTATATACCTGTAAAATACACTATTTCTCTGTTCCAACTGTGTGATATCAACCTTTTCACAATCACTTAGGTATGATCATCCCATGTTCATAAATGTCTTATGTTGCATAAAACACATTTCTGTGCCTATAATTGGCTATGCTATGATTATAATTTATAAAATAATTTTACGGGTTCTCATCCTTAAAGATGACATCCTCACTGGTGATTCAGACACGGAAAGTATTGCAATACAAAAACTGAAACACAAACACTGTATAGTTTTTTAATGCATACACAGTCTGCTGGTCCTTGAATCACTCTGGTCAGGTTAAAACGGACAATGTGCTAAATAAACCTTAGATCCTAAGAAATCCCCAGTAAGATTTAAATCTTATTCTCTTCTACAGCTATCACATACTCAAAATTTTTTTGGTGTTGTCAGTTCAAAGATTGAATGTATGGTCTAGCTATTCCAGTCTTTCCACTAGCCCATTTCTTCAGGTGTTTGCAAAACAAGAACTGATTACGATAGAGTTTCTTAACATACAAAATATGGCTCTGTACTTGTCCCATCTATGTCAACTTATTTTCCATAATAAGATTAGATACAGAAAGGATTTATCTGATTACCATTCCCTTTAGGGACTAGAGCAGAACCAAGAACATTTTTGGACCATACATGGAGGGTTCTTGTATGAAAGAAGACCTTGAGAAACTTTATGTTTCAACAGCTCTTCTTCAGAGGAGTATGATAAGGATCACTCTTTTCTTTGAAAATTATGCTACTCATCTTCTATCTAATGATCAGAGATTTGAGGACAGATTTCCTTTTTCCCTGCAGGAGGTGGTGTCAGCGGTGTTCACATTAGTTTTTTAATTTCACTTGGAGCATCAACTCCAGCACCCAGAGAGTCAAATGCCTTATTTCCTACTCAGATGATTTGTTTTTTGAGCCAAGCAGCCTACTTCGAGTACAGCCACCCTCTATGGGAAGGAAGCAAAAGGAAAGAAAATTTGTGCTCACTTCTTTCAGTGGCTGGTTGTTTTCAAATAGGTTCATGAAGTTATCTGTGGCTGAAGGGTTTCATTTGTGGAGGTGCAGAAGACAGGCAACCTCTGATCATCATGCCCAAAGCGCAGCACTGGATTCCATTTTAGACTGCAAGAGTAATTTTCAAAAATTTGTCTTCAACAGCTAGCAAAGGTAAAATATTGAGAATATGGAAAAAACTTTTTCCTTGCTGTGTGCCTAGAGGCCAAGGTTTCATCTGAGCTCTCCAGAGTCTCAAGTTGCTCTTTTGTAAACTACACTTATTGCCATTCAGTATCAGTGCTAAATGTGAGTCATCCTGTTAAACTAATTTTTCACTGGATTTTTAACCAAACAAAATTCTACCAGATGTTTCTATAAATAGAGGAAAGTGCTGGTCCAGTGTATTTTAGCTGGATCAGTTTTTGGACACTGTAAACTTGTTGCCAGGATTTTAAAAAGCTCTTCACAAACAGACTGCATCCTTACCTACCTACCTATCAATTCTGTGTGTGTAATGTGCTTAGAAAATATGCTGCACTAGTCCACTTTACCTTTTGCCTGGCAATACTCCTGAGGCATGTGTTCTCAGATCAAGAGAACACTGAAAGGCTTTAAATCTGATCTCTCAGACAGCTGTGCTAATTTAACTAAAGGGACTACAAGAGGGGATGGAGAGAAATCTATAAAATATTTGGCTGACATTTGAAAAAAGAGATAGGATGTTTTCTTGTTAACCTTTAGAGCAGCCCATTACATAAATTGTGACAATGTTCTCAGATTAAATGAGACTGTATTCTGGCTTAGCTCTAGATTTATCACTCCAGCAAATGAATTCTACTGTAAAGTCTGGCAATATATCTTTTAAAGAATGCTGTTTATCTCACTGGGGAAGCTGAGTGCTGCTAAATAAGGAGCACAGCCTTTTGGATGGAACATGGTAAAGATGTATTGGAAAGGAGATACAATAGGATTGCTTTCCTTATTCAGTGTAGGAATGTTCCATGGTATATATCTGATTAAAATTGGAGATTTCTCATAGCACTCCTGTAAGTTTTAACATGATAAACAAAAGTATCTAAGAAATGTTGCCTTCTCATAACATATGATTATGTGAATTCTAATTACATAGGAAAAGCATTTGCACAGAATTCAATGACGAATGATTGTTCAGTACTAGCTTCAATTCCTAGTTAGGTTTCCATTCACTCTGAATGAATAAATTTCATCAATTTATGTCTACAAGAGAAGGTTGAGCACTAGAAAAATAATTTTATTTTAAAATCTCCTAAAATTAAAACAGCTTCAATGGAACATTTTAATTTCTCAGATAGTAAAAATAAATTCTGCACTAGTTTCTAAGCAGTGAAAATTTCTTTGTATTTATTGAGACTCTGAGTAATAACAGAAACTGAAACATAGGGCTTTTCCAGAAATCTAAAAAGCCTATGTGCATCCTTAGGAAGAGAGTAGGAAAAGGTTTGAAAAATTATTTTAGATTAACATATGAAAATACTATATAACAGTATGAAATAGTATCAGAGGCAGTTTATAAAAGCTGCTTTCTGGAAATTAGTTATTCAGTTTCTGTAAAGATTTCTTTTAAAAGATAAAGAAATTAGCTATTAATAAGCCAAGGGTAATGAAAACGAACCTTGGTTCCAACAGGATGAGTTTTTGAAACCTAAAAATCCCCCATTTTCAAGCTTAGTTCCTAAACTGCACTGAGGAAGCTGTTGTGAGTTGCTTAAACTTTCAGAGGCAAGAGGTCACACACATTGTAGTGTTCAAAAAGAAAGACCCTGGTTATGAAATGCATAAAATACCAGTATTGTAATAAAAACTAAGTTTAAAACTGTAATTGTGTTACTCATGAAAGTAAAGCCTGCTTGCCTGAATAAATCAAAGGATGGTTGTTCCTTATAGGGTAAAATTTATTTTCAGTAAGATTCTTGTGTTCTGGGGGAATTGAACATAGCTGACCAGAAAGCAGAAGTATATAATCCTACCAGTCCCCCACACTAATTTTGTTGAAGGTTGCAGTGTTTCTTTATTTTATCTTTATTTACTGTAGAAAGTTTTTTGGGTGATGGTGACTAATAGCTGAACATCTGGATGCAGTGACCTTTAAAAGCCTTTAGTCATTACTGTGCCCAATTAAACTCAATATCAACAGAAGTGCTTTCATTTTGACTAGACTAGTATAAATCACTTTGCAAATACATTGTGCAAACAGGGGGAAGTACTACCATCCTGGGCTCATTCTCCTCTAAATGACTTCAGCAGGATGGGTCAGGAGCTAAGGATTTGTTTTGGTCTTTGTTTCCAAAGAAAAAACTTTGACAATTAAGAAAAATAATTAATGAAGTTAACTGGACTAAATAGCTCAAAAACTTCAATGGAGAACAAGACTGGAATTTATATAAGTCACATGTACAAAAATTATCTGGGACTCAGATCTCATCCAGAGAGAAATAAAACTTTTAAGAAGGCTTTTTAAAGACCTAAAACTGGATAAACAACCATCACATAAAAAGGATATTAGAAATAAACAGGGAGCATATCTGGAATGGGAAAAAGACTGATCATTAAAGACAGCTATACTTTAAAGATCAAAAAGTGCAAGCAAAAAGTGACAATTTTGAAAAGCTGGGTTTGCCTTTACAAAGGAAAATAAGTGAGCAAAAGGCTTTTCTAATAATGTCTAAAACATGGAAGTCTGATTCCTGTTCAGTGAAGGGTAGAGATAAAAGAAAATCTAATGTGGCACCAAACCTTGACGTTCAACAGAGTAACTGTTGGAATGAGGAGATAGATCGATAGATAGATAGAGATAGATAGACAGACAGACAGATGGAGATAGATAGATAGATAGATAGATAGATAGATAGATAGATAGATAGCAAAAAAAAAAAAGAAAGTGCCACCTCTACAATGGAAGTGAAGCCCAGATCCAAAGTCAGTCAGGGCACTGCGTGGGCTGGGGCCAGAGGTTCCCTGTACCTGGGGGTGTCAGGGGCTCCCCAGGGCAGCAGCCAGGGCCCGGCAGCCAGGGCCCATCCCTGCAGCAAGGGCAGGGCAGGGCGGGGGGCAGCTGAGGCGGCTCCAGGTTTGGGCGCCTCCCTGGGGAGCCGAGGCCAAGGACGGGCGGGACTTTGGCCTGAAGGTGGGGCTCAGGAACCAGGCCAGTGAGGGGAACCAGGGCCAGACCCAGCCCGGATGGCCTCCAGGGCTGTGGGGACAAGGGTGGGTTGGGGCCAGGCTGGGACATCAGTCAGTGGGGTGGGCCCAGCTCAGCAGCGCCCACAGACAGGCAGGACAGGGCTGTGGCAGGACTGGAGGTGACACCCTATGGCTTCGCTGGGGCATGGACTGATATTCCTGGGGGCTGGAACGGGATCCTGGGCAAGGCAGGGGGAGCCCAGTGGCTGGCAGGGAGATTAGGGCCCTTGAGAGCACTCAGGACCCTGGCAGAGTTTCCCCAGTATTAAGCACTTAAGCAAAGCAATCAGAAGCCTGGTTTTCCCACGCTCCTTTAAAAATCAATGGGGAAAAAAAAAAGCCTCTATAAACAGCAATTCAAACTCCCTAAGATCTAAAATTCCTCTCTCTCCATTGACGAGTTGGAGGTCTTTGGGTGGTGCCTGTGTGCATATTTGTGAAGTTATATGCTGAGTTAGGGAAGGCTGGTAAGCATCATTTCAGACCTTTAAGAAAACTGACTCATACAATGACAGAAATAATTCAAAAAAACTGTCAAGTTGAAGATTGTCTTTTGTAGCTAGAAGCTATACAGTGCAGAATTTGTATTCAAAAGAAGAAAAATGAGACTTGGGTGGCTGAGGAACAATTGTTTAACCTTTGTAATAAGGAACACCTGGAGGAAAGACTAATTGAAGATTTCACAGTAAAGAGAAAATTACATAATATACAATGCGTTTATCAAAGTTAATCATGCCATGCCAACAGGAATCTTTTAATATCACTGTTTTCTAGGCAGTGCGCATATCCAAAGAGCATTTGATATTATGCCACATAGGAAACTAATTTTACTACAGTAAAATAAATTATGAATTTGCAAAGGCAAGATAATAAATTGCGATAAAGGTAACAGAGTAGAGACAGTGTAATTTGTTGGAGCTAATGCTGTTTAGTATTTCTAATTAGTGGCTACAGAATATAAAGTAGACTTATTTGTGTAAAGCTTGTTAATGGTAGGAGATGTTGGGTGTATTTAGACTGGGTGTCACATTATAATACAAAGCTACCAAAAGTCCCAGTTCTTGAATTATTTACATTGATGACCTACCTGGAACATATCACCGTTCCCTTCTGGTTCAGATATCTGAGTATCTTTCTTCTGTAAATTGAAGCTCAGCAGAGGGGAGGCTACTGTATGCCTGGATACTGCCCTGAGGTAGGCTCAGGAGAACTTGTAACATCAAGCAAGTTAAATATAAGCATCACCATTGTAAGAATGATGACTTAGAGGACTGAATTGCTAGGAATAAAATGAAATTCAATAGTACAATGTACCCAGAATTACATGTGGATCTCATAACAGAGAATTATCCTATAGTCCATTAGCCATAAATTGAGAAGCAGCGAAAGATCAGGTACCTAAATTTAGGTTCTATGAACACTGCTTTAAAGAACTCAGTCCATTTGTCCTCGTAAAAGACAGAGAGATATTACTGTTCTCTGGTAATGCATCTCTATTAACAACAGGAAAGCAGAAAAGTATTTTGAGATAGGCTGCATTTCAAGCACAAGAAATTGGCCATAAGCACCGTTAGCATGAAAAAAATACTAACAATATAAATATTACTAAGCATCAGAGCAATAAAATTTGTGAAAGTCTTTCCAATGGGACAATATAAGGTGAAGATGTATCTGTTTATCAATCTATTTCTTTATATATTATTAATGTTTTCATTTTTTCATTGGTTTTGGCTAAGATAGAGTTAATTTTCTTCACAGTAGATAGTATGGGGCCATGTTTTAGATCTGTGTTGAAAACAGTGTTGATAGTGTGGAGATATTTTAGTTGTTGCCCCGTAGTGCCTACACTAGTCAAGGACTATTTCAGCTTCCCATGCTCTGCCAGGTGCACAAGAAGCTCGGAGGGGACACAGCCGGGACAGCTGACCCCAGCTGACCAAGGGGATATTCCATACCATGTGACATCATACTCAGCATATAAAGCTGGGGGACGTTAGGAGTGATGGTGTTTGTCTTCCCAAGTAATCGTTACATGTGCTGGAGCCCCGCTTCCCTGGAGAAGGCTGAACACCCACCTGCCCACGGGAAGGAGTGAATGAATTCCTTGTTCTGCTTTGCTTGCACTCATGGCTTTTTGTTTACCTGTTAAACTGTCTTTATCTCAACCCATGAGTTTTCTCACTTTTACTTTTCTGATTCTGTCCCCTATCCGACTGTGGGGGAAGTGAGTGAGCGACTGTGTGGGGCTGTGTTGCTGACTGGGGTTAAACCACGGCATTCTTATACTGAAAGATACTCAGATGTGATTTCCTATGAACTTTAAGAACACAGATATTCTGCAAGTTCCTATAGTGACTAAGTTCACAGAGTGATGCCCTTCCTTCAACCACTTTTTCTCTACATTGAAATGGGTGCCCTCAGGATATGCCAAAGGAACCCTCTTCTTCATTATGCAGGTCTCTTTTCTGAAGAGAATTATGTCCTCTGCGTTGTCATTCCTTACTATGCTTTTGATATGAAAAATTCTTGTAAAGGTATATTATTTGAAGGTGAAAACTAGATTGTTACACTCTTTAGGAAGAAAAAGAAACCCGTAGCAGTTACATATAGGTAGATTGTTTACTATTCATGGATGATAGATCTTGGTGAAACTTGTATGATTCTTTCAATCTGACTGAAGTATTGGTAGTATTAATGGAAATGAAAATAATCATGCATTCAGTATGCTTTCTTTGGCAGCAGCAAAATGATAACAGGGTGAAAGAATTCAAATACAAAATGCTTAAAAATATTAAATTACAAAACAAGAGAAGAAGAATTAAAAATGTGCAAGATGACAAAATAAAAAGTGATTTGGAGTCATTGACCTCAAGTTGGAAACTCTATAAAGGAGAAATATTATTTGGAAGGATGCAAAGGCTTTACAGTAAAAAGTCCTGTTATTCAAAACTAAAACCTGACTTTCTTACAAACCCAACTGTGAGGCAATGTGTAGCTGAGTAGCCTGACATCTGGTTAGCCCTAATAGTAATAACGTACATTTAAGAGCCACATTCTGCATTTCAGTTTTATTTTCTGCTTCCTGTTCTTCTGAGAAAGATGTATTAAATGTACCCATAGTAGGCGTACTGTCCTACTATGAGCTTGCACAGCTTTTCTGCACCGTGTACAGACGAGTGGCATTTATATCTCATTTCTTCTCTTCTTCCCTCCCCCTTCTCTTTACAGTATTGGCAAGTTACAGTGAATGGTTATAGCAGTCTCACAGGTTGCGTCTAAACTCATCTGTAGGCATGAATGCAATGTGAGTCAAAATCTGGATTCTCAGTAATTCAGATTCAGGAGCAGTTGCTCTGATATGATCCAGTTTCCTGGGTGTTATTCTCTGCAAACCAAGAAGGGAAGATGATTTGTACCTCTAATGGAATGAATACTATTTGAACTGAAGGAAGCAAGTGTTTCATTATTTGGGCAGCATCTAGTTTTATGGATTGTCTGCAAGTCATATTTTCCCTGTAAGTTTCCCCCTCCATTTAATTTAAAAATGCATAACTACCTTTGCATTTATTCCTAATTTCTAAAATAATTATATGGTATGTCTTTGAAAAGTAAAACTATTTAAAAGCAATTTTAGTGTATTTTTTAAAAATACTCTAATGTGTTTATTGTGTAAATGCAATAAACCAAACTTTTGTTAGCATTTTTTATAATGAAAATTTGTTGTTTACAAAGAAACTCAGCTAAGGATTCAGATATGTCAATTTAGTTGTCTATGATTTAGATGTCTGTGTATGAACTAGACATATAGATCCCATTACCATCACAGGAGGTCTGCATTCACATCACTCAAATGCAGACACTAAATTTCGTTAACTGACTAGTTCGTTTTACTCAGTTGTCTATACTACCAAATGACTTGATTCAATTGCATACAGAGAGGTGACTAGTGTGATCTGAGATGCTGCAGAGTGTCCAAGACCATTGCATAGGATTAGAAGATATCACAAAAGATTTATAGGAAGTCCATACTCTAATGTACCAGCAGTGGAAGATCAGATATGTTACCCTGGGGAATCTCAGCCAACAATATCTTCCTGTATTTAGAAACATTATGCAATTTGTCCCCGACATTTGCAGAGATTATAATGAGTTTAGTCACACGTAGATACTTACAAGTAGATACACAAATTCGTGTGTCTAAATGTCATGTCTAAATCTTGATTGGAATCCCACCCCACTGAGCTGGAAAGCAGCTTTGCAAAAAAAGACCTGGGTGTCCTGTTGGACACCTAGATGAACATGAGCCATCAATGGCCACTGCAGCAAAAAAAGGCAATAGTATCCTGGGCTACATTATGAAGAGTGTTGCCAGCAGCTGGAGGGAGGTGATCCTTCCCCTCTACTCAGCACTGGGAAGTCCACACATGGGTTCCTCAGTACAAGAGATACATGTACATACTGAAGAGAGTCCAACAAAGGGCCACAAAGATGATTAAAGAACTGGAGGA
Source organism: Phalacrocorax aristotelis (assembly GCF_949628215.1). NCBI lineage: Eukaryota > Metazoa > Chordata > Aves > Suliformes > Phalacrocoracidae > Phalacrocorax > Phalacrocorax aristotelis. Next base: position 207,588,105 of record NC_134276.1, on the reverse strand, counting down.
TGTCTCCTATGAGCAAAGGCTGAGAGAGTTGGGACTGCTTAACCTGGAGAAGGGAAGGCTCAGGGGAGATTTTATTTATCCGCATATATACTAGGAGGAAGAAGACTGAGCCAGGCTCTTCTCAGTGACAGGAAAAGAGGCAGTAGACACAAACTGAAGCACAAAAGGTTCTGTCTGAACTCAAGGAAACACTTTTTTCCTGCCAGGGTCACTGAGCACCGGCACACATTGCCCAGAGAGGTTGTGGAGTCTCCATCCTTGGACATATTCAAAAGCTGTCTGGACACAGTCCTGGGCAACCTGGTCTAGGTGCCCTGCTTGAGCAGGTGGGTTGGACCAGGTGATTCTGAGATTCTGTGAAAATGGTAATTTTCAGTCTCATAATCTCTTTGGCATAGTTTCCTTCCTGAAAAGAAGTCCTGAAGTTCAAAGTTAGGCTTTCTGGATTTCTTCAAGAACTACAGTTCCACCTTGGGTAGAAAAATTTAGGGACTTTGGTGGAGGAGGTAAATGATGTAGTGCCAATGCCACAAATTAAGTGACCATAAGGAACATATACATAAAATTATCCCTTAGTCATTAGTGAGTGGTTCCAATCAAGAAGAAAAGGTCAAGAGAAACAAAAATTTAATTAAGAAAACAGTAATAGGTGAAAACACTGAAAAATATCCTCTTACATAATGTCAGATTTCCTTTTAAATTTAAGCCTCTGTAAATGTTATTGTATGTAAAAAATTATTGAAAATTAGCCTTCAGATTTAAATCTGGTTAAAGAGTGAAAGATAAAGGAATACATTTAAGCATTTAATTAATGACGTTAGACCTGTAAACAAAACTAAGTGGGTATCTACCTTGACTTTTAAATATTCTTGACAGATATGTACATTAAAATTAATTAATTTTATCTTCTTACCTTGTATTTCTTATAAAAAGTACCAGGAAGAAAATGAATTGAAATGATTACTGACCTAACTATATAAGTATCCACGTAACAGCCATTTTTTCAGACTTTGCCTTGCTCAGACTACGACTGGTAAGCCGCCTTCTCCACTACCTCATTCTTCTTCCTTTTTTCTCCCTCCTTCAGCTTTTATAGTCTTATTCCAGATATGTTTTTGTAGTAAATATGTTATTTCTTTTTCACACAGTCTGTGAATTCCCTTCTTTAGATACTCCCAGCACACCTGTGAAAATAAAAGAATGTGCCATTATTAAATTTTATAATGAAAGAGCTGAACTCTGTAAGGGATCTTAAGTTGGTGAGAAAAATTGCACATCGAACTAATATTATCACAAGACAAAATATGAGAAAGACATAGAAATCAGACCAGCTGCTGTTTTCAAATTATGTTGCTTCATATGCTGCAGTGAAGTGACCAGATTTATAACCTTCTGAAGAGAAAAGAAGAGAAGAGAAGAGAAGAGAAGAGAAGAGAAGAGAAGAGAAGAGAAGAGAAGAGAAGAGAAGAGAAGAGAAGAGAAGAGAGGATAGTTCATTTGGAAGGGACCTACAATGATCTTCTAGTCCAACTGCCTGACCAATTCAGGGCTGACCAAAAGTTAACTGAGAAACTGTTTCCACATGAATCCAATCTCTGCAAAGGTTCTATCTCTATTTATGTTTATCTGTGTTGTTGAGGACACTCAAAAGCAGAGCTGTGAGACAAGATATGTAGCCCTTTGGTTTGAAGTCATGGTTTTGGATGCGGCTGGAAGGCACCTCAGTGCAGAACTCAAAGCCTTCTGCCTCAGAAAACCCCACAAATTAACATGGTGCTGGATGTGTCTGGACAGGCCCTCCATGAGGCAGCTTTGTGGATAGTAAGAAACATGACATGCCTTTCCCATGGAAATGAAGCGTTCTTCTAGAAAGGTGCAAATATTTCTATAGGCTCAGAAAGGGTTTCAAATGAAAGAAAAAGCTGCAGGCAGTGAAACAACATTGACCTCACCTCACATATATACTCTAAGTTGTTAGAGGTGGGTTTTTTAAAAGCCCTTGCAACTGTTCATAATAAAATCAGGTGGCAGATTTTACCCTAGATATATTGAGGCAGAAACAGGTTAGTACTGAGTGGCAGTGATAACATCATAAACCAAAATAATCTTTCTGGAATGGCCCTCTGTGCAAACACTGGTTATCACACATTCCTGAAAATGTCTGTGGTAATTTGCTATGAGCAATTGTGTTCCCATTTACTGCATGTTTCAGCAACCGTGACCACTCAGATCCTGTATTTTGTATATTTGTTATCTCCTGCTTTGTAGGTTACTCTCAAAGAAAGAAACAGGGTGTAGTAAGAGACTATGCATTATCAGTGGTGACAATAGCAAATAAAAACTGAAAGGTGCTATGATGTATTTACCTTTGACTGCAAGACCCTCTTTTGGATTTAACAAAGTAGCTTCTCAGAAATTTGCTCATCTGAACAGCAGCTGTTTGCCATATGGATCAAAACTGCATTTGGCAAATGGAATAATTTCCTCATGCCCATCTGATTTTCATGTACAGTCATATATCTGAATGTTTAAGGGGGGAGTTTGCTGGTCTACTGAGGGTGGTTCAGCTGAGAAGTGTTTATTTTGAATCCCAGTTTTCTTTTGCCTTTTTTTTTTTCTTTTTCCCAGAAGGTTATTCTTTTGCAGAAAGCTTAAAACAAAAAACAAAACAAAACAAAACAAACAAAAAAAAAAAAAAAACAAAAATAAAACCAAACAAACAATAAAAGCACCCTAAAACCAAAACTTAATAAAGTAATCTGAGGAAAATGAAAGGCAGTGGAAAAGTGAGGGAGAGTTATTTTTTAATTTTAACAAAACAAGCCAAATAACATATTCTGGGTGAAATTCTGGCTCCAAGGAAGTATGAAACACTCTATTTCTTGTATCTTCTAAATATTTGATTGCTATCAATAAAATCAATAATTTAGTTAAAGAATGAAGGAAGATGATGACTGCCAGAAACATTAATAATAGTGGCACTTAAAAATGTTGACAAGGAAGTTCCCAATCTACTTAATTATGGTTGAAGTCTATTAAACAGGATTATGCAAATATATTAAAAATATACCCTTTCCCTGAATGGGTTATAATCCTATGAGCACATAATTTTTTTAGTTATAGACTTCTAGCACTGCTCATGCAAAGCTGTCACAGCAGATTTCATGCTTTTAATGAATGAACAGAGCCTCACAACACCTTCTGGATATTATGGGTCAGAATTGGTGCAACCAGTAACTAAAGTGAGTGAGATTAAGAAACGTATTCATGGACATAATGCGCATCCAGATTTACATATTATGTTCACATGTTCCCATATGGATTCTTACACTGACAAAACAAATCAGAGAACATCAGAGAGATAATAAATACATATAAATTAGGTAATGTATAAATGTAGATTAATTTATAACTTTACTGTGCCGTCCTCATGACTAGAACACTGGTTTCATTACCTCTTGAGCTCTTCACTCATGACTTATTTAATCAGAACCATAGCTACACAGGAAATTACTTTTTATTATAATTTTTATTATTATTTTTTTACTTTTCTAGGTTTTTCCTGTCTTTGATGAAATATTAAAATCTGATATTTTGGGGAACTAATATTAAAAAATGTATTGAATTGCAGCAGTTAAAATGGTTTATTTTATTTTAATTGTATCCCATTTTACAGTTCTTTCTGTTACACATTAATTCTGATTTTAAAATATATAGACATTTCTTCAAATTGGAAGTTGTAATTCTAAATTCTGATATCTATCAAAAAAGTTCAAATTGTTTTTTCATTTCAGAGCTCCTTGATAACAGAATAAAGAGACTTCTAGAATGTACCCTTTCTTCAGTTTTGGTTTTGATTGCATTCTGATTTTAAAATATTTGGCCTTCAGTCAATTCTAATTAACGTTCAGGATTCTGTAAGTAGTTTGATGTAACTTCTATATACACTATGTATGATAGCAATAGAGATAATTTCTTTATTAATCGTGTTCTGAAATTTAATGCATTCAAAATAACACCCTCAATTAATCATATAAATGTTTCAAATATCCTAATAAATTTTATCATTCTCTTTTTGGAGCTCCATCCGCCTCTGTTGCAATCAGTTGTGATAAGTTCAACAAAGAATGTAAAAGGAAAGGGCTGTAGGTTTTTCAGTTTTTTCTTTTTAACTAGGAAACTAGTACCCTAAAAGGAATCTATAACCCAGAGTTGGATGCCTGAGCCACTGAGAGAAATTTAAGAAGTTTAATCATATTCCAAATTTCAAATATTCCCTTACCTACCTTTAATTGTGTTGGTACATTCACATAACAGAGTAGGACAATTCAGAGATACTGCCTTTGGCTCCTGAAGAAATATACACATGCTAACATGGTGCTGTGCCTAACAGCCTTAACTTAATCTCAAAGTGTAGTTAGCTCAAATACCACACAGGAATGTTGTGCCTCTCCTATTTCCTCTTCCAGAAACAGATAGGTGCAGTCTTGGAGATACCTTTGCATATGTCAGTAAAGATATATTGAACCTGGATGCTAAACCAAGGAGTGAACTGGAAAAGCTTAAGTGTGGGGATTAATCCATGGATTTTTCCACAGTTAAATTCTTTATTAGTGGTTTATTTTCCGTATCAGGGAATTAGAACCCTTAAGTGAAACAATAGATATTTAAAACAAATATTGAAATACTGCGGCTAGGGTCCTTCTTTTCTTTTGCTGTGGTGTGCATTGAAGGACACTCAGGAAATGTGAGTTAAGGGTTCATTGTCTCCCCAAATTGTTACTGACTCCTTAAGTTTAAGAAATCTTCATTTCAGCTTGCTGAGTTGCAGGATGGACTCAAGCCTGAGTGCTGTATGCAGCCATTGTGTTATCTGTCTTTCAAACCAAAATCTGAAGTCCACAGTAAACTTTCTATTCCTGAGGATACTGTATTACATCATAAACATATGAACATGGCAGTTTCATGTGAGGCCACTGTTTTCAGGATGGTTTTCTAATTCATTAGAACACTTCTGATGCACTAGAACAATATAGGTTCTGCCCTTTACCTACTTTTTGCCTCATTGGTTATATTTCCTTAATTCTTAGCATTTTTTCCCTACTCTCTTCATCCGTTAATTTCATTATCTTCTTACAGTCAAAATCAATGAACAAATTTCAGCTAAAAGGAGTTACACTGAAGACACTCAGAAAGGTAGACATCTGACCAAGAGGAAGTAAATCCTTCCAGGATACTTTGAAGGCAACTTTCAAGTTGCACTGAAAGTTTATTATATCCAGTCAGACTAATTGCACCCCAAAATGCCTATTTATTTCTAACAATGCTACTGTGAAAACTAAGTCATTATCTCAGACATAATTGCCAAAAATATAGATATCTAGCATTAGATGAAATGAACACCACACAAAAAATAATAGCTAGGCAGAAGTGAGAGACACACATGAACATCACCATCGGGAAAAGAGCCCTTAGCGTGGAGTCATACGTTTTATTAAGTTTATTTGTGACCAGTCAACATGTGTATGTCATGTTACATGGCAAAATGGTGTGTGTGCTTTTCAGAGTTCGCCACTGAACCCACTGCCTCCAGCCCAGGTGGCTGCTGTGGGATGGGGCAGGTAGCTGAAGGCGGCACAGGGACAAACAAGCGTATTGTCAGGAGGATGAATGTGCATCCAGGAATCTGGGCTTCCTTTGGTAAGGCTGGAGGACTACAAGAGAGAAATATTTAGGAAATACAGTGTGTAACATAGCATAAATACAGTCTGACTCAAGCAGAAGTAAATGTTTTCCTATTTATTTATGATAGAATCATAGATGTCAATGATTTACCTCCTTTCTTGTAATATTTTTACAGACTTCCTGGACTCTAGAATATATCTGATAGTTTTCTTATATTCCTTATTTTCACTTTTGTTTCCCTCATGTGTACATAAAACTGCCTTTTAAAATGGGTTTGTGGGTAAGCAACCTCCCATTCCAAACACAGGTGGTACATCTGCATTTATAATTTAGGCTAGAGGAACACATTTTTACATCCTATTGTAACTATACTTCATGCCCTTTGATTCATGAAATTTGGATATGATACAGTGACTTTTTAATTTAAAATAGAACATTTGTGGTCTATTACCTAGTTAAAATAAATTAATAAACAAACTGCTTGATCCCTTCGCTGCAGTTGTGGTTCCACAGCCTTCTTGTCTGCAGAGATTTTACCTACAAAGAAGCTTGTGTCATCGCCTCATTGTTCATCAAGTACGTGATCAGTCTTGGCTTAAACAGTGTGACGCACTGCTGAAAAATGCTCTTCCTTCCTGTTGCAGTTATGGCATGTTTGACTGAACACTCATTTCACCACAGTTGCTACTTCACTGGACTTTTTGCTGGCCAGATGACCTATGATTCTTAGTTTGAATACGTATTTTTCTGTCCTGACATTGTGTTCTTTGAATCATATTACAAAAGCTAGCTTTTCATTCAGACTTGAATTTACAAGGCTGAGATTTGTATTTAATCAATTTTGTTGTGTTTTGGCTCAGTGACATGGTTTAGCCCCAGCTGGCAACACAACCCCACATAGCCGCTCACTCATTCCCCTGCCGTGGGATGGGGGAGAGAAACAGAAAAGTAAAAGTGAGAAAATTTGTGGGTTGAGGTAAAAACTGTTTGAGAGGTAAAGCAAAAGCCATGTACACAAGCAAAGCAAAACAAGGAATTCATTCACTCCTTCCCGTGGGCAGGTGGGTGTTCAACCATCTCCAGGAAAGCAGGGCTCCATCACATGTAATGGTTACTTAGGAAGGCAAACGCCATCACTCCTAACGTCTTCCCCTTCCTTCCTCTTCCCCCAGCTTTATATGATGAGCATGATGTCATATGGTGTGGGGTATCCCTTGGGTCGGCTGGGGTCAGCTGTATCCCCTCCGAGCTTCTTGTGCACCTGGCAGAGCATGGGAAGCTGAAATAGTCCTTGACTAGTGTAGGCACTACGGGGCAACAACTAAAATATCTCCACACTATTAACACTGTTTTCAACACAGATCCCATACATGGCCCCATACTATATACTGTGAAGAAAACTAACTCTATCCCAGCTGAAACCAGAACACTCAAGGTAAAAACATACGGGTTTTCCACTTCACTCTATGAGTTTTTGATCAATAGTTTGATTAATAGTTTTGATCAATAGTTTTAGGTTCAATAGTTATTTTGGAGTCAAAGTCCTTTGAAGTACCTTCTCCATTTTCATAAAAATACTCCCATATGCCTAGACCCTAGGAAGTTCTTTTGAATACATGCTTAAAACCATGAGTAGTCCCATAGATATAAATGGGTGATAACCAAGGATTTAAATTTGTGAGCATGTTTTATTACCTCTTTAAAGGTGTCACACAGAACAACTGGTTAATATTATTGACAATGAAGACTGAAGTTTAGGGATACCTAAAAATCATTTGTGTCATGCCTTATCTAAAGCATAGTTGAATGTCCACTTGTGAGAATTAGGATGTTGAGTAGAATTTTACATCATTTCTGAAACTAAGCTTCTATGTAAAAAAGAGAATGGCTATAAGAAAAATTTAGAAAACTTTGGAGTTACAATTGTTACAACAGTTTCTGCTTTTTGGCCCACAGAGTGATACAAAGCTTATACAATACCAAAGACTAGGGGGCATATTCCTGACATGTCCCTCTGTAATACCTTCTCCCTACAGTAACACCTTCAGATGTGATCTCTGTGATCAGTATAAAAGCTGGTCTCCACTGTTAACCTCCATCTTTTAACTTCCCTGGAACAGGAGAGCCTTGGAAATAAAGGTTTAATAGACTGCTATTTATTGTGCCAGAATTTATCTGCACTACATGGATACACTGATGCAAGTGATAGAGCATTTCAAGCTGTTAGTATTCTTTTACCTCCTTAAAGTTTCTTTGAAAATCTTTTGCACTTTGAAGAAGTCTTTTCTCTGGCTCTATTGTAACTTTGTATTTCAGCAGTTTCTCTGGTGCCTGCAAAGTCAGGAAAGAATACCATTAACAGTACGGCAGTTAGCATACCTCAGTATGCCACCTAAAATTCCTATTAGCTGGAGCTGTGTTTGCTAAAATTTGCCCCCAGCTTCATGATATTTTGTAAACTTTTATTCTAGTGTTTGTTTCACAGGCTAAAAATTAATAAATAAATCTTAGCCTGTTAAAGTGTATTTGTAATTTCACAATAGACAGGAAGACTTCTGGAATTGTGTGAGGTTTTAATAAAACTTTTAGAAGACAGAAAGAGACAGAGAAAGAAAAAAAGAAGGAATGAAAGAAAAGCAGAAAGGAAGATAGAAATTTAAAGGGAGAGGTTGATGGAGGGGGAGAGAGAAAAATAAGAAAATGAGAGAAAGAAATAGAAATAGAAATAAAGAAATATGAATATAGAGAGAATGAAAATTAAAAAGAGGAAGAGGAAGGGAGAAAAAAAGAAAGAGAAAAAGAGAAAGAAAGGGGGGAGGAAAGAAAAGATTATATTGCATATACGCTGCCAGCTACAGGCAATGAGGCATATAAGTGGTTTACCAGAGTAATTACTGCTCAAAGTTTTTTTTAAATGTAATAGAAAGCATTCCAAATTTTGGTTAATTACAACTTCCATTAAAAATTGGAAGCTTATTTCCAGGTATAAAGTCAGGTTTCTACACCAGTGCTTTCAATGGGACTATATCAGACATCCTTGCCATAAACACAGATTAAATGTAGATAGTGTGCTTGCTATTTTAATCTTGGGAAACAAATGTTAGAATTTTTTGCCCTGGAAAAATTATAAGAAAAGTAGTTTAAATGTTGTTCATCTCAAGCTGAGTGACATAGCCCTCTATTTCCTGTGGGTGCTCAATACATATTCTCAGTGGTTTGTTTGAAGTGATTCCATAACTGAAGAACATGTGCATAAAATAATCTCAAGCAAAAAATACACTTTTTTCCCATTGCTCTTTAATATGTCAATTGAAACCACATTGTTCTATCTACAGGGAATAAATGAAGAAATACATTAGAATGGTAAAAAAAAAAGCTAATCAGATATGTAAAGGCATGTAAATCTACATATTTTCAGAATTGATAGCTTTATTTTCTTATCAAAAATTGTTTATTCAAGTGTTTACATGAAAATCAAGTAAAGGACAGAGGGGTTCTTGGGTTTTGATATATTTGGCTTTTTTCTTTCTTTTTAAGGAAAAGCAATAAAAATGTAACACTGAACACTTATTATTCCATAGTATATGAAAAAGCTATTACTTTTCCGGGTTTTATATGTGAAACATTTTGTATGAGAAGTAAAAAGCAACTCACAAACTTACATATTTGAAAATTCCTTCCCTAGCTGATTTAGCTCATATTTTTGTTTAGCTGTTTACTTTGGAACCTTGGTAGGCTGCATAAAGAGAGAAAAAAATCATAAATCACCATGAAGATAACTAATTTCATAACACCAAAAACTGGATGACCATCAAATGTTGGCAGGTTGGAAAACATTCTAAGGATGTATTACTGCAAACTTGTCCAGTTTTTGTACTTTTCCCTAGACAATCTTCATTGATTACTGTCCAATAAAGTTTCTTGTATATGTGGACTTGTCCTTCAACCCAGTCTGCAGATTCTTAAATTAGAACCCAGTGTTACTGATCTGGAGAGTTAGATATACAATGAGTATTAATCTGTATATTGCTATTTTAAGAAAGACTTCAAAAAAACTTGCAGTAGTAATGCAAAGTCAGAAATAATTTGCTTTAGTTTAGAATAGACGACTACTGCTACTCAGCAGAAAAAAAAATTACTTTTCCATAAAGTTTTTTCTATCCCAGTATTGTAAATGCATTTGTTGCATTATGGCTATTCATATCAATCTGATTTTATTATGGAGATAAATTTGTTTAATAATATGATAAAAATATTGAAATAGACCATCATAACAGCTTGCTTAGAAGTAGTGTTCCAAATTAAAAAACTTATTCTTTAATTGATAAGTTTCATTTTGGGGAAATTTTGGGAAAAATTTTGGGGAAAGTTGAGCAAAGCTGATGCACAGGAGGAAACAGATAGCTTTAGAATGGTAACTTCAGACCATAAACATCTAAAATCTGCTTCAACCCTACTTTTGCTCCAGAATTTGCTGGCAAAACCCTCATCAGAAGAATATGCTAAGGCAGGAAAATAACCTGACACCATTTAATGTGCAGTGAAGCCTAATCATCCATGCTCAGATTTTAGCTGTAAGACAAAAGCTTGATAACTATTAATCTCTATGAGAAGTGAGGATTGGGTACTTTGTAAAAATAGACACCATAGTGTTGGGGTATGGAATACTAAAAATAGCATAGAGAAAAAGTGTATGTTTTTTATTGGCATAGCAAACATCGAGCAAACAGTTATGAGTGTTATTTCAGTACCAGCATTGTAGCACCTGTGGTAAGATCTTTAAGGGTACTAAAAATGTTTCTTTTTAGTATATAAAGAAAAGGAAACAGCAGAGAAATTTAACAGTTTGCCCTAGTCTTCCTTTGAGAGTTCCTGTCCTGATTCTGCTGCCACATGTCCCTTTTCCCTACTTGACTATTTTCCAGTAGCTGCATTACAAAGCTCATATCCCAAACAAGGAAACTTTAATTCAAATAGAGTACCCAAAGCTTCTTCTTGAAAAGATGTCAAGCTGAGATTCTCCTCTGATAACATCTTTTCTGATGTCTTGGCAAGCTTTCTGTCTCTGGGCTACAAACCCTAAACCAGGAAAGATCAGTGCTTTATGGCCATGAATTTTGAGTTCTTTCTCGTTGTTTGTGTTTTCTCTGAGCTGCTATTAAGACGTCCTCATGTCTGAGAGATTGGTAGGAAATTGATGAATACCCATTTAGGTTTCTTTCTAAAATCTTTAACAACACCCTAGGTAGAAATTCTCTTCTTTGATATAAAATCCTAGAGAATTCACTCTTGACAAGCAAGTTCTGGAAGTCTTCATTCTCTGGAATTCAAAGGGCTAATGCTTTTACCTCTGGATTTTTGAATTGCTGAAGTTATTCTGAAACGTATAATTCACAGTCAAAGACCAGCTTAATTTTAGTCTTTATTACTCTAAACATATTGAAAATACGTTTTAAAATGTCTACCAGCCTGAGAGATATTAATCATATTTTTATATTAATACGTAATTTTTTTAAAATCCTTTTAATTTAATTTTTTTGTAGCTGGTCTTTCAGCACCAGTTTTGGTAGGGTCTTCTCAGCATATCTCTCAGTGATGCTTCTTTTACAGAAGTATCATGTTGGAAGATAAGGACCCTTTGTCATCTGCCAAATATTTTACCTACTCTAGAGGTAAAATGTACAGGTTCTCTGTTTTAAACTTTTCTCAACTTAAAGGCACACATTTAAGTTAACAAAGCAATACATGGGCTTTCATTAACTTCTCTGCATTGTTTTTGTCAAAATTTTCCTGGAAAACCTTTTTATTTTTTTTTTTAGACTTATTTTTTATTATTTATAAGTATTTATGTCCTGATTTGCAATCCTTCAAAAGTTTATTATATTTTAAAAATAAAAGCAATTACTGAAAACAAAAAATGCTCTAGGAAATTCAAAAATTATTCTCCAGTTTGAGATTTAACACATAAAAAGATCTTAGAAAAACAACCCTCAGTTTTATGGTTTAGCAGTTAAATGAAAAAATATTCAGCCAGGCATTTTTAGTGGTTTTCCTTAAGTACACTCTTGGTTTTCACTGACTTTAAAAATGCAGAGGGAAGGGTGAGTTGTCTCTACATAAATAAAATTTCAGAGTAAGCATTACTGTATAGTCAAAATCACATATATACACACCTTAGCTCTGGCACTAATGTCATTAAATGGCTTTGAAAAGCAGGTGATTTTAAAATTGATGTGTTTTGGAATTTTTCTTAGTGGCTGAATAATTTGGGCTGATATTTTCAAGCTTTTCAACACTAAAAAATATTAAATGCTCTGAAAAAAATATATATAAATGTAGATTTCCTTGATCATGATTATATTTTGTAGTTCACCTAAGTATGCAAAGGAATGAAGGCTTTCTGAATCAAAAAAAGAAAAACAGCTGGAAAAAGGGAGATCTGAACACTGGGCGATAACCACAGATGAATTTGGCCAAACCTTTGATTTTGAGACTTTGTCCTAGAGAATGTATCTTCTAACAAGCGTGAAAAGAACACTTCTTTATTTGCTAAAAATTAAAGACTTATGGAGAAGCACAAACAGATACATATATGAATGGTTAAATAGTATAGAGAGTAACTATCTTCAGAGAAGTAACTCAGTAACGATGGCATGTAAATTAAGGGCTTCTGGAGCTGTTGCTTCATAGCAAAAGTATTCAGCTTCTGTTTGTGTTTCCAATGGCCAGTACCACAACTTGATTCTAGTAGACTAAGGTCAAAGAGAGGTTCATTTTTTTCTAACATTCTTACACAGAAAAGATCTTTGTAAAGGTTTTGCAGATCAAATTAGGCCCTGAGTAATAGAGGCAAAGCATATTAGAATCTATTTAACAGTACTACCAATGATGTTTATCCTTTCTAGACTTTCTTGGTGCTGCAAAGACTAGTAGAAGAGGAAACAAACAAATTAAAGAAGTTTAACATCCTCAGTCAATACACTTAAACTCTGAGTAGGTAGCAGAACAATTATTGTGAGTAGAATGAGGGGGTTTTTTGCATTCCTAAGAGTGTGTAGCCACAATGCAGCACATTCTCAAAAACTTCAAATGGATATTACTGGAAAATTTTATGAAAATAACCATTTTGCATGCACATTTGTTTGCAAAATTTATCTCCTTGTAGATAAAGCATTTAGGTGTGGAAATATCTATATTTTGATCAGATAATCTGTTCAAACCACTGACCTACAACTACCTGAAGGGAGGTTGTAGCGAGGTGGGTGTTGGGGTGTTGATCTCTTCTCCCAAGTTACTAGTGATAGAATGAGAGGAAATGGCCTCAAGCTGTGTCAGGGGAGGTTTAGATTGGATATTAGGAAAAATTTCTTCATTGAAAGAGTTGTCAGGTATTGGAACAGTCTGTCCAGAGAGGTGGCAGAGTCACCATCCCTGGAGGTGTTCAAAAAATGTGTAGACATGGCACTTAGGACATAGTTTAGGAGACATGGTGGTGGTGTATTGACGGTCGGCCTTGATGATCTGAGGGGTCTTTTCCAACTGTAATGATTCTATGATTCTGATTCGATAAAATTTTATTAGATATTTCCTTCTAATAACAATGTACAAGATATAGATGCTTACATTTTTCTTTTACTGTTTTGCCCAAAATGTTGGAAATAGTAATTTCTAAACTGATCTTGAAGGGTTGAATTATCATCAGCTGCTCTTGGGCACCATGCCATAAATGGTTTAAATGGCTTTCATAGCAGAACTTAAAAATCGTTTTGTTATTCCTCTTAACTATTCTTAGCTAAGACATAACATATATGTAAAAAGCAGTTACAATATCTCTTACACAGGAAAACCATAAAGGATTTATGGTATTAAGTGACTGCAGGGATGAATGCTGGATTACCTGACTAGGGTTTGAGACCCAGACCCGAGCACCTGAGAGTCTGGGTGTGGGCGGAGTTGTGAATTATGTGTGCTTGAATATTATGCATACATGTGAATTATAATGGGTGGAACCAAGCACAATCAAGTCACTTTGGAGCTCATGTTCCTTTTTAACCTCAGCAACTTCAAAACCATATTTTTCATTCCCCAGGTGTACGCATCTGTGTACAAAATGATAATCTAGTGCATTTTGTGTTTTGCATATGCCCTGTATTACCTTACATGTTTGTGTCCTGAAAGTGCTCAGTCAAGTTGTGAAGCTGCTTGCACAAGTCTGTTTTGGGGTAGCGGAAAACGCAACTGTATAGTTTCAAGCCAAATCATACCATACCTTGTGCCTACAAAGCCAGGTAACAGCCCCTGACTAATTTTTATTTGTAGGCTCTGACATGGGCTGAAGGAATAAGAAGCTTTTTAAAGCAAGACCATTTAGGTTATTAAATACACATGGAATTTTACCTGTGAATGCATGTTTGCAGAGGTGACTGCCTCAGGACTGTAGGTTACTGTGCACATTGCAGAGGGAGGTGTGGCTTGTCTTCATCCTTCGGTTTCTTCATTCTTCGGAGGCTGATCAACAAGAAGCCTCTGGTGAGGTAACACACTCTCCCACTTCGCTGCATGTGGCTCTAAACACTTGACTGGTGTGGTGAATTTGCCCTCTGGGACTAGCAGTTCAGATCTGCAGCATTTAGTATGGTGACATGCAAAACCCTTTTGGATGAATCTAAACTGGTGGACTCAGGAGTGTCTGAGCTTCTGCTTTCCACTAGACATTAATCCCTAGGCTTGGATCTTGTTACCCCCTTCCCCCTCTTCCTTTCAGCCTTCCTGCCCTATTTGCCTTTCTCTTTCTGCATGAAGAAGGCCTGGGGATGAGGCTGGAAGGTGCCTTGTGTCCAGCTGGGGCTCTGGCTGAGGTGCCTCAACAAGTATTGACACCTGGCACGTGCTGTAGCTCTGCCTTTCCCAACAGTGTCGAATCTCGCAGTCCGTACCTCAGTCTTTTTCCTTCCTAGTCTCAAGCTCAGTTTATAAAAAATACAATAAAAATTTATCTTGCTTGAAATGTGAAGCACAGTTATTTGGTTTAAACTTCTCAGGCAGCCTGAGACTTTATTATCAATCAACTCAGCATTGAACAATAATTACTACATGCACTTGCTCGTTTTATTGGACTTCTTATCCAACAGGACCTTAACAGAGTGATACCTATACCAGATAAATCAAGAAGGAAAAAGGTTTACTTTGAACACAGGAGGTGATTCATATGACAGTTGCTGGTTCATTTAGAAAAGCTTTCTTTAAAGCTAATTGTGACTTGGTATTACTGTGTGTGTGTGTGACGATTCCTGCCAAAACTGTGAATATCTAGCATTTCTGAATAGCAAGTTACATCTGAAAAACAGATCCAGCTGTGGTTATGGTCAGAAAAAGGAATATAAAAATAGCAGTTTCTAAGTATTTGGTCATGTCTGCTTACTTTTCCAACCAAAATAAAGCTTTTCAAACTTTTCTACTCCTGTAGGCAGTCCAGAGTAAATAAGTCTTTGGTAAAGTGTGCAGTAACCCTTTTCTTTTTAGGTATCTTCTACAGAAGTGGTATGCTACTTTCCTAATATAGAGCTACACTGATTTGAAAGCCAGGTAGTCAGGTTATCAGGGAATGTTTGCAAAGCTGCCAAAATAAAATAGAAAAAAAATCACAAAAAACCACAAAAATCGCCACTTGCAGCTAAGGCCCAAAAACAGAAAAAGAGAAAGAGATCTAAGAGATCTATAGGTCAGAGAAGAGGCACTCCAAAGGTCAGAAAACATAACAGAATATTCTTACATAAAACCTACAACTTTTGGTTATCATATTTAGATCTTTAGTTTCTCTATGTGCAGACTGAAACTTAACATGGAATTCTTTTTGAAAACTTAAGAATGAAATGCAATTTATGCAGCCTTCCTTCGTACTGAAATTAATTTCAAGAAAAAAATTTGTTTGAACAGAACTAAAATATTATGCTTCAGTTGTAAAATACGTGGGTCAAGAAGACACAGGAAAGAATCATACTGTGTTTTGCAGTATATGATATGGAACCAAAGAGCCTTTTGATTTCACAGACCCAGATGCAAACCTTTGTCTTGACAGCCTACAAATAGAGCATCTGAATATAGCATCTATAGGATCTTTCCCTTTCTAATCTCCCTTCCGTTCCAGGCCCTCCACCCTGTGTGCCCTGAGGGGAGTTACATATGGCTTACGTAAAAGGCAGAGGTATCCTCCAGCAGGTCCCCAAAATTGGACAAAGGGAGAACCAGGCCTATGGAGTTGCACCTGACCAGCATAACACATGCAGCCAAAGAAGCTTATGCCCATGACTTGAGCTCTCAAGCAGAACTGTAGATACATCATGAATAATACACAGGACGATGTATTAATAATGGGAATCCATATAGCAAAATAATTTCTCCATTAAGGAACACCCTAGTCCTCAAGAGGCACAGTAGAAAATCTTCATAAAATTCAGGAGAAATCTGACTACAGGCCAAATACTCCCTTCAGGGAAGTCAGTGGCAAAAAATCTACTTGACTTTAATGGTGCATGATTTTGTGCTTTACTCAAAAAAGCTCACTCATCACATGCACGGACAAGTCAAATACATCTGGTTAATAGAATATGGCTATTTTGGGCTCAGCATGGTGCTATGATTATTTTTGTTGCTTATTGTTTATATTTGTGTCTATCTTTAAGCACAGAGAGAAAAACAGAAAACAAAAACTGAGATATCCATGTTCTATCACTTGCGGTGGACAAGGATTTCACACAAGGTCATTGGCCAGTGGAATACATTTCTCTGTTCTCAGGTTGTACATCTCTAAGGAACTCCTGTAAATTAACTTTTATACTTGGGAGAAAAAGAAGGACAGAAAAAAAACCCAAAACCCAAACAACCTAGAAATAATTTTAATTCTGCAGATTTTAGAAAGTATTTTTTTTCCTCACATAAATGTGTTTTTCCTGTAATGCCAAATGTTCAAAATATTTTCTTCACAGACTCTCTCTCAACTCCTTTCTGTCCCCTTTCTTTCATTTACCAAGGCAGTAATTCCCAAATGGAAATTTTATGTTTTGCCGCAGGGCATAAATTGGGTGAAAAAAAAGATGTTTTGGGAATATAGGAAAAAAACTGAATAAAAGTTAACAATGAACATTTGTAGCTTGGGAAATAACCCGTTTTTAAGAAATCTGCTTCACTCAAAGCAGTTTATCGGCAGCAGGGAGAGTGTGTCTGGGCAAAGGAGTTTGGGCGGGAGGAGGAGACCCGTTTTGACTCACATGTCATGGGGCCACATGCAGGTCTCTGGTTTATTTGTGGAAAATGGAGGGAAACGGTTTCCTGTGTTGTCACACACTCGTGCTATAGATGGTAGGTGGGTGCATGGGAGAACGGAACAGTTTAAACTGCAGCAGAACTTTTCCTGAAGTGTTTATTTTTGAACACTCGGGTGTCACGAAGGCTGTCCTCATGACTTTAAACAAAACCCAAAGCCATTGCTTCCATGAGGTTAAAATGAAGTGCAACAGAAGAATTACAACCACTTTGCCTGCAACTGAAGGAAGGTCAGGCATCACTTTGGACCGAGGCTTGTCTCCATGGAGTGATGCCAGCCAGCTGATACTTGACCTTTAGATTCCCCAGAGTTGCCACAATTTTGGGGAAGTGGCATTTGTCTGACGGCCAAAGAGGGTGATGGAAAAGCTGGGCTGGTGGCCAGGGGCAGGCATGGGCAGGTCGGAGGAAAGGCATGTTTCTTAGCTGGGAAATTAGCCTTGCTTTGTCCCTGGCCATGGGGTGGGGGGTTGCTGCTTAAGTAGAAGGGTGAGGGTGCTGGCTGGGCACGGGGCTGACGGGCAGGTGGAGAAAGGGGGAGGTTGTGAAGGGAAATGTCTGCAGGGAGGGAGAGGTTTGTTCTGGCTGCAGGTGAGAGGGCAAAGGGGTCCAGGAGGGGCTGGGGGGAGGCTCCATGGGGCTGTGAAGCAGCAGACACGGTCCCGGAGTAAGGGCTGGGAGCCCGGGCCCGGCCCTGCTGCCCCTCCTGAGCCCCTAAGGGATGGAGGGAGGGAGGCGGGGGAGAAGGAGGATGGAGGGAGGGATGAGGCGGTGGGAGCCCTCTCCCTGGAATGGCTGTGGGGCGGGAGGGGAGGCAGCTCCTGGGGAGGGGAGGAGGAGAGGACGCAGATAGGGGATGTTGTTAAACAGTTTCTTACCGTAAGAGGGAGTTGGGACCCAGATCTTTCCAGTTAATCACACAACAAACTTAGATCATCGGAATAAAAAGCAGCTCGGCTCACTCTGCCTCCTCTAGTGACCGGCTGTGCACAGGGTCCTTCCGAGGAGCCATCTCCTCTTCTCCTCCCCGCCAGCCGCCCAGGGGGGCCGCCAGCACCATGTGGGCCACCCAACTCCTGCCAGCCTTGCTGCTCCATCAGCTGCTGCTGCTTCCCATCACCATCCCTGCGGCAGGTTAGTTTTCCTACCACTTCGCTAGTGACCCCCCTCCATCTCACAGCCGCATCATTTTCCCTCTGCTCCGCTCCGCCGTGGCGAGGCTGGGTGCCCGGGGCCGCGCACCGGGGGCACCCCGCAGGTGGGGCAGGCGGGGACACCCCGCCACCTCCAGCTGCTACCTGCCCGGCGGGGCAGCCGCCTCGCCCCGCGGCGGGCGCCCGGCGGGGCTGAGGTGCGCCGGTGCCCGCCCAGCGCCTCCCGCGCCCGGGCAGGGCGGCGGGGCGGGGCGGCGCGGAGCGGCGCGGAGCGGAGCAGGGCGGGACGGTGCGGAGCAGTGCGGTGCCGTGCGGTGCCGTGAGGTGAGGAACGTGCGGGGGGCACGGCACGTTTTTTGGTGCTTTGCGGAGAGGTCGCGGCTTCCCGCCACCTCTTCCCTGGGAGAAGGGGCGCTCGGGGCTCCCTCAGGACGGGAGCCCTGGAGACACTGGGAGCGGGCAACGGAAAGCTCTTCGTGGCCCATAGGTGCTCCCGGCCGTTATCAGGACACGAGGAAACATGTGTCCTTAATTTCCAAGTGGTGGAATA
This sequence comes from Phalacrocorax aristotelis, assembly GCF_949628215.1. Classification (NCBI taxonomy): domain Eukaryota; kingdom Metazoa; phylum Chordata; class Aves; order Suliformes; family Phalacrocoracidae; genus Phalacrocorax; species Phalacrocorax aristotelis. Next base: position 207,569,394 of record NC_134276.1, on the reverse strand, counting down.
AATGTTAAATGACAGAAGTTGACAATACCCCAAACACAAGATAGTACGTTAATGAAAGGGAATGTCCTTGCTGATGTTCAGCAGCACGAACATGCTATTTCCAGACTGAAATACTCATAATTTCATTAGATGTTCCCAACGAAATCCGGGAGGCAGCGGGAGGCAGGGGGAAGGAACAAACAATAAGTAATCAAGTGCTGGAAGCTCTTTAGCTGAATTTCTTTCCTGAAGTGTCCCCCTTGGACTGGATATCTGAAGAGCTAACTCTGTGTTTCTATTGGCCCTCTGGGGAGATGTTTAAGGAAAAAAAGTTTGCAAGGGTTTCTACAAACCTTTCCTTCCTTCCGCCAACATTGTTAGGGTCAGACCTTTGCACAGACAGAAACAAGAGATAGCCACAATTCAGGGAAAGGCTCTGCCAGGGGCAGGCAGAGCAGGGGCAGGCACACGCAGCGTCTGGGTCCTGGGGCAAGGTCTGAGGGCAGCAGGCAATGCGTATGGCGGGTGATGGTGATGGTTTCCAAGACATAACTACATTTTCTAGTTAAAAAATTAACTCTTTTGAAATAGGATTTCAAAGTGGAGTATTTTGTGATCTGAATGGGCAAGTGAAAAAAGCTTGGCAGCATCATGTGCAGTAAAACCTGTCATTTTTCCCCTACAGTAAGAGTGTGGTTCTGTAGGATGCTGAATATCTCACCAAAGCTTCTGTGCTCCGTCTGCTCAGTAATGATTTTGTTCTCGTGGGCATTCTTAGCAGGTGACACAGAGATATGAGCACTATGCTGCTACACTTTTCTGAACTCCTTTTCCATGTACATTGCAATTTCCATTGTATGGACATGTGACCTCTCTGAAAAGTGATGACTAGAGCTTGTTAGGAATTTTCTGAGGAAATTATTTTTTTTAAACTGTAAAATGCTGACCCATCAAAACTTTTCACTAAAATAATTCCTTTTCAACAGAAACTTTCTTTGCTTTGGTCCCCCCAAATCAAATGAAAAAGCAGGAGATGTTCACAATAGCCTGTGATACCTGCTGTTGAGAAACTCATCAACTGATGGGCTAGTTTGAAAAAAAAGCAGAATAAACACCACCACCTCCCTCCCCCAACTTTATTTTGTTGGCCAAAGATACAGAAACTGGTCTATAGCCAAGTTCATAACAAGCTTGATCATGCTTGATCTCTTGATAGTCAGGACACTTCTTGAATGAAAGAGGAGTCCTTGTTCTCCCTGACTGTAGGATCTTAGTGCTGTTCTGTAGTTTACCAAGCTCAATGAATATTTAATCTATCTAATATTCCAACAGCAGAGACTGAGAGACAACATCAGTTCTGCTAGTGTGAGTAGGCTGATGAATGGCATTGTGCCCTAACCAGTGGGCTCTCCAGTTTAGGAGTGGACGGTTCATCCTGAGATGGAGGAAAATTAAATTTCCAAAACTTCAGAATTTTTCACAGAGTAGAACTTGTTTTCTGGCCAAGTTTCATAGTGACAGTTTCTTGGCAACCTTCCCTTTCTTAACTTTCTTCCCTCACCTACCCTAATATTAATCAATCCTATTGTTTGCCTTATGGGCAAGAAAGAGGACTCTTACCACACACTGCCATTGTGCTTACCTTGCTTATTAAAAGTATATGGTCTTCAACAAAAATGTCTGGGTTTTTACAATGTAGGCAAGGGGAAGTTGTGCCATTCCTTTCTGAAAATATATTAGTTGCTTTCTAAACATGCATGGTATCTTTGTACAGGATGTTGAATTCATTTTACTGGGATGTTTTTAAGAAAGATTAATATTTGCCTTCATATTTATTATTTTTATGTATGAAAACCAAGCTAAGCGATGACAACAGAATTTAGAAATAGGAAAAAAAAAAGTCTTTCGTTAATACGTATCCATACTTTTTCTATTACTGTTCCATCAAAGCTGATTTTAAGCATACCTAATGAGTGTTAATTCTTCTGTGAAAGGATCTTTTAGGTTTGGAATGCCCTAAATTCTGTGCGAAGACAATGTCCTGTGTTACCAAGGTTGCTGACTAATACATTTGGGTTATATTAATGGGTAAAGAAAAAGGAGGGTGAAGAAAACACTGAGACATTTTCATGTCAGCAAGCTGTCCACATTATCAGTTTCTGAGTGTCTTTTTAACCTATAAAAGATAAAAAGGTGATTGATGAAAGATAAATATGCAAGGTTCCTATAGACTACTTGCCTAGTCATTACCAATATCATGTAAATCTCTGTCACTTGCACAGTGAAATGAATCTGTAGCTAATAACTTTACCAGGGAGTCTTCTTCCTTGTTCAGATAGTCTTATTATTTGGTATTCTTAGACAGTATCTCTTTAATAATGTTAATCTAAAAATTACTTTTTAATCTAAGCAAAAAATAGATTGGTATATTGCAAAAGAGTGTATGTTAAAGATTTATTTTAATTAAAGGTATATTTTTCTGGGAAAAGTCTGTCAGCCAAGTGTGTTTGTTCAAATTTCTCACACTTTCTGTAGTTTGGATGATCTGAAGCAGTTGCTAATGAAGATATGGGAGTTGCACTTAGTTCCTATAAATAACTATTGCTTAAAAAAATATCCCATAGCCATAATCGATGTACGAATGTTGTGTATTCCTGTGGTCTGCATAACTAAGTATATTTTAAAAATTTAACTTCCCCATCCCAGCTGTAGATAATCATTATACTATATACTGTCAACAAAGTGAAATGATACTCTGCCAGTTGGAAGACTGTATTCCTTCTGTTTAATGGAATCCTTTTGGTGCTCAGTGCCAGGGGCTGCTTGTTTTGCTCTCACATGTAATACTGCACTTACCCTGCTTAACAGATTTTCTGTTTCTATTAATGCCATTTTCATAAGCAACATAGTAGAGAACATAGAGTTGAAAGACATGAGATTAAAATGTTGCATAAAACTCTGGAAAATTGTGCTCTGAAGTCAAGGAAAGGAAAGCCTCTTATTGGAGGAGATCATCTGTCATTATTGTAATACTTCAGCTGAGGCCAGGGTTGGAAGGGAAATGTGCAGTCTCCCTAGGACAATGGAATATCTCCCCTTTGGATTTCATGCTGATCATTAGTTTGCCACTTAAGCATTTAGAACTTTTCCAATGACATTTGAAAGCAAGATAACTGGTCCTCTTGACGGGTAAAAGCTTGATGTGGAGAAGAGAGGGTTGCCCTGAACATTTTGCAATTACTTGTACTGGATGAGTGTTGGAATTTCACATCAATGTTGAGGTGGGATTGAAGGGCAGAGGCACGGAGGTGAGAAAGGATTGATCACAGAATTAAGAAAGGATTGATCTCCACGCTTCCTTGGGAAGCATGAAGAGCAGGAGAATTGGCATATGTGAGCAACGTTTGTACCTCGCAGCGGGGAAGTATGGCAACTACAAAGAACTGGGAAGGGGTGAAGACATCCTTGTCATTACCCCATCTCTTTTTCTGTAGTTTTTTTTTTGGCAATGCCCCTAGAAGAGAGTAGAGCTGCTCCTGAACACAGTTAATACCTACGCTCAAAGCAGTGCTGTGGTAAAGAATTGCTGGGAACGTGCTCGAGATTAGTCAGATGTGTTGGCAAAATCTAGCTCCGGGAGTTTTCAATGGCTTGTGGGCCTCCACCCTTGTGTTGTCTGATGAGCCTGGCCATGCCTGGCAGTCCTCAGTGCTGCAAGCCCAGCTGGGGACTGGCTGCTCCCTCCACCTCCCCTCAGCTCCAGCTTTTCCTACGACTCCGGGCCTTGGCTGGCAGTGCTATTTTTATGTATACAACATGCAGCAAGGCTTTAATCACTCCTCACAGGGGCTGTTTTGCTGCCCTCAGCAGTCTGTCGCTCTTTGTTTTGCCCAACCCCCTGCCCTGCCTGCTTGTGCTTTTCCTTTTACCCCCCACTCCATGACCAGACATCCTCAGCAGTGGCTGTGACCCCATCACGAACGAAGTACACAACATACTGGCTGCCTCGGAGGAAACACCAAACACTTGTAAAGATTATGGAATGCAATGTGAAACGGTAGGGATTTAATTCTTGTGCAAAACGCATAAGAAGACAAATCTTACAAGGGAAAATCCTCTCAGTAATTTAGCCAGAGGTTAGATACACCAAGCCTGTACAGAGTACAAACTGCAGAACATTTGTTTCTGCCAATGGGTCCCAGCATCCTGCTGAGCAGATAACCTTTTCTTGGAAGAAAAAGAGCTGTCCTTTTGCATATACCATCCAATTTTAGAATATACTATCTGTTGTTAGCACTACTACTTCTTGGGCTTTCACACTGACTATAGAGAGGGTTACAAAGCCAGGACTTAGCAAAACATGAAGTTGTGTTCCAAGTAGCATGGCAATCTTTGCAACTGCTAATAAGCAATACATATGCATGGGTGTTTGTGTGTGAGTGGTAATATGCAAGGTAAAGCCAAAAAGAAATATCTTTTTGCATTTCCTGAATCTACTCAACAACTAGACTTAAAGCCAACGTAAATATAAGGGAAAAAATATCCTTATATTATATATCTATATTTCAGACTACTTTCTAAAGATTGCAGATTTTTTCCCCATGATGGGTCTTTTGGCAAGAAAATAAATTTCAGAAGTTAAAATAATCACATCATCTTCCAGATACCTTCCTGAAAATCTGTTTAATTGTGACAAGTTAGAGATGCCTCCTTGGACATCTGGTTTTATTTTGGTGACTTTCCAGCTATACAGCTGATTGCAGTTTTTATGGGAATGGTTGGTGCACCTCTTTCATGCCAAATTATTGTCTTACATAAATAACCACATTAAACTTAATCTGCCATCTAAGTCTATTCAATCTACAAAGTTCTTTTCTTGGGCACGTCTCAGAATTGTTTCAGTTTCTCATTATGTCCTTCCTTCCTTCCTCCCTCCTTTCCTTCCTTCCTCCCTCCTTTCCTTCCTTCCTCCCTCCTTTCCTTCCTTCCTCCCTCCTTTCCTTCCTCCCTCCCTCCCTTCCTCCCTCCCTCCCTCCCTTTCTCTCTCTCTTTCTCTCTTTCTTTCTCTCTTTCATTTTTCTCTCTTTCATTTTTTCTTTCATTTTTTCTTTCTTTCATTTTTTCTCTCTTTCTTCTTTCTTTTTTTTTTTCCAAATGAGAAGTCATTTGGAAAAGGTGTTCACTTTTTTGCATTCTAGCCAGGAATCTGGACATTTCTGATACTGAAACAGGCATAAGGAGAAGTCAAAGTAAATGAAAGTAAGTTAAAAGTAAGTTAAAAGTGATGAGCATTAATTATTTTTTATCAAAGTGACTCTGTTAGGACTTGCTTTAAGAGACAAAACTATCTTGAATGTATTTGTTTAAAAAGTTCTTCCTAACTATTCTTTTTGATAATAATACTTTGATGACTCTATTAATGATTTTATTATCAACATTCACCTTTAACATTTTTTCTTTTATTGCTGTGACCATACTGTTAAGTTAATTATGCGGTGTCTGAAACCATTTAGTAACATCTACTTTCACCATCTGGTCAAGTTTTGGCCTTTTATTTTTTTCTTAATGAAGCCGGTATATTTACACCGTCATACTGGGGCCTGCAGCAATATGCAATTTACCCTCGATATTTTATATCCTTCAAAAAACATTGTCTTGGAAATACATCACTGAAATTAATTAAAAGTATCCCTCGAACCATGTTTTATAGGAAAGTTAAACACCTCACTGCATTTACATACTGTTCTTCAACCCAGGTATGTCAAGAACTGTTGCTTTATTTCAAACCCTACTCATTGATTTTTCTTCTTGCACAAGTTTGGCAAAATGCAATTTTACACATAAAATTAAGCATACTTTATTTTTTATTTTCATATTAAATTGTCACTCTTTATACTGAGATAAGCGTTCGGCTTTGATATCTCATGAAAAATGCTTTCTGACACTGCGACAGTCCATGGTTTTGCAGATTTTTGCTTTGTACATTTTATTGAGATCTAAGATTTGCTTGTTTCTTTTTCTTTTTTTCCCATTCAGAGGTATATTTATGAATATCTTTGCTTGGGTGTTCCCATGCAAATTTTTTTGAGTATGATGTTCCCTGATAAAGTGTTTGCTACATTTATTGTGTTGAACTGTGCTTTCCTGCACTTGCTTTAGATATGTTTAGGGCTGGGCTTTTAACTTTTTTTTTTTTTTTTTTTTTTTTGCATGTCTTTCATATGATGGTAGATTTCTGATTATTTTCTTCGCCTAAGTTCCCTAAGTTCTAAAGAAAACATGAAATTAATCTCTCATACGAATGTTTTTTTTTTTTAGCTCATTGCGGAAATCCAGTTTACTTTGGCTTGCAGTGGTGACTGCAAAATTAAGTTACTAGCTAGTCTCATTTTGACATTCTGACCTGGTTATCAGTTGTAACACAAATAATTCAATCTCTAATTAGTCCATCTGTTAACTGCTCAAGGTCAAGTGACTTCATTTCATTAAAAACATGATGCAAAATATTAAGCAGAGATCTAAAATGCCAATAGATACTAAAGAACGGGGATATGTCTCTTCTGTAGTTCTGAAATAATTGTGCCACTTTATATGACCATCTTTCTTTACTGGAATATATTTTAAACTTCCAGCTTCTCTGATCTTCCTACACAGTGTGTAGACAATTTCCCTCTTTCAATTTTTTTCTCCAGTGCCATCTTATTTTTCATTTCATTGCATTATTTGGAAGGACTGCAGTTGATTCCTGCAGTTACTGATAGTATCAGACAGTATCCTGACTAGTTAGTGATAGTGTCCTGATAGTATCTTCCAGCCTCTGGAATTTAGGTTCCTTCATTTTCTTTTTTTTCATCTTTCATTTTTCCCCCCACCCAAAGATTTAGTTTATTTCTGACATCTTACAAACAAAATGAACAGCAGTGTTGTTATGTGACTGTCCATATTTTTTTCAAAATGGAATATTATAAAAGGCCATTTTTCCATCCATAGTATGAAGACCTTACATACATCAGTAACTATGATAACAGAAAAAGAATTTTCCCTTACTCCAGGCATATGAAAATTTAGCACAACAGAGCAGTAAATACTTAGTAAAATGCTGAAGTTTTGCAAATGTAAACAAACAGAATAAGGAAATGATACTCCATATCAAACCATCAAGATTTCATTAAGAATCTTGATATAAATAAAACCCTTTAAATTAAATGTATTGCTCTTCTAATTTGGAAAATTGGTTTTGAGTTTTGATGTGTTTGTTCTGTGTAATAAAGTGGTATGCAAAATTAGAAAGAAATGAAAGAATGAGGCTTCTCACATTATCGGAAGACTTCACTATCTGTTTCTTTAAGAAAGTACTAACTATTGCATAGACTAGAGTGAAACTTGGAAACTCCAGCAGCTGACATGCTGAATGCATCATAACTCCTTTTTAATAAAAGCTTTGTAGAGTCTATGACAAGTCCATAAAAGTAGAGATTTTTCTAGGGGAGAAGGTCAATATGCTCCAGTTATACTCTGAAAGACTAACTCCGAAGCCTAAATATACATCTATATCAGAAAAAGCTGGACTGGAGGAGGAAAGAGAAAGCGATTACCAATGAGGTAGAAAATGCCAGATAATTTAATTGTAAAATTTTGCTGCAGACAATACAAGCAGTGTTTTGATCTCATTATAATGGACAAAGGTGATCTTTAGGCCTGTTGACATCCTGTATGCTCTTTTGATTGCCACAATAATGGTATCGTATTAGCTATATGAGTTTTCTACTACTAAACAAATAATGCAAAACCAAATGCTTTTTGTGGTCAAACTAAGACCTAAGAGTCTGAAACTTGACTTGCTTAGGTATTTGAGGTCTAAACGGATTGAAACTAGATTTACATTGAATTTTTTGACTCTCATAGCTCAGTATCAGACCTACATTTTTCTGCAAGGTGTGAATTTTTGATTGAGATATAGTACCTAATCTGGTATTTTCAGGACCGAGTGGTATGATGGTGTGGGAGCCCTTTTTGGTGTGGGACACAGGGCCAGAAGCAAAAAAGGAAGTTATTTTGCCACCCTTTTCCCATTAGCCCAATGATTAGAAAATATCGGAGAGTGGGAGAGATCAAAACACACCTTTTGCTGATTCAGTCCTATTTCTCTTGTTAATCAAGAAATTGTCTTAACTTCTATGATATTTAATATTATGGCGTCCATTTCTCTCAGTATTTGCTGCTTTACTGGTTTTATTTTTTATAAATATAATTAAAATTGCAGTTAAGTAGGTTCTAGAATGCAGATACTGCAATATCCTAGTGAGTTTTCTCACTAAAATGCTGCATAATGATAATTTACTTTATCTCTGATCATTGATTTGAAATGGACTGGAACTACTCTGAGAAAAGGTATTGTTGGAAATCTTTTCCCTGAAATGCCCTATATTTTGAGCAGTCTCAGTTAATGCTTTTTATCTGAGAAGATTATACAGAAACTTCATACGAAAAAGGTAGTAAAAGAACACGAATTTGAGTTCTTGTAGTTCCCAGGTAAATACCTTTCACTGTGAGGAACCTTTTTTCTTCAGTAACTATTTAAAGCATTTTATGAAACTCCAGCAGGGAGACTGTGGAAATCCCAAATGAGATTATGGGTGACTTGTCCAATGCCGCATCCTGCTAGAGCAAATGTAGTAGTTCCCATTTTCTTGGGCATTGGCTGAGCTCTTCATTTTTTCTGTTCAACCAAGGTTGCTGTCATGTTAAGAAATAGAAAGAGGCACCACCCTCACCTTTCTGAGGAATTTTTTTGTCAACTGAAGAAATATTTTTAGTTAGTGGTTGTTTTTGTTAAAGAAAAATATGTTGATTCGTATTTGACTGGATTCTTTTGTGTTTGAATCAGCTGCTATTATTTTCAAATTTAAGCGGAATGTCAGACTTCCTTAGAACATGATATTCAACTACAAGAAACATCAGAGGACATGGGCCACAAAATAACCAAAAGTCCTGATTAATCAAAGTTTAGGAAACTGAAATGAATGGCAATCAAAAATTAGGAATATCAGTTATAGCACATTGCATGATAACCTTTAATGTAGAACATTCCTAGGGCACTATTTTATTTAAGATTTTAATAATAAATACACTTAATTTGAAATAAAAAAGTTCAATGATTTTTATTTTGTTGTTAGAGTTGTAAAAGTAATACTTTGCATTATTCTGATAGTTCTAACAGTCACACCACAGATGCATTTGGCCCTTTGCCTTTTGGATTATAGGCAAGTCGTACAATGTTGTTGTTTGAAAGCTAAAGTAAATCAGGCTGTTATGAATTGCTAGATGCAAGATCAAACCCATAATCCTTTTTGGACAACTGCTAGGAGAAGAAAAAAAAATCACAACTGTGGACCATCTTTTTCAGGAAGAACAGAATTTCTTGATTTTTTTAAATCATATTCTTGCATGCTAGCTGGTGAGTTTAAGAAGCTGTTATCATTGGGAATTAAGATAATGACACTTATCAGTAGATGGGAAATGTTAGCATCAGGAACTGAAAGAAAATACTTTGATATTCTGTACAGATTTTTACCTCTGTTTAACATAAAAGTCTTGGCTGAGACAACATAGAGCTAACAAATATGTCTTGTAAGAGAATAGATTGAGAAATTTACCACAAAAGCTTGATAGAAGACTTGTTTTTCTGTGGTTGTCTTACAGAGCAGATGCAACCCTTTTTGCAGCACTTTGGCTCTATCACAACTACAGCAAAAAACAAAGCAGCTTTAGTTTAGGCACAATGGCTTCCAGTAACAGGGCACTGATACTTAAGGCGAGAGTGTCCTCACACCATTTCCCTAAACATTCATTTTGGGTTCATGTGCAATGCACAAATGCAAGGCTGAAAAAACTTAAGAGAACTGATATGAGTCCCCAACACAGCGCCAAAACTATTGACATTTGACCTTTTCATCAAAACTTCTTCATATAATAATAACATGGATTTGGAGGTAAATAAATTATTTTTTTCTGAAAATGTTTGTAGTTCAAATTAAAGTTGTGAGCTATTAAACACAGGGGAATAACATAGATCACCTTCAGCTGTTCAAAAAGGAGAGGAGTAGGATGGGGTGAAGACTTTTATAGGGACATTGCGGCAGAGATCTACTCCTTTGATTTTCTGTTTTTTAAAGGCTGAATATTGATGAAAGCTAATTTAAATCTTTGTTGTATTTTTAGGTGTCTTAGGGATAACTCACCACTGAGAGGTGTGATTTAGCTGAATCCAGTGAAAATGTGAGCTCACTTAATGATCAGGATGGAAGTTCTGTGAAGGGAACACCCTTAAGCCCTCTGTCGCTTTACAATATGTAGAGTTGTCAGTAACTCCTTCAGAGCCTCAGCTATTGCAATTCACCGAGTTATTCTGAGCTTCTGCAGAGAGTGCAGCAAGAAAAATTCACTGACCTAAGTGCACTCTGCACTTGCACAAGGAATTGTCTGTTCAGGATAACAGAGCACTAGGCTGACATTTCATATATTTGAAAGACTCTGACAAAATTTAATAAATTGATCCCAAGCATTTGTGTCCTATCATTGTTGCAGATTCTGTAGAGGATAATGAAAGGACTGCTGTGAAAACAGTTATGTGGAAAGAGTTTATGAAAAGTGTTATTACCTACTTTGTAAATTAAGGAGCGATTCATTCACCTAACTTTACCTGGATTAGCCATCTAATCAAAAAAAGATCACCTGGGATCACTGGGTGAAAGAGGAGAAATAGATTCAAAGGGCAATTTGTCCTCCCTGTGTTACTCATCTGTCAGAATAGGGAGAATCACTCTCCAGAGGAGCTCATCTGCCTTCACTGGTGATGGAGCAGCCTACACTGGCAGACTGGTTTCTATGGAAAAAAAAAACCCACAAACCAGAAAACATACATTCATATTGGGAAAATTGTGGGGTTTTCTTCCAATCAAAGACTTTTCCTCTTGTGCTATAGCCAAACATCTCTAGCCAATCTTCCCTGCTCTGTATTATACTCTTTCCTCTGGGCCTTTCAAGAAAGACACAGAAACCAGGTCAGTGCCTTCCTCTTCACAGAAAACTCTGCAGCAGTACAGACTATTTCCATGCTATGGCCTCTGCCTCCCCTTGTCTTCTTTTCTGTAGGCTAACAACTCTAATTCAGTCACACCTAAACTGGACACAACACTCACACTGAGTCTTCACTGGAGCAGAGGCAGGATAAACGATTATTTTGTGTCACTTTCAGGCCCCACATCTTTTCACAATTTGTGATTAAAAAAAAATGTTCTTTTAAGAACAGTATATCCCATTCAGATCGTGAGTGTCTATAACATTTATACCCTTTTCCTTCTGATTGTAACTACACTCTGTCCATCCAAAAAAGACCTTTGTTCACCTTTTTCAATTGAGTTTTTAATGGGAATATTTATAAATCTCAGAACATTATTATCAGGCATATTTTGGGGGTTCTGAAAAAATTTTACAAAGGGTGAAAAGCTTTCCTCTTACCCTTTTCTAACATTATGCAAGTCTTTATTTGAAATTAGGTTTGCTATAAGTCCTACCATTCCTGTTTTTAAGAATGGAGATCACCATCTAAAATAATCAGTTCTTCTAAAGTATCTGCCTGTACCTTGTTTTTGTGAATTTCTCTATGCTTTCGGTACCAGTGTTCCTACAATTCCTAATAAATGTTATTCATATCTAATGCCAACTTTAATGTCAGCACTCTTCTTTACAGTGTTTTGGTTTATTTTTTTTCTTCTTTGCTTCCTTCTTAGAGGGTAAAGGAAAAAGGAGAAATCCTCTTCATGACTTCAGAAAAACAGGAGAATTGATGCTCATTAAAGTAAACAAAACACTGGAAGTAAAAACCAAGCTGTTAAATACCACTGAGCAATGTGCCAAGAGATGCAGCAGGAACAAAGGCCTTTCATTCACTTGCAAGTAAGTAATGTATCTCCATTTATTATTTTTCCCTCATGTTATCTATATAATGCTCTTTGGCAAAGGTCTGTCTGTAATTGTCATCAGTGGTAGCTTGTACTGAGGACACCCTAAAAACTGTACTTTTTTGATTTCCATGATCTTGTTCTACCTGTCCAGAGAGTGTCAGTCTTTTCTGAAGCTTTATCTGAGTTGTTCTGTCTTCTTAGCTTGTTCAATCTGTAATCTTTTCTGTAACATAGGTGAAAAAAAGTACTCGTGTTAAGTGGATGACTTGTGCTGCACTGTAGTGTTCGGCGAACATTTCTGAGATTTTTATGTCTCTTTTAAAATGGTTGTTGTCACACATCACAGCTGCAGTATTTCAGCACCACTTCAGACCATATTCTGTCTTCATTCTTTGCACATTACTCCCACTGAATTCAATGGGAACCTCACACATGGAACACAGATACATGCACTGCTGAAGTGCACTGGCAAGTACTATGAATCTGATACAATGAAATCAAATCTGCTGGGCTGCACAATCACTGCAAGTGTATGGTAGCTATTCTTCAGTATCTGCTGTCTCTTCGAAACACGTGATGCAGCTGATTGCTTGTCTGCCTTGTACATACTCTCGACTGTTTTTTGGAACAAATCACTATTATTTTTCCCATGTATTAGACTTAAATTATTCCCCTGGCCTCTCTTAGTCTAGACCATTAGCAATAAATGAAAGAATACGAATGCAGGAGAATCTTGGAGAGAATGGATGACTTCTGTACTGGTGAGTACTGTGCTAAATGTGAGCCCGCTCTTGAAACATAAAATGTTTTGACAATTACTACAAATGGAAGCTAGCCCAAATGTGATAACAAAAGCTCTTCCTTGGCAGAAAAGACCCTCGACTGTAATTTAATCCTTCTTTAAGCCTTTAATTCCAGTGTTGCAAGATCTAGTTTGTATTGTTTTGTACTTTGATTATTTATATATGTAAACAATGACCAGAGTTTACTTATTTCTGTTAGAAAATTTTTTCAAGCACTAATATTTTTCACATGGTACAAGCCACTCCTTTTCCTATTGACAGAGCTTCCACTGATATCATTGCCAAGTGGATCAGGTTGTATTCAATAAAGTAAGAAAATCCTGAGTTCTGATGGTCAGCAGTGAGAAGTATTACAAAATTAGGTTTCAAAGCACAAAAAAATTCTGAATGATGCCAAGTAAACAACAAATCTGTATTCCAACATCTGCTTAGGAAAATTGTCTCAAGCTAGTTGTAGCTGCTCTGACTGGTATGTTTTATGTTCTGAAAAGAAAAAGTAGGTTAATATATTTGTTGATTCTATTTTACATGAATAATAATCTAGAATCTCTCTGAATTTTTATTGCTTTCTCATTTGTGAAGATTTTTTTCTATTGGGACAGTGTCTGATGGATTCATTAAGGGGCAAATTCTCTCTGCAGTAATCAGTCATAAAGCAGCATAGAGGAGCCATGAGGGACTTTGAGAACATGGTTTGGAAGAATCCTACTCACAGGTAGCAGAACTGCAATCAGTCATGTAACTATTTTGCACTGCAGATGAAAAAGAATTGCAAATCTGATTAATTGTGCTCTGAATTTACAATTTTCCCAGACAGATTTTTAGCAAGGCAGCAGGCGTGTGCGTGGTTAGGTCTTGCCTGTGCTACCACTATGCAGCAGAGCAAGAGGGATTTTCTGTATCTGGGAACATTCTTGTGGTTTCCCATTTGGATCCAGATGAGTTCTGTTGTAGTGTGCATAGTTCTTTGATGCTCCTGTAAACACATATTTGACATGTGTTCCCTTTCAAAGGAATCAATGATTACTAATGTTTCCCTTTTATTCCTAGGATCCCCAGCATATGTATGTTACCACAAGGTGAAATTTCTTCCCAACTTAAATTAAAACCAATTAGTTTACTGGTTGCTGTGGGAGCATTCTAAAATAAGAATAAAGTAACACAAAATGGCATTTTAAGTATTTGAAGTATAAGACTTGGATTTTCCTTTCTTTATTGACATCTTCATTGCTTGATTCATGTGCTACATATCCATGCAATAGTTCTCCATCACTTGGGTCACAACACTGATGTTTCATTTTCTGGTTGCAAACTAAATTTAAATATTAAGATCCAATAAAATAGAAATACTTCCTAACATAATTGTGACAATAACACTGGGAGCAGCAGCCCCTGGGTCTGTGTCCTGTGAGGTACACAAACAGGAAGAGGGCTGGGTTTCTTTTCTGTCAGAAAGTGGTAAAGTAGTCGATTCCAGGCACTGCAGACTTACACTCCTTATTTTCTGGTGGCAGTGGAAACAAAAAACAACATTTGATGTATTTATAATAAGTTTCGGTATCATTTGCAAGTAGATCAGGAGTATTGTATTTGATAATCATTAATCCTTGCTGGTTTTAACTCTGACACCTTTTTGTTGGAGCTAATATATGTCACTTCTCAGAATGGACTTTTCCTCTTTTCTCTTGCTGTCATGCTTGCACAGATCTTGATCATTTCCAACTGAGTTGCAAGTCCTGATCTAGGCTTGTTTCTTCATAACACTATTCCTAAAATCCCCCATCCACGTACCCCATTGATTCACTTACCTTCATAACTCTCTGTGCATCATTTTCTGCCTTCCCTATCAGTTTTATTAACCAGCTGCTAAGCTGTTCTTATTCCTGTGTTTCACCACCATTTGCAGTCCATTACTCCCACTGTTTTCATGCAGTTCTCATTGGAGCTTTTCCCACTACATTTCATATGGATGAGAAAAAGATAATACAGTTACTATTTTATTGGCTATGCAGATTACTTTTGCAGACATGACATTTCCTTACCTACGGATCTGTGCCTGTCTTATCCTTTGTTATCTGCTAAATTTCTAGAACGCCTTTGTATTTACACAGAAAGGGATTCCAGTACAAACCACAGGATTCCAGTATCTGATCAGAAAATCTACAAGCTATCACAGTACAAATAGCAACAACAAAAATTGTTGTGATCAGCAGTATCAGTAGAAGAAAGTCTAAGAATTTGCTTAAATATGTTGACTTTGGAAGTGTAAAAACCCTCCAGATTTGGGTCCAGGAAAAGATTGTTAGAAACTTTTATGTGCAGAAGTGTCTGAAGCCAAACTGGAAAGATACCAAAAGGCAACTGAAAGGCAAAAACCGAAAGAAAAGTTTGTAAACAGTGCATTCTGCATTCCCACTTCAGGAGGGAGGAGGGGAAAGGAGAATGTAATTGGAAAGGCAGGAAAGGTCAAGGATATTTTTGTGGGGATGGAGTTAGAGGCACTTGGATAGGCTTATATTTGAGAACAAGCCAGAAGAGAACAGAAGGCTGAACAAGGGCAGAAGGATGAAGGTTAGCAGGTTGGAAACATTTGGAGTCAACAGAGTAGGGAGAGCAGTTGGATGAAAAATCTGTTTGGTGATGGAAACGGTAATGAAGAGGATGTTTGAAAGAGAGAAGAGCGGGGTGGTTGGATAGGATCTTGTAATATTTTTAGCTGAAGCCAGCAAGATCTCACACAGAAAAACTTGCATGGCAAGAGTGGAATTAAATTAAGATCAAAGCTAGGGGGGGATGTAGTGCTCAGGAGTATGGCACAGCCAAAGTACGGATGAAGTGTGGGAAACCTGTGTGTCTTTTAGGTATTATCAAGTAGAGTTAAAAGGCCTTCTCAGGTCAGAATAAAATATATCAGAAGGTTTGGGATGACTGACAGAAGCGTAGACTTTGTGGTGGGTTAGAGAATAGCATCATGTCAGTGATTTGTTATTTGGTTCTAATGAGAAATTAAAGGAAAAAAAGAATTTTCTGTGGGATTTTTTTTATTTTTTCTCTTATTGCAATAACGGTTGCGCCCACCCTGGCAGTCAACTGTGTTTTAAAAAATCCTTTAAAACATTTTACCTACACTTAAGGCAGTGTTTTTCCTCTTTTGATTTCTGTTTTTCTCTCTTGCCCCCCCCCCCCAAATCCACTCAGTTCCGCACACATTGTGCTCTCTCCTTGAAAGCAGTTAAAAATAAGACAAAAAAAAAGAAGATAAAAGCAAAGCAAGGACAAGATGTAGGTACACTATCACAGTTTATATTATTCATAAAAATAAAAATAATCTTGTTTTTAAACAGCTCTGTTGTTCTAGGCAAGAAACAGACTCCTTGTGCTTGAATTTTCCTCAAGACATCAGTATGAGATGCTTAACTATTTCAGAAGTGTATTCTAAGCAAAGCAAAGATGTTTTTTGAGTATTCCTTTTTATTCCCCAGAAAGCAGAACAACTGGAGACACAATTGCTGCCTCAGTCACATTTATCTCACTTATAAAATAAAGATCCTAAATGACAAGGGAACTCTTAGATTAGTGTGAACAACCAAGCTGATATTTAATGTAACGGCCACATCAATTTAATTTCTCTGTTTCTTTGTTCTTGTCAGCACAGTTGTGGGTTTAAATAGTAATTTGGGCTGTTTCTCTGACTTTCCCAGTAAAAATAAATCTGATGTCATTGCATGCTCCTTGGCAGGCCATGTGTCATTATTATAAACCACACAGAGATTTTTTTCTCATCCAGATTTTCTTTGCAGGGCCTTTGCTTATGACAGAGTTACAAAACGATGCCATTGGTTATCCTTCAACAGCTTGACAAATGGTGTGAGAAAGAAGCAAGACCATGCGTTTGATCTGTATGAAAAGAAGGGTAACTGATTTATTTACTGATTTTGTTTTTCCAGCTATGGAGGGGGAAAAAGCTGAGGTCAGTCAGTGACAGTCAGTGCTGTAGGAGCATTCTGGGTATGGGATGGCTTTACACATTCTGAAGGCTGCATCCTACAGTTTTATTTACAAAGACCCTGGTTTTGCTGTCATGCAAGCTTGTCTGCATACTTGCTCTTGCTCAGTTTTCCAATCTACCTATTCGCCTACCAACATATATACTGGTCTGAACTGCTACTTCGGTTAACTACTTAAAAACTCATTTGTATGAGCTACTGTTATTGACTTCATATTGCTTTTTATTTACCTCATTCATGAATAGGGTACTTAAGTCCTCAGAAATGGACTTTTGGTCAATCAGACACTTTGGAAATATTTTCAGTAGCTTTCTTTGGGAAGTTAGTGATCAAAATTTTGAAAAAAAAAAAAGGAGACAAGAATTACATGGACAATTAAAAATATTTTTAATAATTAAGTATTTAAAGACTATCAAAAATATATTATTTTTATGTGAAAGCTGATGATGAGTTCTAATTTTAAATACATTAAACAAACCCCTAATTTTCTTCTTTCTTTCAATAGACTATGTCAGGAATTGTATCATTGGAAAAGGAGCAGACTACAAAGGAACAATATCTGTTACCAAAAGTGGTATCCAGTGTCAAGCCTGGAATTCAATGATCCCCCATGAGCACAGGTAAGAGTTCAGGAGCAGAGACAATGGGAATAATGCTCAGGCAGCTTCCATAAAGCATGGTTTGACTTATTAGCAGACAAAGAATTTATGAGAAAACTGACCTTAGACAACAAAATCTCTTTGGTGTATTCTTGCCTTTCCCCAAGATATGCTGTTCTCCATATCCCAGAAAATCCTTACCTTCTTGGGCTTTCTCCAAAGAAAGACATCTCTCCTAAAGCCAGCCCATGTGTCTGGATCCCTTCCTTTCCTGTATCATGTTTTTCAGCTGCTGATATCCTTTTGATCTCCTAGCTACTGGCAGAAACAAAACATCTGTGTAACTTCATCCTGGGGTCTGGAAGTTTATCGCTGTTTTCTGATAGACTACCATAAAATGGGCAATTTAAAAAAATAAACATTATTAGGAAGTGAGGGATATTAGCCCACCTATTTGATCAGTATAAAATTATTGTTACTATATTTTGCATAGTTCCTATCAATTCTCTGTTATTCTACAGAATATGTTAAACTCTATAAAGCACTTATACTAGGCAACAAACACGTGGAAAGGACTGAACAGATTATTGAAATCCTTTCCTTCAGATCATGTGAGCAATAATGGAAGACCAATGCAGCAGGTATGGAACTTAACTTTTGAGTTTAAGACCTGATATAGTGAGGAACTTAGGTCATATCTACACCTTGAGAGTAGACTTAGTTCAACTATATTGGCTAAGGAAAAAAAAGAAGAAAGCCAAAGCCTGAAGCCAGTAAGAGTAACGGTAAAAACAGATTCAACCACACCAAATGTTCCTGGAAACTAATAAAAGGGCTATGAAGTACTGGTCTACTCTTTGACCATTTCTCTTCGAAACTTTTTATATTGGCTTTAGCCATTTAAATAACAAATCCTTAAGAGGCGAAACCAAAGTGTCCTCTCACCCATAAGCTTCCTAGCCACATTGCCACCTTTCGCTCTGGACTCCCAGTATCGGCACTTGGTTTAAGAGCAGCCAAGCTGGAGATTACTAGTAAGGAACTGGGCTGTGCACTGATGACTCCTGTCCTGACCAATCTATCCAGTGTGCAAGATGATATCTTGGAACAACATTAAAAGGCAAAGAATACTTGGGTTCTCTCCTCTTATGATGTGTTACAAAGCTGAGCCTCGGGCTTGGACTTGACTGGACTTAACTGCTTATAATACAGATGGTAGTGCGTCTGATTTTCAGTGTGGGACCAGACCTGCTCTTGGAATGAATGACAAATATCATCAGCTCCCACAGCAATGACCTCTTCAGACTCAACGTCTTGAAATATACAATCTTAATCTTTTAGAAATGAAAGAATTCTCAGTAACTGAGTTTAAGCAAGAATGAACATTTGTTCTATATAATATACATATGACTTTATATAATTAAAGTGTCTACATAGTATATATTATCACTAAATAGCATTTTAATATACAGCATACACAGCTTTATCTAATATATTTGGACAGCCACTCTTCTATGATGTATTTTATGAGAATGACTTTTCTCCTGTGTTGTGCAATAAGTTTAATTTTTAAAAGGTCACTGGATAAATGAGGTGGCTGCATGCTAATTTTGTTTTTCAACATCAGAAAATATGATTTCATCATCAGAGACATGAGGGAGATGGGAAGAAGCAGACAGCAGTGGTGTGTTTGGAACTTATTAGTATGAAAGGCTTAGATTTTTAGGTCAGTTTTTCTCAACATCTGATTATCACAAAGTACCATCGGAAAATAAATCCCTTTTTCATATTCAAGGGAGAAATATACTTTACTGATTTTACATTATCTTTCTAGAAAGAATAGAAATAACTTAAACTATATACTTGCACTTGGATTTAGCAAATTTTAAAAAAATTAATATTATTTTTTGTATTCCAGTAGAACCTGGAGACTCCCAGCTGAAATCAGGGTTCCATCATTTTCATCTCCACCCTAGACTGTAACAGAATCTTTTTTTTTTTTTGCTCTTAAGAGTTTTTTATCTAAATGGATAAAGCCAATGCAAAAAGGGTTCAAAGAGAAATCGTCAAAGAGTAGACAAGTACTTCACAGGCTTTTTGCTATTTTCCATGACTTGAATCTGTTTCCATGGTTGAATCTGTTTTTACCATTACTCTACTGGCTTCAGGTTTTGGCTTTCTTTTTCTTTTTTTCCTTACCTAATAAAGTTGAACTAAATCAGCACACAATTTTAGGAGTGGCTCTATCTTCTATTTCTGGGTGGATCTTTACTGCATCTCATCTTTTCCTCCCTCAAGAATGTTGCTTCAGTACTTGTTGAAGCCACCAGTTATATCTGGCCCACCTTGAGTTTCTAATGGTATTCATTTAGACTTTTTTTTTATGTTCTTACAACATATCTGACATAATTTGAAATGCCTTTTCCTTATATTTTCTAATGTCCATAATTTATGATAAGAAAAATTTTCCATCAGGAAGATTAAATAACATTTTCTGCTAGTCATTGAGATATTAGCTTGACAGACACACAGGTTGCAATGTCCCATCAGAAAAGCTTGCCCAGGGCTGTCCGTAGCTAAAAAACTTTGAGAGATTTATATTACAAGACTACAGAGGAAAACCAGAAGCAGCAATCTTATATGCAGCAGTAATGACAAAAATTATTCTCTTTAAGCACATAAAATAAGAAAAGCACTCCTAAATAATGCTTCCACATTGCCTGGGATAGAACCACAAGGTAATTAAAGGTATTTTCCACTTCAGTTAGTTTGAAGATTTCATTAATGGGAGTAAACCATGATTAAACTGTCAAATGCCAGAATTCTCCCTCTTTTCTCTCTCCCAATTTATTCATCTGTAACATAGAATTTGCCAAGGACAGCCAGAGCCATACATTTCTCTTCTGCTTTTGTATATAAATTAAATCAACGCCGGTGTATAAACACTGTCCCAAGTTCTCAGTTTAGTTTCCTAAGCTGCAAGTGTCTACAGTCTTCTAAAAGAAGTTAGATGAAATTTAATTCCTTTTATTTTCTTTTGCTGTAGAATATAGATACATTGGAATTTCCTCAGTGATTAAAAAACCCCACACCAGAAAAAAAACACCACAAAACAAAACCAAAAACCCCAACCAAAAAAACCCCACTAACAAACAGCCAGAATAAGTTATCGGGCATTTTCAGAATAAAAGGTGCATTTTACTTGTGATATTTCCACCAGAATTTAAATATACTGAATAAAACAAAAAAAACTGGAACAAATCTTAGAAAGTTCAAAAATTAAATCAATTTATTAAGTCAAGTTGTAAGTTTTATGTGATCCTCTATGTATTTTGCCCAACTTTTCAATTAACAGAAAAAAGTCTTCATGGAATTGAACGTAACTCAGAGTGTAATGTGGTTTTAGCTACAGAGATCTAGCTGCTGTTTAAGCATCACTGCAATGAAACTGGCAGTGAAGTGTTACTGGGTTTGTCTGCAATGTGCAGCCTGAGTGTGGTCATGAGCCCTTACAGTGGTACTGAATAGAACCAGCTCTGGGCTCCTTACCATGGGGTTACTGATTCCCTAGTTTGTAGGGAAAAATAACTAGTATTACTTTTATATATAAATATATATATATATGTGCCTACATATATCGTTATATGTCAGTGTGTATGTGGGGGTTTCTCTAGAGGTGATCTTGTAATTTTACAGACAGCTAAGAACACAAAACCTTGACCCTGGAGAGTTTATATTCGGTGAACTGAGCATAAGCAGCAAAATCTCATGCTGAAAATGTGGGTTAAGCAAAAAATATAGTATTAGCTCACATTTGTATTAAATCACTAAAGAAAAACAAAGTGCTTAGCATTGGTCTGAGAACCCCTAATCTAAGGGAAAAATCTTAAGGGGTGTTGTTATTTAATAGCCCCTTACAGCAAAAGCAGAAAATATAATGAAAGGGAGAGCACAGTTTAAGTCAGCCAGGTCACTCTTAAATGACCTAATTTGTACAATAGCAATGATGAGTGGGTCTATAAGTAGCAGACCCTAAGGTGACAACAGCAGGGCTTGTAGCAGAACATGAAGCAAGACAGCTAAAGAGGCATCTGGGGAAATTTCTGATGCTGAAATGCAAAGCAGTTTGTGGTTTCAGGCAGTGAAAGCCTCTCAGCGCAGTGTGTCACACCACTCAGTCACGTTCACACGCTCCTGATGCTCAGTTCTGGCTGCTGCCTGGCTGGGGATGGGAAGAGGTTTCTTTGCTTGTGGGCTTCATGTAGTAGGTGGACACTAAGCCCAGCTGGGCCTGCACAACATGTGCACATGTGCACAACACACATAAGAAAGGCAGGTCTGACATGGCTATGGACCCAATGAATTTTTCCCCTATGTACCCAATACATTTTCCCCCCTTGTCCAAGGGCTTTCCACCATTCTGTGAGTAGTTTCTAGCTCACCAAGGAGAGTGCAGTGAGGGCTGGGAGGGAGTGTACTGCTGCCTCTGGCTCTACAGCAGACAGTTGGCTCTGGATGCCCAAGGGAGAGGAGTAAAATTCGCTAGAGCAAGCTACAGGCTAGACAAGTTGTCCCAGATTTAGGCCATTGATTGAGTAATCCTGACTGAAGATGTGTATTTGTGTATGGACAGATATTTGGGTGTGTGCATTTGTGTAGGCAGGGTGGAGGGAGAAGGAAGCAGAAATGTGATTGTTTCTGTTTGTAAAAAAATAGTATGATTAACACCAAAGTTTGCATGCTCTTATACTGTAATGATTGTCATTTTAAAACTAGCTTTTTACCTTCGAGCTATCGGGGTAAAGACCTGCGGGAAAACTACTGTCGAAACCCCCGAGGGGAAGAGGGAGGGCCGTGGTGTTTCACCACCAGTCCGGAGACACGCCATGAAGTCTGCGACATCCCCCTCTGTTCACAAGGTAACCCGGCATGGCTCTCGTGAAAGCTGCCTTTTCTCTGCCAACAGCAGGTATACAGAACAGATACAATGAGGCAGTAGTTTCAGTGGCACTTGCTCGTGGATTTTGGAGGAAGAATAGGTGATGGCTCAGCAAGAATAACTCATGTAGCAAGAAAAGCAGTTATTAGAGAAAGAGGAGATCTTGTTACATTCCACTACTCTGGAAGACTTGAACAAGCCTTCAGGCTCAGCAGCTTTTTTCAGGTCATGGAGGAGCTGGAAAAAAGTTGTGCTGATCACACAAATGCGTCCCTTTTTTCGCTTGTCTAGTCCATAGTGAATCCATTAACAATTTCAGTATTACTATGTAATAAAATCATCTAGTGTCATTCCATGGTAAAACCAAGTTTTCTTCTTCTTTTTGATGAAAAAATAGATATTGAATTACAGGATGAAAGCTCAATCTAAGCATGTATTTTGTTTTTCAAATAAGTACTGTAAATAAGTAAAACATACCATAAATCCAGTCCCATTTGACTTTCAAGTCACAGAATTGTACAGACACTTTATGTGTACCATTGCATTTGTTGATTTTTGAGTTCTGTTAACCTCCAAACTAAGCTCTTATATCTTGCTAATCAACCAATCCAGTTCCAGTCAATCAAACCATTTAAGTTCTCAAGATAGGCTGCCTCTAATTTTCCTGATAATGTGTCATGTGCAATAGTTATCCAGTGGTGGGGGAAGGAATAGGAGAGAGAGAGGGAGGGAGGAAGACAGGGAGGAAGAGAATGATTTACAAGGAGCTTGGAAATCTATTAAAAGCTAGCATTTAAAGATCAATTTAAGTGAGCTTCAGATGGGATAAGACCTGGAGGTCGCCGCGGGATGAAGACTTTGGTAGCGGATGTTTTGACTGAAGAGTGAGGTCTGTAATTGCATAAGTTAGTATTTACTAAGTGATCCTTCGTTACAATTACTCAAATTAGGGGACACGTGAGAAATGTTTCTATAGTTAATTATGGTGAACTTATTTTATAGTTTAAGGCTTCTCGTTTTAAATTATGAAGCCTATTTTGTCCAACAATGATTTCAAATCCCTTTGGTAGCTTTTGCCCACTCTCCCCCCAGCCCCCACTTTCCCATACCAGGGCTGAAAATGTATCATAGTTTAAACTGCCAAAAAGAATTAGCATCGAAAACAAACAGTATCATATACAGCTGAAAGTGCTGGGAATTTAAAGAAACAGACTGCACTGCATTGAAATTGTGATTCAGCCATTATTCCGCACTTAAACTTGCGCTGTAATTATATTATGAGCTGGAGTGATTTAGAGTAATGAATGTTACTCAATTAGAAAACATCACCTCTAAAAGTACTCCTTCTTTAGATACGTGTGTCTCTCTGTTACTAGCCATAAGTAAGGTTAAAAATCTGCTAGGAACATGAATGCATCTAGCAGCTGACACACACCTTCCTCAAAACTGTAAGTGTCCTATAAAATGATACCAAATTTAAACAGCTGGATTAGATCAAAGAAAAAGATGCAACTCTATTTCAAAGGACATTTCCCAAACCAGCCTAAATAAAAGATATCACTTTTTTATACCTCTTTAGGTTGGTTTCAATATATAACAGAAGGAGTATGATTTAATTCCTCTAAATTTTTTGTGTGCTACAGGCATCAGCATAATAAATGACTAGTACCTCTTTTTTTTTTTTTTACCTAGTTGAATGCATGACCTGCAATGGAGAGAGTTACAGAGGGCCGATGGATCACACCGAGTCGGGCAAGGAGTGTCAGCGCTGGGATCTTCAGAGACCACACAAGCATAAATTTCGTCCAGAGAGGTAACCTCTCCTCCCCCCAAGTAAATCCATGTGGTTATAATTTAAAAATTACACATGCTGTGGAACCAGTTGGGCAAAATCAGCATTAGCTGAAGTGAAATTTGTAGAGTTCACCAGTTTTAGTTGCTTGGGCCTCTGGCCCATGGTGAGTGCAGGCTGGCTACTGTCACGATGGGGATGCAAGAGGGGGACTAGAGGCTATTTTGTGCAGCTGTGGCTACATCCCACGGCTGTGTAGTGCAGCTACGTACATGCGCTGCATTAATTGGTCAAAATATCCTCCCTAGCTTTATTGACAGTAAAAAATTAACCTCTGAATGTTTCTGTATATGTTTTTATGCAGCTTCAGTCAGCTTAAAATACCTTAAAGTAATAACAAAGTAAATAATGATTAAAAGTAATAATTTTTTGTTAGAGTTCTTAACACAATTACCGAATCTAAACATGCAACATTGTCAAGTCAGAATATACTCCTTTTCTGAAATATTGAACAGCTTTAAAGCTGTAGATTGTCTTCTGCTGTAATCAGGTTTAAGTATCTGGGTTTTTTTTACCAAAATATTTGCCCGCTACATGTGTTTTTTTAGCCTGGGAAAAGGGTTCATCATTCTGTTTAGCATTTTATGCACATGGATTTATAGACTTTTTTTTTTTAATTTAGGCATAGTTACATGATGCCAAAAGATGAGTCAGAAACAGCAAGACAAATTTCATCCCCATTAGGGTTTTTCCTAGAGGGTAAAATTCACTCGACCGAAAGGGTCATCTATAATACACCCTTTTGGAAGGATTTTGTGCGGGGGTTTAGGCCACACAGGAGGGCCTTTGTGTTTCTCTTAAACTGGAATAAATTTTCATTTTAGTTTTACTCTGGATTTTGGATTAACTCAATTTATAAAGTGGATTGAATAAACTTAAACTACCAGAGGAAGACTGCATAATAACAGGCTCTCCCATATTTCTGCTGCAATAAATATTTTGTATTAGCAGACTGGGACTGAAAAGAATCTGTTTCTGAGTTTTACCATGCACTTGCTGTGCATTCTAGAATAAGTCACAGAAATATTCTTTTTCCTTGGGAGTGAAACATTTATAGAACTTCTGGGTATAAACAATAACAATGTTACTGTCAGGAGGAATTTTTAAAATTAATTTCCATTAATTTTGGATGGTTTGCAAAATGACTTTTCAAACTAACTGCTGTTTCATGAATGATCACCTTCCTCCTTGGAAGGTTTCCTTTGGAAAACATCTTCTTGAGAGTTTTCAGACTGTAATGAAAATGCTTTTTTTAATTGAAAAATGTCCCATCCAGATTGAACTAATCTTTATGTGCTTTCAGAAGTGTAACTGGGTTTCAGTGTATTTCTAATACACTGATGTTAATTAACTTCATGGAATGGTCACTAAAGGTAGTGACATTTATGCTTTGATTATGCTAGCTTTCAAAAATGTCATGGGCTTTGATTTGTGTGGTTGTTTTAATAGTTATTTAAGGTGAAAATAAGACAGGAGGTCTGGAAGAAATGATCCATTAAAATACAGCAATATCTAGAGAGGCTTTTACTACGTCATCCTGGGGAAATATGAACATCCTGGAAACAAGGAAGGACTAGTTGGACAGTTTTAAACTTATTTTCATTTATGGATTCAATAGTTGCAATGACAAAGAAAAAGAGGTAAAACTAGTAATCTTTTCAAATGCTCCAGTCTACCTGCTGTTGGACAGTGCTCTCAGCTCAGGGTGAATACATCTCACCTTTTTGTCACCTCATTTAATCGGTCCACATTTATTCCCTTCAGGAGTCAGTTACTGAAAAGAATTGATAATACCTGTTTACTTAGATATGATTGAGGCTAGCAGTAGAAATTCCCCCAAACAGCTGCTGCATGACCCGTTTTTAGCTATTAGTGGATGAAGAATTGTATTCTGAAGCTTCAGTTCTCTCAGGCAGGGCTATGCCTCAGTATGGAGGGAAGACCATTGAGGCTAATGACCTAGACTGGCATACAGAAGCAAGAGTTTTCTCCAGTTCTGTCCATATTTTCTGCTCAAAATCAAATATTCTGTGAAAATAGGTACTTAGTGCATGGAGGAAAGTAGGGTTGAAGTGTAGTGTAAGATTTGAACATCTGCAGGTATCCTTTTATTAAATACTCTGGTTTAAATCTCTTGTACAAAAATTTACTTTATACAAAGTCAAGTTTCCAGTCCTGCATGTCTTTTAAAACAAAAAGGGGAAAAGAAATAATGGTAAAGAGTTTTAGACACTAAGTTTCTGATTAGTTCCAGCAGAGCTAGAGATCAGCTTCTGTCTTGTTAAAGGGAATAAATGTTGTCTCTTTGTCTACCACTCTTTCCCCCTGCCCAGAAACTGAGAAAAAGTCATGATTTTGACACCAGATGTGTATCTTAATGCTTCATTTCAGTTTCAGCAGTGAAGTACGGCTACTGCAGTTTCAAGGGGAAAAAAAAATAAAAAAAGAAATATGTAGGGTTCTGAAAGGTCTTGGAAACCTCAGGCTCTATTTGGGTCTAAGCAACAGGTCTGTGCCCTAGTGTACTGGGGAAGGATGAGTGTGCAGTGCAAAGGGATGAGCTGTCAGAGAATCCTCCATGGTCTCACTATTGAATTGTGTGGAACAGCCTGAAGCCCTGTTGTTTATCTTATCCCTAATATTTCTGTCTTAAAGGTTAGTTGGCCTTTTCTGTAGGAACTGAGGAACTGTTGCTTGCTGGATATGAAGGAAGGCAGAAGCATGCCTGAATATTGTGGGATGAACCAGTGACTGGGAAGGCTGGTGCTGCTCTAGAAAAGGGGTCATAGGTATAGTAGGTGGAAAGATACAGTTCACAGACATTATTCCATCCCACAAGGACACTCAAATCTTGATCCTGGAGGAAATGTTACATCTCTACTTAAGTTTTAATTAGTAAATAACACATTTTTGACGTACTGTGGGAACATAATATATAATATTAGGAAGGACAGAGTACTCAATGCTGTGAAAGACACTTGCCTTCTACAGAGTGGATTCTTTACACCCCTAGATATTTTGAATGGTTTTGGGAGCTATAACTGCAGATACCTTGCCATTCCTGGACTCACCTTCATTCCTGGGTAATGCCATGGGCTCTCCATTGCTACATGGCGTGGAACATGTGCTGCCAACATCAAAGATCATCATTGCACCTACTGGGTGGCCAAAACCATCTTGTCTTCTGGTGTATTATCAGCCCATTAACTGTTTTCTTGTGAAATCCTTGGACACAATTTGTTCCTTTACAGTTTGTCTTCTACCTAGCAGAAAACAGGGTACTGCTGCTAGATATGAAACCACCACATTCTTGACTGCCCTTGGATTCTCAGTTTTGTAACGTTTCTCCTTGTTGGCTTTAGTGTTTTGATTCTTTGTCTAGTTTATTTGTTTGTTGGTTTGTTGTTGTTTGTTTTTTGGTTTTTTTTTTTTAATTTGACTTAAATCCTGTCCCTGTCCCTTGTATAGATGAGGGAACCTGATTCTTCCCAAGGAATGGGAGATCAAGTTGTAAATGCATGAGTCAAAATTAGGATGATTGTTTGACAGAAAAAGCATCCTAGCACAATCACAGTCTTGTAAATCATATTTTCCTCTCCTTGTGTGGAAGACATCTGCTTGTAGTTGTAAATGGGTTCAGGTTCCCAGGTAGTTAACTTCATTGCTCTCTTACATAGTTTTCATGTTTCCCTCAGGGGAAAACCTACTTTTTGTTTCTTTACAAATGTTTCGGTTAAACTGGAAAACCAAGACAAACTGTATTCACTGGAGAAAAATAAAGTATGCATTTCTCTCCTTCCCTTTAAGTTTATTGATGTTAATATAGCACGTTTATACAAAACGAACCTCCTTATCTTGAATATCTGCCTGATCATTCAATGATGGCAGTAGGAATGTGGAAATAATTCAATGGCACAAGAGTTTCAAATCTTAACGAGATAAAGCAAGTTAGAAGTTAATTCCTTATTTTTCTTTTTTTTTCCCCCAATGCTTGAAATGAGGGCATGACCTGGAATGAGCTCTATTACAAAAATTGGAGCTATCGTTAGTAACAAAGCTATTTAAAATAGCTTCCAGTTTGAACCCAGGGCTGTTGCACTAAAGAACCTGTTTTCTTAATGAGTCCAGCATGCCAGGCAGTGTTTATATAACCCACACTTAATTGGACTGTTTTAAAAAAAAGATTGGCTTTAGAGTCTGGTCATCAGTTGACAGACAGAAGAGCAAGAGTTTAGCAATTAGCAGAGTTACCCCATCCGGTGTCCTCTGCATTAGCACAGCAGGGAATCCCCTCGGTGGAGGTCTGATTCTGCTGCATTCTTGGAAAGAGATTTTATGTTCTTAACTTTTTAATAGTGTTAAAAGAGTATCTGCATTCGTCTCACAGGATCAGACCCAAGGTTAATAGTAACAGGTTCTTGTTTTCCCCTGCTGAAAACTGTCCTTTAAGTACCTTGTACAAGCCTGCGCAGTGTTGCCGGGAAGACTTCACTGACACATTTCTTGTTGTGGTTTACAGATACCCTGACAAGGGCTTTGATGATAATTACTGCCGCAATCCTGATGGCAAGCTGAGACCATGGTGCTACACTCTTGACCCTAACACCCCCTGGGAGTTCTGCGCAATTAAAACGTGTGGTGAGTTCAAGCAAAATTTATTACTTCCTTTTCCTTTCCAAAATCTGGACACAGATAGTTCAAATAATATAGGACCACAGTTAGTTCATTCATTGCTAGTCCATTCATTGCACTTCACTGACTTTTAAAACATAGCTTTCAAAGAGGATCTGCTGTAAAGACACTATATTTAATCTGGACAGGAAGTGAGTTTTGTGTTACTTAGCACTGGAATATGTGTATGTCTTATGTACAGGAAATTGCATTAAAATGCAGGAAAATCAAGAACCAAAAATGTGAGGCAACATCATCATGAAGATATCATGTACAGTATTAGTTTGGCCATGCTGGGCATCTGCATTACAGTCTGGGAGTAGGTGCACACACACCTTCCTTACTCAGTGCTCTCTGTGTCAAGAACTGTTCATTGCTTTGTTTTCCTCTTGTACATTGTGTGGTCCTAGGCCTCGGTTCCTGCACGCTTTTCAGCATTGTGCTGAAGACAGAATTAGTAATTTTCTCATGGAGTCCTCTGTGATATTCAGCACTCCAGTACCAAAGCACTCCACAGGCAATTAATTTCTTTTCATCCATCAACTACAAGATTGTGGTTTTTGTTATCTTCACTTTACAGATAGGGAATTGAGTCAAAGGAACGTTAAGGTGTACAAGTATTGGATGCCCACTTCGAGATGCTTTAGTTCAGGATTTTTAGAGTGTTCTGCAGCATGTTCTATCTTCAAAGCCCAGATGCTCCTAGCTTTTGTGGTTGCTCTGACAGTTCTGTTCTACTGATAATTAGATGTCTTAAATGAGCAGTACAGAGATGGTGAGGAAAGTAAAACTATTTTATCTCCCTTGAAAAATTGGGTAAAGTAATTTTTCTAGACTTTCATGGTAATGCTGGGGCTGAGGCAGATGGCAGAATTAACTTTTGTTGGGGCATGCTTTAATTAGGAAACTGAGATTTGCATCCCTGAAATTCCTTGCCTCATTCACAGCTTGTCGGATCTACAAGTGATAGACTCCTCTCTTATCTCCCATACTTCTCATTGCCAGATTTGTGGTCCAATTTTTTGCCTTTAGTGAGCCGACAACATGTGAAATAATCAATGCACAAGCATGATATTAAAAACAGTCTCATACCTAGGCAGATTTTTTTGTTCTCTTTACTCAAAATACTTTGTTTATAACATCTTGGGAATAAAGGCAATTTCTGAAAACAAGGCATGACTTTAACTGAATCCATACTGTAGGATACTGTCAGCTTCCTGTGCCCCAGGCCTGTGGCAGAGCCCCCAGGAATATAGGCAGAAAAGGGAAAACAGTATTTTTGGATTTTCCATGAAGTAGAGACAAAGGGAATCTTCTAAAACTACTCAGTGAAACTCAGAGTTACGTTAGCTCATGAGAAAGTCAGTTTCCTTAGTTCTTGAGTTTTGGAAACTACAATTTCCTTTGCTGTCCTGCTTCAATTTTGACCAAAGTTAAGTGTTTAAAAAAAAAATCCTCAAAATCAGACACTCTGCTTTTCATCTAGCTCTGTCACTTCAGCAAGCTTATGTCATTGTAAAATTCATTTGGGTCTCTTGGAGGAAGACAGGATAACAGATGATACTTAAAATAAAGCTCACCTGGAACTGGATTTATGTGAGAATTTGAAAAAGGGGAAGAAAAGGGAAAAAAAATAAAAAACATAAAAGGACTAGTTTTAATGACTCTCTAATTTTCATGGTTCTCCGTATTTTTTGTTGTTGTTATATAAACTAAAACAAAACATTACTGGGTTACCTAAAATCCAGATAAAATAGAGATAGTAGTGGACCTTACAAAACTCTTTTTCCATAATGTAGTACTGCATTTGTTCCTATAATGTTAGCATATATTTAAATATTGGGGTGCGGGGGCGGGGGGGAAGAGGGAATGGCTCTGGCATGAACCATTATGTGTGAGCAGTTGCTTCCTAGAGGGGGAAGCATGGGATTGTCCACCTTCACTTGGATTTCTTACCAAACCAAATCACACCATGTTTTGTGCTTCCATCACCAATAGTTCAGAATTTTCTCTCCTTGCTTTTTCTTAGCTTAGGCCAGTGTAATGTCTTAGAGTCTCAGTCACTTATCAATTAGTCACTTGTTTGAAAACCAAAGGTTAAGGAAGAGTACTCTTAATGCACTTCCTGATGCAAAGTAATTAAACTTATTCTGCACTCTCATATGTCATCATAAATCCAGTATAAGGTAGTTAAAATTAGCAAAATTATTCCACTGTAAAAAAGTGAGGTTATTTTGCTACTTTGGGCAATGTCTGTGATCAGGATCTCCAGAGAAAGAAGCAGCTTAACAGGGCTACTGATTGTTTTGTATCAGGCACCCATTAAGTCACACCCATATTGAAAGTCTTGCCTGTGAACTATAGTACTAATTAATGTAATTGTATCTACAGTTATTGATAATCTTTGATAGTGGGGAAAGTTCAGTCTTTCCCCATTGTGAACAGTCTTGCTTAGCCTTATAACTGAATCGTCTTTCCAATTTTTCAGTTAATTCATTAAGTTAGGGGTGGTTGTTGGTTTGGATTTTTGGTTTGCGCTGTTTTGGTTGTTTTGGTTTGTTATTTTTATCTTTTAAACTAAACAGTACTTCCTACATTTCTCTAATTATTAGATAATATATGAATCATACATAGCATACCAGATCTGTTCTTTTCCCCTGGTAGAAATGTTTTTATTACGAAAAAAATATTCCTAAGTTACAGCTGACTGTTTCACAAATGCAACTTTTATAAACCTTTATCCTTTGGCATTTCCTGAGCTAATGTGTCAGTGTTCTGAGGATTCACATCTGGCTTTGCTGGTCACGTAAGCTTAGAGTCCATGCAACTTTCAGTATCTACAGTCTGGCCTAAGCTTTATAAAATGGGTGGAAGATCTCCTGCAAACTACTGTAATGTCACTTTTGTCTATCCAAGTCACAATCAGAGTCCTGAAGAGAAGGCAATAATCAAAATGGAATTAAAAACAAACCCCACAATGTAAGTTTTTTGTCTTATTTCTAGGCAAAATTTAACTGAATTAACTAGAAATTCTTTCACCTTCAGTTAAAAGTATATTAAGATCAGTGTAAATTTCACATGCAAAACTGTGTTTTCACTGCAGAAAACTGTAGATCTTTGGAAACTTCTGACGCTATCTATATGAGGAAGGATACAAAAGTAGTGATCTTGAAGGTGCTTAACCCAGCAGATATTTTCAAAGGATGTTTAGCACAGGCATATGGCATTGCCCTCTACATAAGATGTGATGCTGCTCAGTGCTTTCCTTTATAACCCAGGGAGGGAATTTATTGCTGATATTACTGTTATATCACCAGCTCTGTGACAAGAATACCAAAATATCGAAGCCCTGTTTTCAATTTTCTGTCTTTCTTAAGGCACATAGAAAAATTGTTTTTCCACCTCCTAGCAGGGAGCCCAAACATTCTGGGTTTCAGTGGCTGCTCCACTTTCTGAAGCTGTGGCTGCATGCAATCTCAGTACATTAAAAAGAGAACATCATGAGTTATATGTCTTTATAGCTTTGTGGTTTGGATTCTTACACAGGTTTTTAATTCTTATGCTGAGGACTGTTTATATATTTTACAAGAAATCATAATTAGAAAAAATGCTTTGCAAATCTAAGTCCTTGGACCATATACAGAAACGTAGGTGTCCTCTCTTTGGGGGAGTGACCACAAGGCAGCATGCTGCTTGTGGCTTTTGCTACATGTCATGAATGCTAGTATGCTCTATAGCCAAAATGCTGACAACAGCTCATATACAAAATTTTCAGCAAAAAAGTCAGTGGAAGGAAGTATTCAGAAAATAAATATGTTTTTAAGACTGAAGAGACAGGAGGGCATTGTAACTTTATTTCCAAGCACAGAAGGCAGCATAAAACATTGTGGCTTACAGCCAGGGCTGTGAGAAAGAGATGACAGGAGCAATTAGGGATTAGAGATGGCTCAAGCTGCAAAAATTGGATCTGGATTAAGACTTCAGGGACCACAGGATTGGTTTGAAGTTGCTCACATATGTGTCTGTGGTTTTGGCTTGAGACAATTTTTAGTTAGAAGAGAGGATAAAAGGACAACTAAAACAGCAATAAAGAAGTGTAGGATGAAATGAAGAAATGGAAGCACTGACAGCAAATATGAAAAAAGAAAATGACTGTTACTTTGGCATGAATGAGGACATGACTACAGGGAAGACAGGAGTGGGGAGCTAATACGGCTTTAAAAAAAAAAAGAAAAAAGGATAGCTGCACTTCTGTGGGTGAGATACAGGACTATGAGAGAGGTGCTGAGGCCTGGAAATGAAGTTCCATACATCAGCCATTGAAAAACTGCAGAACTATTATGGTAAGGACAGTGTTTTCTTGCTGCCTAACTGATTTCCAAGCAACCCAACTGATTTTACCATGGATTTAGCCTTATCTGTCAGTACCAGGGGTGAATGGAGCCCGAAAAGCTCTGGGAGAATTGAATAAGGGTCTGGGTTTGATGGGAAAGAGCAATTAATGAAACAGTAAAATTGAGAATCTAGGTGTAGAATGAACCATTGCAGTGTGCCTACAACTTTTGGGAAGGCAAAGAATCACTAATATTAGATTCCTCCTTCTTTAGAAGCAGAGATTTCAACTGCCCATTTGAATGTGATGTTCTGATTAAAGAGTTATTCGTTGAATCGTGTAGTATGTAAACAAATAAAAGTGCCACTCAGTTTAAGCTTAATATTTACATAAGATAAAGATGTTTATAGAAAGGAGGGAGTGAAAAGAGACTGATGTTTAGTAGCTGATAAATTGTTACCTTCCACCTCTCTTTATATGGTGGCATACCAGAGGTCCAGCATTCATTGAGCATGCAATGGCTTTATCTACATTTCCTCAAAAAGGCTCCTTCTCAGACCCTTTTCATCATCTCTGTGGTAGTTTTGAAAGTGAGATTTGAGAGCTCTGAATCTGCAGAGATCCAGATTTTTTAAAATGGATTTAAACTAAAAATTGTTTGGATTTAAAGCTCAGTTATAGATATTGGAACAACCCAGAAAGATCTCTCTGTGCTCAAAGACAAATGAACTGTAGGGGTACAGTTTTTAGGTGACAATGAGCTCTTCAATACTATGATTCTTGAACTTGAGTCTAATTTATTTCCTCACTTTTTCATATATTTTTACTGAAAAAATCCCAAAACACTAGAAATCAGTGGGGTTTTATTTCCTTCAATGTTCTGTCTCAGAGTACAAAGGAACTGCCACTATCATACTGCCCAGAACTGTAGATCATATTGCTTGAGGTAGGGATGCCTGGAGGCAGTATAACTGAACATGAGCAGCTTCTCCCTACAACATCACTCAGGTTTCTCACTGGCATTTGCAGAACTGTGTGGATCATGTTTAATGAGGACTTTGTGGTGTTTAGAACACTTTCTTTACTGGGTTAGGCACCTCTTATCATTTAAAATCTCTTTTTTAAAACCTTTTGTTGCAAATCAAGATACATTTTCCTTTTGTTGACCGACACACTAGGAAACACATTGCAACAGCAGAAGCAACAGTAGGAATTTTCCTGATTAAGTAATTTACAACTCTGCTTCTTATCAAAGTATACTTTTTTCCAAAAAATACGTAGATAGTATTACCATGAAAGAACACGAATACTCCAGCAAAATTCCTACCTTCTTTTAAGTCAGTAGGAGTTTCACCATTGACCTAAAATTTGTGCAGGATTATCTTCTGGGTCATTGGTATTAAAGACAGAAATAGTACTCTAACTTGTTACTTCAGCTGTAGAATGACTCAAGGCCCCTGCTGATTCCCTCATGCTGGCTTTACTGTGAGAACCAGAACCGAGAAGAATATCTGTGGCTTTACACATGAACCTCTGGATAATGTTTCATCTCTTCACTTAAACATCTATGAATGCACGAGCTGACCCTTACTAATACAGTTATGTATTTTCAAGTATCAAAATAGGGAAAGAAGGAAACCTTTGCATTATTGAACTTTGGTTGTGGACTTCAAAGTGAACATGTAAATGTGGAAATATTGCTAAAAGGAAATCCTCAAGTAGCTGTCTGAATTGCATGGTCAATCTGAGTCATCCATAATACAAAAAAAAATTAAAATGAAGTTCAAAAGTAATAAAGTATCGCTAGACAATTATCTGATTCTTCTTTTCATAATGAAGTTTCATATAGGAATAAGAAGTGACATTTAATTAATAAAACATAATTAACAGTATTTTCAAAGATGATATTTTATGTGATCTTCCTTTAACAGCACTTTTTATCTTAGTCAGAACTATAAAAGCTGAAATAGAACAACAAAGGAAAAAGTATTTCTAATAAGAAATTAAAGTAGCTGTCTGCATAGTAAGGATTGTTTATTGAATTTGACTTCATTCATAATGTCTCCCTCATTGGAAGAAGCCCTTTGTAGTTGCAGGTCTTAATTTATATTTTAGAGGAAATACTAGGATAAGGATGGGAATTCAGCCTTACTGATTCATAGCTTAATCTGTTTCCACCTTGTAAGAGAACTGGTGAGTGTGGTCTCAGGACTCTTTCACCAGTGGTCTGCACATCTAATGTTCATGCTCAGAGTTATTAAACTTTAGGTAATTGGCTATGTGGATGACAGGAGTAATTAAGCTCTAGAACAAGACTAGTACTGAAAGGAGATGACTATTTAAGTTGTAAGCCTGGACAACCTGGGCACTTCTTAAAGTTTGGCAACTGCCTTATGGCCTGCAGAACTCATCTATAATGCCTGGTGAGGCAGGCAAAACTCCTCAGGCTTTTACATGTCCCTGTGTGCATCTAGCCCACCTTTCATTAACAACAGGGACACTGTTTCAGTCATGCCTATTTGTGGAGATCTCCAGCTGAATGAAGGATTTCCTGAGCCTATTTTGACAATTTCTGAGCTTTCTGTGAGACTCAACAACCAGAATGGGAGGGGTTGTTTCTGAGGGCACAAGCCCTTAGAATTTCAGAATTAAACTGCAGAAATATTTGGAGTGTCATTTTTCATGTTTGAAAATTAGACATTTGTAGGAAATGCAGGTAGTATAGCAAGAGCTTGGGGAGAGTGTGCGGACCTTTTGGAATGATAGAATTGCTTTATTAATGCAAATAAAATTATTTCAGTGATCCTCTTTATCACTAGAATTCTTATTGAGAGCTGCCACAAAGTGGTAGTAACAGATAATCCATCACACATTGCAGATTTTGGAATAATTTCTCTCTTAGCCATTATACAGTAAGTCTTTCTGGAAGTGGCTTGGCTGTGCAAGTATTCGTGACAATGTGAAAGTTAAGTTTGTCTGGTTCCCTTAAGTAGGATGTTTTGACATGGACAAATTGTTGTAAAATCTGGTCTACAGATAGAGGTCACTGTCCAGACACATAGTGTGAGATTTAGTGATGAGCCGTGCATCTGTAGATGTATAAGAAGGAATGCTCTGCAGAATGGCTCTATGGCCTTGCTTAAATCAATTGATGCATTAGTTATTTCATTTCAGGCATGTGATTTTTTTAAAAAAAAAACACACAATGATACATAAACGCCAACTTAATTACTTTTTCCCTAGTATGACTGAGTACAGAGTAGATGTACTATACACTTCATTACGGTTGAAATAGTGACTTGCGTATAAATAAGATCTTTGTAATAACTTGTATTAGGTTGAATTTTTATGCATTATTACTGTTATTTAAGAAGACTTTTTGCCAGAGTTATAGAGTTGTAATTTATTAATTCACTTAAGAAATATGCAGCCACATGTATGCTGAAACTGATCATGGCAGGTAACTCTATTGTTTTTCCAAATTTTAGACCACATCTCTCCCATTTTTAATAAAAGCATTGCATTTTTTTTAAAGACTACTATGTATTTGAATGTGGCACAGCAATGTTCACTCTAATCAGCTTATGAGCTATTTTAGAATATAATTCCAATTTGTTTTCATATATTAGTTATGATGGAAAACTGAAATATGCAGCTATGTATTTCTATTAGATGTATGAATTTGTCTTTTTGTTGTCCAATTATTTAAAAAGTGAGTAATAATGATTAAAAATATAGTTGCTAGCTGCAAGCCTGTTTGATGAATCCACTAGAAAGGGTGCATTTCTCAGCCTGCAGAAGCCTGCTTGTTATACTTGCAGTGCCATGTCCTTTTGACTTTGGAACAAGCTTGGAACTCACAATTCTATTGAAACAGGACAACTTTTGCAGACAAAGTGCCTTGGGAAGGAAGGACAGGAAATTATTTGACTGTGAAACACTGATGTAAAAACATCAACCAGATGAAGAGAAAAAGGGAAATTCTCTCCAGCATGGAGAAATGTATAATTCAACTGCACAACTTGATGTTATCATCTGACAGGGAAGTGATCTTTAACGTAGAAGATTAGACAGCAGATCAGCCAAACCCATCTGTTGTGACATTTGGTTTCCTTAAGATCCATATTCTCTGCAAGTTCATAGAACTGGCTCAAATTACCAGGAATTAACTATATTATGAGTAACGCACAAATATTGTTCTAAGCACTGGACTATTTGAAAAAAAAACTAATTTAAAAACTTTATAATAACATATTTATTGCTGGCTACTAATACTTTTAAGATAATTAATAAAATTAGTGAACAATAGTAATTACCAACAGAAGGGCAGTTACTTATAAAAATATTATGTTGGGAGTTTTTTTGGGACATTGTAAAAGTGTTGCTCTTACTGTAGTGTATTTAGTTTGTACTACTTGTATATATCTGATGCAATATTTATGCTGTTAATTTGCAATTATGAAAATTGCATAAGAAATTAAGAGCCTTTCAAGTTATGTGAATGAATCATTTCAAAAACCACATTTTTTCTGAGTTTAGTTCAAGACAGCCCACACCAGGGTGAACGCAGAGTATATCAACATCTGTAAAAGATCTTCCATCTGATAAATTTGTTAGTCTTTAAAACATTTGTCTCTCTGTAGAGAATACTGATCTTTGATTTCCAAAAGCTGGTTTGTTTTTTTGTTGTTTGCTTTTTATTTTCCTCTAACTATATGAGGCATAAAAAGAGAAACTTCAAGGAGGATTTGGCACATTACTTTATAGTAGGATTTATTTTTTTTTTTTTTTTTTAATCTTTTTTCCTGTGACTTGATATTCTGGGAATCCTTTGGAGAAACCCAATTGGGTTTTAATCCTGCAAACATGTATTAACATTTTTAACAGTGCGCACATGGGTGGTCACCCAGTTTTGCAAAGCTAAGCAAATGAGAAAATATTTGCTGAACTGGAAAGAGTAACCACGAATATCTCCTGACCTTCAGTTATGTATCATAGGCCAGGTGTCTCACTAAAAAGCTCTTAAATATTGCAGATTCTTTTCCTGCAAGTGGATAAACTAGCATAAGGTCTAACACCTATTTTGATTTAATGGATGTTGTGAATGTGAAGAGGAGAATATTATTCTGTAAAAGACATCAGATTGGCAATTTCACCAAAGAACTCCAATTACTGTGATTTGAACTGCAACGTAGAGTTCAAACCTGGCATCCTGAACCAGGCTCAGTCTTAAGAAAATGAAACAGCGCTTCTTCTCTGGGTCTGCAGATGAAAGCTCCATGAACAGCACGGAGGCAGCAGCTGAGACATCGACATGCATTCAGGGACAGGGTGAGGGTTACCGTGGCACAGTCAACACCATATGGAGTGGAATCCAGTGCCAGCGGTGGGACTCCCAGTTTCCTCACCAACACAACATCACTCCTGAGAACTTCAAGTGCAAGTGAGTAGAGACATGTGGGTGTTACTGCAGTGGGAAAAGAGCTTATTTTTCAAATGTTTAAAAATTCATGCCACTGAAGTAGACCATAGGATCCCTGTCCCTGCTCTGTGACCTGTTGCATTCACTCTACTTGCTATTGCTGAAAAACATTTGAACAAGGGAAAATCTGTTCTTCAGCTCTCAAAATATTAATTCTAGATAAACTTGTGTGAAACTGTTTCACACAAGTGTAGGGTTTTTTTATGAACTTTTTGTTTAAGTGTGTCTTCACTAGTTTAACTGATTGTGAAGCGTAGGGTTGTTTTCCACACTGGGACCTGAATCCCAGCAGTGCTCGTACAGTACTATTGTTTTTCTTTCATGCAGGTAAGTACTTGTTTGCAGTTTGGTTACTGTCTTTAACTTAATATGTCCTAAGTGTTACCTAAGTGTAATCTCCTTAGCAATACTTGACATTTATAGTATTTGACAACGCTTCTTTTATTTTTCCACCTTTTTAATCCTTATTCTGTCTCATTACTAAAAGAATTTGCATGAATAAGACTGCTTTTGCCTGAAGGACCACTGGTCATCTAACCTTTCTGTACAGTTCATAAAGTCCCAGGATGTGAATAATCCACTTATTTTAGGCAGTTACCTTAATCATGCCCTTTCAGTACTTTTATCACTGAGCATAGAGGAAACCTAGCTGACCGTCATGGACCCAAAACTGGGTCCATGTAAAGACAACCCAGTAAAGACAACTGGGTTTGTCTTTACTGATGGCTAAATATCAGCCTGGACTTGTGCTGGAGTTTAATCGCGTGGATCTTTCAAGGTAAAGAAAAGGTTCCAGTCTAAGTTTGGATTATCTCTCTAACAATAACTTGTTTGACCAAACCAGTTAGATTTGTTGTCTTAATCCTTTCACTACTATTGTACAGTTTGTTGATCAAATACTGTGCATTGTAACACATCTACTGAAAATGTAACAATCACCATTGCAATGGAAAACAGGGCGGATCCTGAGCCACCTCTGTCAACCTCAAGACCACCTTGAATTTACCTGGAAGTCAGTGCTTGAGCCTGATCCCACCGGTTTTTCTCAGACGAACCACCGCTTCAGCCAATTTGTGCTGTACCTCTGTAAAGATGCTGCAGG
Source organism: Phalacrocorax aristotelis (assembly GCF_949628215.1). Classification (NCBI taxonomy): domain Eukaryota; kingdom Metazoa; phylum Chordata; class Aves; order Suliformes; family Phalacrocoracidae; genus Phalacrocorax; species Phalacrocorax aristotelis. The sequence continues at coordinate 207,529,661 of NC_134276.1, read as the reverse complement.
ATTAGGGACTCGTGCAGTTTCAACAACGTTCCTAGCAGTGTAGAGGGACTAACAATATTAGGACTGCTTATTCAGCTGATTCTTGAGAGTGTAGTGGCTATTCAGGCCAATAGCTTGAGTAAAATCAACAGAACTGCTGGTAGGACAGTTAAAAACTCACATGAGCAAGAAGTACAGCATCAGGCCCCTTCTTTCCATAATCTATTATCAGTAAGTGCTGCAGATGGAAAAACACAGTGAAATATGGAGATACACAAACATGGAAACAACTGTCAGGAGATGGGAAAATAAAACTTACTTTTAAGAGGTTTGACTCTTTCATGCAAGCTGTGAGAGACATTTACAGATGTTCCCTTGTGACTAACTCTTACTTTAAAGGTAACAGCTGTATAGAATTTCCACATACATTTTTTTATATTCCAAGATTCAGTTTCTTAAATGAATCACTGCCAGTCTACAGGACTGTTCTTCTAAACTCAGCAGAACCGTTCAAAGTAAAGGGTATTTTAAGCACTTCAGTAATGTTTGTATTTAAAAGCACTTGTAATGGATTGCAGGTGTATCTAATGTCAGCTTGCATGCAAATTTTGATGAAGGATCCTGAATAAAAATAAGCTATACAGAAAATATTGTTAATCTTCAAATGAAATCTTATATCCAGTCAAAACATAGGTCCACTGAAAATGAATTGCCATACTATATTCCTACTACAATTACTGTATTTTTCTGGATGCTGTGTTCTTACTGGCTCCTCACCTCCTTGCACTTGACACTGATCAGTAACATACAGACCTTAAGGAGCTTATATTGTCGCTAATTCCTAATAAAAAACAATAGAATGCATCAGTAATTTTAGGTTACCCTTGCTGTGAGCTAATGTATTTATTTTTATAGGGATTTGAGGGAGAACTACTGCCGAAATCCAGATGGATCTGAATCACCCTGGTGTTTTACCACTGACCCAAACATCCGTATTGGTTATTGCTCCCAGATTCCTAAGTGTGATGTATCAAATGAACAAGGTAACACAGGGAAGGGTGATAACGTGATTTTAAGTGAATGCTGTACTGTTCTAAATGGCAGATAGGCAGGCTTGAAAGCTGGAGAAGTTGGTCTCAGTACATCTGCATTACACCTGTGTAGCTCTGCTTTGGCTTTATTTGCATACTTGGGATTCATCACGGTGTAAATGAAATTCATTTCTCAGTTCATGTTTCGATTCCAACAGGGAAAGCTGCAGCAAAGATTTGCTATGGGACCTGATTTTTAGACACTGTGGATCTGTGTGCCGTTTTATATTAGTTGGAGATCTGATCGACTGTCTTACCTTTCTTAGTTTGAAAGGCCTTTTTCCAGAGCTGAGATTATTTCCTTGGTTTACAGTCTTTTTGTAAGTGCATAAAATGCCACTAAAGGCAATTTTTAAATTTATTTTTTCCATATACCTCCTTGTCTAGAAGGAGCTGAGCTGAAAAAAACACATGGGACTTACCATATAGCCTCTTAGCATCAAGCTGTTACCTCTGCTTGTAAAGTCCACCCTGAGTCTTCAGGCAAATGTTGTTTTGCCCATGGGCTCTTGGTATTACTCTGAGGAGTATTTCTGCATCCTGAGAACTGGTGTCAATCACAACATAAACTGAGGCTCAGACGTCAGACCTATGACCCTACATCAGGCTGCATTAAGATCTCCATCTTTAAATTTTAGCCATTTTTTACCTTAAAATTTGAAGGAGTTGCAGTTGCAAGAGTTCTGCCAGAGAAAGGATTAAGCTTTGACTTTCATTCTGTGGTTTTTGTAAAATATCAATTATCAAAAAGTAAAAATACTGATGAATATGAAATGAAGTGCTTTATACAGAAAGCCTTTATAGTAGTGATCATTTTTAATAATCCTCTTGAAAAGTTTCAAAAAGGCTTGTGATAAAAGCTAATGAATTAAACATGACTTCTGCTGGAGTGAACAGGCAAGTTTTTGAATTACATTAAAATTAAAGTCATGCTGATTTTTTGATTTTGCCAAAGTAGAACTTCAGTCTAGAATTACATATTGTTGTCAGTATCCAGAATCTACACAAAGCTAAGTCATTTCAAATAGGCTGAGTGCCTGTTTTTAGGAGGGAGGATTAAGGGGTATTTTTGCTTTATTTTGTATAAAACAGCTCCTGACAACTTTTAGAATACCCTGTGTGACCTTTCTAAATTAACCATAAACTAACTATTTATGAAAAAAATTTTCCCATTTATATAGGTAAGACAAGATTTCATATGCTACTGTGTTGAGAATGAAGCCTCAAACAGGAGTTTATGTATTTAAATTTGAAACCTTCTCCCATTTCCTTTCCAATTTGATTTATTCAGTTGTCTGATTTATGTTATACAGTGTTTGCTAAATATAACACCTGTCTTTAATTACTTGGATTACTGATGGAAAGGAAGAGTTTTCAGTGTTGCACAATAACGCTCCACTTCTTGTCTCAACATTCTTATTCAGATTGTTATCGTGGCAATGGCAAGAGTTACATGGGAAATTTATCCAAGACAAGATTTGGGCTAACTTGCTCCACATGGGACAAGAATATTGAAGACTTACGTAGGTGTGTACATATGAAACAGAAAGAGATGGTTCAGTGAGTCCTGAATAAATACTGCCTCCAGATGGCATCTCTTTTTCTTCTGCAGTGATTCTAAAACAGCCCCTTATGCCCTGGAGCTTTAGTGTCTTTTTTTTTTTCTTTTTCTCCTGGTGTTTAAATATATTACGCAACAAGTCTTTGTTCAGGCTAACCACTAATTGCAGGCTTTGGGTTGTTTCTTAGTGTTTAGTTTATTGGCCTGGTTTACCCCATCTTTGTCCTTGAAAGTTTTTTTCTATGAGAAGATAACAGGAATAAAGCAGGAAATTATTATCTCATCAATCTGATCTCATCGATCTGATCTCATAGCTTATGCTGCTTCAAGCAGGAGGATGGACTTGAAACCACCTAAGGTCCCTTGCAGCCTGAAATTAAACATTGAGTCTATGATCTAATGACACAAACATCAAATGCCATTAAAATGACTTGCCATTTCTGTTGTTTATCATTGGCTTCATATTCAAGTAGTGGAAATGGCAAGTTGTTTTAATTTATTTGTGTCACGATTTAACCCCAGCTGGCAACTAAGCACCACAAAGCCACTCACTCACTCCCCTGCAGTGGGAAGGGGGAGAGAACTGGAAGGGTAGAAGTGAGAAAACTTGTGGGTTGAAATAAAGATGGTTTGTTTAATAATTGAAATAAAATAAAATAAAATAATAACAAGAATAATAGTAACAGTAATAATAATAATAAATTGTAATGAAAAGGAAAACAACAAAAGACAGAGAGAGGAACAAAACTCAGGAAAAACAAGTGATGCAACCACTCACCACCTGTCGACTGAAGTCCAGCCAGTCCCTGAGCAGTGATCGCTGTCCCCCAGCCAACTCCCCCCAGCTCATACACTGAGCATGACATAAGGTATGGAACATCCCTTCGGCCAGTTTGGGTCAGCTGTCCTGGCTGTGCCCCCTCCCAGCTTCTTGTGCACCTCCTTGCTGGCAGAGTATGGGAAGCTGAAAAGTCCTTGACTTAGTATAAACACTGCTTAGCAACCACTAAAACATCAGTGTGTTATCAATGTTATTCTCATGTTAAATTCCAAACACAGCAGTATACCAGCCACTAGGAAGAAACTTAACTCTATCCCAGCTGAAACCACTACAATTTGTTAAAGTAAAAATTAATCAGCCGTAAGCACAGAAGAAGTTGTGAGTTTCCAAGATTTTTTCAATCATGCCAAAATCCTCAGTGTCATTTCTGCTGGTTCAGAGCAGTAGATTAATAAATCTCAGGAGTGACAAGAACAACTTCCAGGTACTGCACAAAGATGGAGATTCATAAAAAATTTTGCTGCGTATGAGATATTACACACATTATTGGCCCAGATGGAAACAGTTTTGCCTTAAGTTACCCTTAGTTTCTGAAGTTTATGTGATGATGTCAATATTACTTGGTACTTGTTCTTGAGTGCTCATGATCACCACAGTCATAGTGCCAAACATATTAGCCATTGCCCTCTGGAATCTGTCTGTCCCTGATTCCTGCTGCTGACTTGATAGTCAGTCGAGGAAGACATGTAAGTCAGTCAGTCTTTGGGGAAGCTGTATTGCAAAAGATAGAAATAAACAGATTTCTCTGCTTCAGATTGTCACCCCAAACTTTCACCTTTAAAGTACCTTGTGTAAGTTTGCAACTTAGGTAACCTATCACTGTAGTTTGCCTGAGACATTCATCCCTCTCCATGCCTGCTGCTCAGGTTGCTAACTTTCTTGTGTTTGTCTTTCTTTTTCCTAAGACTCAGCTTTCTTTGCAGATTCAGTGCTCCCTTGTGTTAACTGCTAATCTGCAGGGAGAAGCTACCTGTGCTCTCAGAGAGGCCTGCAGATCTGCTGAGGGCAGCACAGACACTTTTCTAATCAGTGTGAAGATCCCTCTTCAGCAAATGCAAGGATTTGAGCTCAAGTGGCAGATCTAGAAACCTCCCAGCTGTCCAGTGGACACCGTGCTTAAAATACCAACCAGAGGAAACTTGAACCCCAAACCAGAAAATATTTGGGTCTCATCTTCCCTTTGATTTTTATCAGCCCTAAACCCTGACCTGTAGGCTTCTCAATCAGCTAATATTACAATGTGGAGCAAAGGAACGTTTAACCTTTGAAAATTTGGGCTATAGTATAAAGCTTTTCAGCACTTTGAATTTTTTTTCCCTGTAGGCATATACAAATATTCAGAGAACCAGATGTTAGTAAACTGAAGAAAAACTATTGCCGCAATCCAGATGATGATTTTCATGGTCCCTGGTGTTACACAGATGATCCTCTTGTTCCCTGGGATTACTGCCCTATTTCTCGATGTGAGTATTTGGTATGCCTCAGGCATTGTCAACTGTGCAGTCCCAGTGAAGCCATGGTGTTACATGTGTATACATACCTTTCTGTTGTCACTTGTGACAGCAGAAAATGTGTAATTCTATCAAGAATCGGTTGTTCCTGGTTGATGAGGAATGGACAGAAGCTGCTTGTGCAATATATGAACAAGGAGTCCTTTTCCTTGACCAGCTTGGAGATTTCAAGGCTTATTTATGCAGCAGGAGCATAAAAGGGCTATTAGAGATGGTCAAACATTTTCCAACAGATCTAGCTATTGAATGAGGGCTGGATGGAGACAAAGAATTGTCTAGCGGTCAGAATGCTGGCTGTGGCCTCAAGAAACCCAGGGAGAGTTATCTTTTGTGCTACAAGCTTCATAGTCTCTTTAGTGATCTGTATTTTTCTGTAAAGTTAGGATAACTCACTATATACATGCTGAAGTCTGTATGTGCTATATAGATTAGATTCTGCTTTCAGATGTTTATGACATGATTTAACTCCTGGCAAGAATTAGGAACATCATTCCTCTGAAGTTGCATGTTAAAATCTAAGTATCTTAAATAAACAGAATTAAAAATCCTAAGGAATTCAGTAATAAACTGATGTTAAGTAAAAAAGATAGATTTATACAAAAAAATGTGCAATTCACATTTATGTTAAAAATTTTTCTCTTAAATTCTTATTTCCAAGTCTATCCTAGGAGAATATTTAAATGGTATATCAGGCTTTTGATACATGTCTGTGATCTCTAGAGCTTAAGAATAATGTTACATTCATTCCTAGCAGCAATATGCTGCATTTCCTCATAGCCTGAACCGTAGCATCTCTAAGAGGTAATATTTGTAGTCTCAGGTGATGTTTCGGCATCTACGCGAAGAGTAAATAAACTGTGCAAAAGTTGATTTGTGTCAATGTAGATGAAGAATGACAGCTGAATAAATATACATTTAATCACTCACTCTGAGTTCATTATCTGCATCTATGAATTCCTAAGGAAATATTCACAGCAAATATTTGTAGGGTATACTGCAATGGCAAGTATTATGATTTCTGGAATCAAACTCCAGAACTGGTGTACATCTCTTTTACGATTTAACTCATCCAGACTAGTGTTTAACTACTAGTAGCTCATGCTCATAACCAGCCTAACCAGTACAGAAGAAATGCTGGCAATTCCTAAGTGTACTTGATGCCTTTAACTGGTCGCTTCAACCTGCATTACACATATATTTATATGTATACATACGCACATACACACATACATATGCATACACATACACATATGCATATGTGTATACATACACATGGAAATTTAAATATGTATATAAATGTGTACTTTCTGGTTTTTTTTCTTAATGATGGGAATCTAGTTGGATGAAACCATTTAAATTTTGCCTGTGCAAATTTCCAGTAGCTACACATGTACCTCTAGCTCATAATGCTGGGTCACTCTGTAGGCTTCACTGAAGGCAAAAATTATGAACCAAGTTTAAGCCACCTTATGGTAACTCTCTTTTGACTTGCACTAGATGGAGAACCAAACCAGATTTTGGGGAGCACGTTTTGATAGGGATAAGTTTTTGCTGATAGCAACATAAAAGGAGTTTTGAAGTTTCAAAGGTTTTTAAGGAAGTTAGAAATTTTCATTAAATATGATTTGGATTTAATCACAGGACTTCTTCAAGAAGAAAAATGCTTGAAACTCCTGTTGGAAAATGTTTAATTCTTATTTCATTCTTTTGCAGAATATTAAAGAAATCATTGAAGTTTAAAACTTTGTGAACTATTAAAATTAACAATATGCCATTTGCTGTTAATTTTTACTCCATGCAATTTTTAGGTGTATTTTAAATTTGTATTATGACCATTTTATGTGTCTGTCTAGGTGAAGGTGATACAACTCCTACTACAACCAGCTTGGATGGTAAGTTAGTTTGCAGATGTACTGTGCAGTGCATGTATTGTATCATCCAAGACTAGCCATTTCATTCCAATTGGGAAACAAAAGAAAGATCAGTTAAAGACACAAAAAACCATACAGCTTGGGAAAATTTGCTTTCACAAGAGGAAAATGTAGAAGAGCTTTATTATACTCCTTTATCTATTGTCACCGTTTTGTCTTGCCCATGGTGAGGTATGGTAATGGTTTTCAATGTTTGCTTTATAAGTATGTAAATCTCTGAAAAAAACTTTTTAAATATATGTATTTTATATTCCTGATGAATATTTATGTAGACTGACCCAGCTTCACTGAAGTGGTTTTGATGCTCTAGAAATAGATTTCATTAGCGCAGCAAAGATAATCTGTAATAAATATTGACCTTTTTGTGGTCCTTATGTGCAACTGTACAGGTTTCCTACCGCTGTTTTTAGTAAAATGTGATCTCTGGACCTGCTTTCAGATACTGTCATTCCTTGTGCCTCAACAAAACATTTGAGAGTTGTAAATGGAATCCCAACTCAAACTAACGAAGGATGGGTGGTGAGTTTGACGTACAGGTAACTACCACTTTGATTAGAAAGACAATATGTTGACTAGGATATGAGTTTTGGAACTGTAGAAAATGTTGACCATAATAAGAATACTTCCAGATTAAAGTTAAATCCTGTAAAAGCAGAAAATTAGCATTCCTAGAACATCAGGTGGTACCATAGTATTCACTCCATCAATGAAGTATTTGTATTTTCATTATTACTAACTTACACAAATGAGCTTCTAAACCATTCATAGCGTCCTGCTTTTTCAGTTAGGTAGTTGTTTTCATAACATTGGCTTAGCATCCAACACTAAACTGTTTATTTTAGAGGCTGTTACAAAAAAAATATTGAGTTTCGTATCAATATCTTCATTTTAAGAGCAGTGCATTTAGTTGTGAATTGTTGGATTTATACCCGTGTGATATTTAGCTTTCTGCTCATATCACTGCATGCAATTTAAATGTATTCTGTATTAAAAAAATAAGTAGGAGCTATAGGGAAATCCCTTTCGTTCTGTAAAACAAGACCCTAACTTGTACAACTGTAAATGTGTATTACATTATGTCAGATCTTACTTTGCTACTGTATAAAAGCCAGAACACAGAATTACTGTTTCTTACGTTCATTACTCTGGCTCGTAACTCATCAGCTGGAAGTGTGAATCATTAATGTATAACAGGAGACATATCTCATGCATCAGCCCTGTATCATGGAAAAAAAAAAAAGTTGAAAAAAAAAAAAGTTAAAGAAAAAAGGTCTTTTTTGTGTGCTGGAACAGACTAAAGTACAGCTCATTTCTGTTAGCTAATGATTCATCATGTCTTCTAAAACTGTGTTGTAAACTAGGTCTTAAATTAAAAATTGGAGTCAAGGAAAAGATAAAAAGCCTGTTTTCTATGTTGCTTCATTGTTAGAGAAATTCTGGGGGTCTTTGCAGTCCTTGGTAAGCTTCACATCTTATGAGCTCCAGTCAGAACTAGACCTTTCTGGAAGTCTAACAGAACATCCAGAAAGACATTTCTAGAGGAACACCACTCTATTCCTAGACTATGTAACCAGATAGGTGCACTGAATCACATTCAGGAAAAGTTTATCTTTCCACTATTTTTAAAGCAGCCTTGTTGTTTGAGGAACTTTTAGACAGGTAAGGTGAATTACATCTGGATGCCTAAAATTCAAACAGCTGAAATTAGGGTAGCTGAGCCTGGATTTTGTGGTGTGCTTAAATGATTGCGTATTCTTTTATGAAAAAGGGATTCCTGGAATACTCCAGCAGTAAAATATATTTTTAAGTATTACACATGGGCATAAAAATGTAGTTTTACTTTGTATTGTTACCAAGGAGGCAAGCAAAATGTTGTCTGAAACAAAATCTTAATGTCTTCAGGACTTTCTGCAAAAAATTAACTCTACATTTCAAAATGGAATTGCCATATCAGAATGGTAAAGGCTTAGTGATACTTAGAAACCTGTAATTCATATTTGGCAACCAAGGCCCATCTCTAAATGTTAAATTAATCAATGACATATTTTCTTATTTATCTGATCCAAATTCTGTTATCAGCTATATTTAAGCATATTTGGGTGAATTTAATCTATTTCATGGACTAAGTTTTGGATTTTTGCCACATTTAAATAATTTTAACCTTCCTATGTGTACTAGTTAATCTTCTAAAGCAGATGATACAATCTTGCAAATTCCTTTTTATAATTAATGATGCAAACATAATATGCAAGAACACATTTATACTCCTGATTGTGACATTTTTATAATAAAACTGGGCAGAATCTATATTTTAAGAAGAATCCGGCTTTTTGGATCAGATATTTTGTTCCTCAACCAAAATACAATAAAAAAAAAAAAAAAGCAGTCAAGCATCTGTGTTTTCTGCTGTCTTTGAACTCCATATAGTCTGGGGTCCTTCCAGCAGTTCTTTGCAAAGCTTTGAACATTTGTGTGATTTGAATTTATAAATCGAGAGATTTTAAGCTTTTTCCAAATTGCTGACAATTCTGATTCACTTTTCAAAGAGCTGCAGAAAACAAATGTGATTTTGGAGACACAAAGAAGGAAACTAATTAATTTGCATTCAACAGCCATTTTTATTTTTGAAAGAACTGTCATATTTAATTGCTTTAATTTTACTTGATATATTATGCTTAGGTTTTCTGTAATCACAAGTAGGATGTCATACATTGCAGATTGTTTCCAACTGAAGCATGTGGGGACAGAAATCTCATAGGGGTGGTAATCAAATAGGAACTCTCCACCTTGAGGTCAATGCTTTGAATAATATCTACATGAATAATGACCAAATGTTGTTTACATCTGGTGACACTTTGGGGATTGCTCGAATATTTCAGTCCAGTTCCGATTACAAAGAATGGGCTTGCCTTTTCTTCTTTTTTTTTTTTTTTTAAATTAGTCTTATTATAAGTTCAACTTTGAAACCACTAAATGAACAGAGGAACTGAATTTCTCTTTCCTCCTGCTGCATTGGAGTAAATCTCTGCAAAGTCATGGTATTATAACTGTTGAAACTGTAGAGCAAAGGGACAGAGACACATTTCTGCAGGCTGTCAGTTAGCCACCTTTCACCAGCAAACATGTGTGGGGAGCAAAAGTACTCTTTAAAGTTTTTGACTATAGAGAAACTAACACAGTTACATTTATTTATTTATTTATTTAGTTAGTTAGTTAATTTTTTTCTTTTTTTTTTTTTTTTTTTTCTCTCCAGGAATAAGCATATCTGTGGCGGTACTTTGATAAAGGAAGAGTGGGTTCTAACAGCCAGGCAGTGTTTCCCTTCTCGGTACAGTAGTCTGTAGCTTTGTATACTGAAATACATGTATTTTCAGGAACTTATCAGCACTATATTTCTTCAACATAAATGCAGCATTTTTTCCCTCTTGTTTGGCTTTAGCACTGCTTTTCTCATGTAAAAGTCCTGTGGGACCTTGGTATTTTCTGTTATTATTTTTGTTAATCTAAAAGACCTCCGGGTATTTTACATAGAAGTATAAATATGTTTTCCAAGTGTAATAGTTAGACAATTGCCTCTTTATGAAAATAATCTCATGCTTCTGCTTAACTGGACAGAACAAAATAGAAAACTTGAGTAAGTCTCAAAAAGTTCAAAGGTTCATACTGTCCAAGTATCTAAATGTTTGGCTACTATAAGGAAAAAAACAATTAGATTTTAGTAACAGTTAAAGATACAATTATGTGGTGGCTTCAGACCAAAACCTTATATCTGAGCATGTTGATTTTGGAATAGCAGTTGGCAGCATAAACCCATTTCTGGTGAAGGCTATTTAGTTAAGATCTTCTAGCATAATTATATGAAGCAGAGTTTTTTTGAGTTATTTCATTATACACTCAGCAAAATCTTAACCAACTTTGCCTCATTTAGGTACAAAGATTTGAAAGACTACAAAGCCTGGCTTGGAGTCCATAATATCAAAGGAAAGGGAGAGGAGAAGCATAGACAAGTTCTGAATATCTCCCAGTTGGTATATGGCCCTGCAGGGTCAGATTTGGTCTTACTGAAACTTAACAGGTTAGTAGCTATTATCGCCAATTCCAGGATTTTCAACTGATGAATGAGTTTCTTCCTAAACAAGATTAGCAAAAACAGTTCTTTACTGTCTCTGATACTGCAGATGATGTCTCTATGGAGTAAAATTCCAATTCCAAGAAATTTTACTTAATATATGCAGAAATGCAGATTCATCTAACTTACTCAGAAAACAGATGTTACTTCTGAAAAATCGTGCCTACACTTTTTTTCCTGATAACCAAGTTTAGGTTTGTTGGGAAGTTGTTTTCTTTTTTTTTTTTTTAAACCAAACTACATTGACTAGATGGTTTTAATTTATAGAATAAACACCAGAATGTAACTGAGATCCTTGTGTATATATTAGCTTTCAAACTTCCTTCATATTAGCAAAACTATATATTCAAATGAAACGCCACCATTACTTACTTTTATGATGAAAACCCAAGTTAAATAGCATAAAAATCTTGACAGCATTTCAAGAAATCTTTTGACAGTTAACAGATGTAGCACAAAAAATAGGTAGAAGAATCCATCATATTCTTCAAAAATGGAAAAGAAAGGAAAAGAATTGGCACAGTTTTTAATTGCAGTGGGCTGTAATAGATTTAACATCATTTTAAAGATACATTTTAGAAGGTTAAGTAAAATCCATTATACCTATTATTTATTTTCTCTTTTCAGACCTGCCATATTGACAAATTTTGTAGAAATAATCCGATTACCCATTTCTGGATGTACCATTCCAGAGAAGACCAGTTGCAGTGTTTATGGATGGGGATACACTGGATGTAAGAAACTATTTTTAAAAACTAAATGAATACGTTGACAGCTTACTTCCTCTTGTCATTATAGGTGAGGCTGCTGGTATTGCCTGATGCCGTGGTTGTCCAACAATTTGTTATAAAATACAGTTTCAATTTTTTTCTGGTTTTGTAAACCTTTGAGTATTTTATCTAATATCATTTAATATGAAATATTTTCTACTAGTCCATCCTTTTAATTTTTTTTTTTGTTTCAGTGACAGGAAAATGATGCAAACATTTCAAAGAATGAACTAGAGAACAATATTGTTCTACATATTTAAAAAAATCTGGCAAAATTGTTTTGCAGAGTTCTAACCCTTTTTTAAAAAAATTCGGACTCATCTACTTAAGCAGTCTCTTTCTGTATCCCAAAGCAGGCTGCCCTGCGGAGAAACTAATACAGAATCATGTAGTAAAAGACATAATTAACATAAATGAAGACAGTGAGCTAAGGGTGCACAGGCAGCCCTGAGTCTGGCATTTCCTAACTTTTGAGTACTTGACTTTGCAACCTTACTAATGTTTATTAAACCCAGTTTTTGTGTGAAGTAAATACAAATATGTGGGAGAACAGACATTTATTTAGTCTGGTAAATACTATATCTGTCTAATTATGTGTTGATGATAAAGTTAATAGCTGCCAGTTGACAATAATTACTCCAATAATTACTGTGCTCAAATGTCATTTTGCCACAGACCCTGAGTAAGCAGCAGCAGCATACTCACGCTGTCCTGGAAGCAGAGCAGAAACTAGACTGTAATTCTGAGACTCTCTTCCTTGTAATCATTACTCCACATTTCTTTGTGGGTGGCAAGTAATCTGTACCAGCCCTCTCCCAGATGACTGCCTTTGATGTTCCCAGCATGGCCATATTAACCATCCTCTGGGGGGAATGGCTGTCTGGGGGACAGGGAAGTTGGGCTGGATCACAGCGCAGCATCACAGGAAAGCTTAGCTTAAGAGAACTGATAAGGAATTTTCAATGTTGTGGAGTTATGTAATACAGTAAATATATAACATCTGTCATCCAAGGCCTTTCAGATGTATTTTATGCGCTGCTTAATATAATCCTCACAGCTTCCTAGTCAGGGAAGAAAGAAGTGTTACAACCTTTTTTTTTTGTAATCAAGACAGGATAACAATTTAGTGAAGGGCAAGCTTGGCATTTTCTTTTGATGGCTGTGCAGGGAACAGGCAGGTCCAGGCCCTTTATTTATCTTTGCAGCTTGTACAGACTTGTCTTTCGACATGTAGAACAAGAGCGAGCTCCACAGGGCTCCTGCTTCCTGACCTTCACACTGATGAATGGAGATTGCACAAAGCCGTGGCTCTGCCCTTGCAGGCACAAAGTCATTCAGTGTAGCTGAGCTAGCACAGAATGAGAACTCTGCTCTGCTACAGTATTTTTAAAGTATCACATCCTTCCCTAGGCTATGGCAGGCACTGTTGCACATTAACTCATGTTTAAGGCAGGGAGCAAAATCCTTGCTCCACTAATGGGAGTGACAACATTCTGAGGCTCACCTTTTCTGATTTCTGCAATGTGACGGGGCAAGCTGGTGGTGGACTGTAGAGTAAACCCAGTTACCTAGCACTTTCTTCTAATACAAAAAACTTCTCCAGATATTCTCAGAGAACTGACCGGGCATGTGCACCAGACAAATTTCTTGCAAATCTCATTTGTAGCAATTATAAGAAATCCAAAAGAGAAATATGTGATAACAGGCTCGACAAAAATGTGAGTACCCGAGAGAAAGTACAATAACTGAAGTTACATGAATAAGTTTATTCAGACTACATCTTCAATTTTTCCCCCCTGAAATAGAATAAAATTCTCATTTTCTTTTCAATCCTAGTAATTAACTATGATGGCCTTCTCCGGGTAGCAAACCTGTTTATTTTGGGAAATGAGAAATGTAACCAATATCTCAAAGGGAAGATCATTGTGAATGAGTCAGAAATCTGTGCTGTGGCTGAAACCATTGGTGCTGGGCCTTGTGAGGTAAATATTACATTTCCTAATACATTCTTAGGAGCCATCAACCTGGCTTCTTTTCTTTTCCAGAAATAATTTACTAGAGTTTTTCATAATTATTCTCTATACATTAACCTTGTACACAAAAAGTTATTTTAATCTTTTGCATTAGAAAATGATTTGTGTTTCTAGTGATCCTGCCAGAGTGCAGGAAGGTGTTCCTTTGCTTCAATTTCACTGTACCACCACACCAGTAAAGGATATACATGAATGTTAGATATACTCATGTGGCCAAACACTTTTCTTGATTCAGATAAATTTGTGTTCTGTATAATAAGGGCTAAAGTGGGCTGTGTGCTGAAAACAGCAGTATATTTTGATTGAGTAGGAAGCAAAAGCTGGAGCAAATTTTACCACTTAGATGAGGACTTGCATGTGAAATACAAAATCACTGCTTAAGAGAGTTGGTAAAGTTATGAAAGAAGGTGAAAGATTAAGAAATGTACTGAGGATCAGTGTTAGAAGGCTGGAGCATTTGGTCTCCCTAATCAAGCCTCAGGACAGGAGAACTACTTCAGTGAAAGTACAGTTTGATACAGTTGTTTTGCTTGGGACAGGTATTGATGATGGAGAAAAGACATCTGAGGAGAAGTGTTGTAAATCTTTTATTACACGAAAATATAACTTTTTGTGTGGAAAATCTGCCTGACGACATGATGTCTAGAAGGAGGGTAGTCATGAGTATTATTATGTATTTAATATCTGGAGTAGAATAGATTATTTCCTAATACTGATGTTAACCAAGCAGTGAAATTTTCCCTACCCAGGGGTACTACCAAGTCATGGGGAAACGAGGTCTTCATCAGGCTGAGGCCTATTCCATTTATTATTAATATTCCAAAGGATCATTTTGTTATTGCAAAGTATTTTCTTCAAAATCAAATATTTAATCATAAATGAGGTCTTAGACACGTCAAGGCTTATAAATGAAACATCTGCATGGAAATCTGCTGGGGATCCTGCACTTTGTTTTCCCCTGCAAGAAGAAATGGACTGAATTAATATTAGCAATCAGTCTTAATCACTGCATGGTTTCCTGCTCCCTGAGTTTTCCTTTGAAGCTACTTTTCTCAGCAGAGGACAGGCAGAGAAACAAAATCAGATTGGCAGGTGAAACTCCACTCCCGAAAGTGTTTTATGAGCTGCTCTGATGGTACTGACATAGTTCATTGTTCCTGCAGGAACTAATCTGCCATCAGCCAGAAAAAAACCCCTAAACTAAATAAAGGTCAAGTATTGTTGTTTCTCTGGTGATCTAGAGAGAATACAATGCTAATTGCCAGCTAATATTTTTTGAAACAATGTCTCACTATCTGATATGAACATTTACTGTCTAGTTTTGAAGCTAGTTTGCTAGGTTCAATATACATTTTGCCTGGGTAGAACCAGCAGTATCTACATTCAATTCCCAAATCTATGTGAATTTACCTAAATTACCATTTCAGTATAATTTAAACTAGAAATATTTTAGTGCTAAATAAGACCCCAATGTGAGTTGGTCATATTCCAAATTTTCACTGAATGCAGGTACTGGTGTACAGATGTCTCATCCACTCAGAATAATGAAGAATAGTATTTTAACTAGTTATGTTTCAAAATTATGTCTGCAAAATATTACCTTTTATTATCTTGGGATTACCACCACCACCTATTAGTAAGCACAGATTCTCATCCTGGAGCCTTGCGACATGATTGACTGACAGAAGGGTATTAACCTGGCTCTGTCCGTAGTCTTTGATGCAAAGCCTGCTATCACAACAAAAATGTTTATCATTCAACTCACTTTCTACTCATCTGGTTTATTTGCACATAAACAAATATGCTTGCAGGTAGCTGAAAGAAGAGAGTAAGATCTGGTAGTCTGAAATCACTAGTGTCGCATATAAAGATGGATCATAGTGTTTAATTTGCATAGGAAGCAACCAAAAGTCAAAAGCCAACCTTGACATGGATTTGTATAAGTTCTGGTTATGATAAACATCGGAAGCTTGTTTTTGTCCTATGGTAAGAATAACATTATTGCCTGTTCCTTGAGCTAGGTGATCCCCAAAAGAAACCAGTCAGTAGGAGACAGATGGGAGCTGTGTCTTGAAGCATTTTGAGAAGTTACATTCTTTATAATTTTTCCTAGCGAGATTATGGTGGTCCCTTGGTTTGTGAACAAAACAGGCTGAAGATAGTAGTTGGTGTCATTGTTCCTGGCCGCGGATGTGCCATTCGAAATCGTCCTGGGATTTTTGTTCGGGTCTCGTATTATTCCCGGTGGATACACAAGATTATGATGACCTACAGAAAACCCTGAAAAACTCAACAACTTCCATTCAAATAAAGGCTTTGGACAACATGGAATTAATGTGTAATGAAAAGATCGACAATTTTTAAACTACTTGATAGTCAAGTTTGTTGACCTTCTTTTAATATTTATGGATGTTCTTAGTGTTTTTTGTCTAACAGTGTTGTTTTATAAATGTTGGAGTGACCTACAGTATATGCAAGTATGGTGACATATCTCCTGAAGATACTTGAATGGGTAAACGATTTTTCAAAGATATTATTACTGGATGATAAATGGTTTTGTAGAAATAGATCATATGACCTCTTTTCTGCTGCTCTTCAGATTATCTTAGAAGGAGAAACAAATTATAGTTTTATTTAACATATCTTATTCTTTCTATGAGCCATATATTTCTCTTCATATATGACAAAAGACCTACTGAGAGATATATGCATATGTCAAGGACAGCATATAAGATCATATTTCTCTTCCCCGCTTATAAGAGGTGAAAAATTTCAATATTTCATTAAAAATTATCCCTTTAGTAATTAATATTTTCATTACTGATGGACTTTGACAAGCCTGCCATAAGCAGAGATCTCACAGGAGTCAATATTACTTTCTTTTACACACAGCTTATAGGCTCTAGGTCTGCACTTGGTCCCTTCAGTGTGTATGTGGTCCCCTATCGGATATCTCAGAAACCCTTTTGGATGAGGGAAGAAACATAGAAGTGGATTGGTTAACAAAGTATCGATCATTTCTTTAAAGTCAGTCCCAGAAATAACTGTGAATTTACAATGTTAAAGACACTATTTCCCACAGTTTGAAAATTTAATCCTGGTTAGCTACTGCCAGGCTTTGACCGTTAAAAGAAAATTCAATCAAATGCCCAAATCTTTCTCAACAGACAGGTGTTAAAAATTACGTTGATTTTAGTTATTTCATAAAAGTAACTCTGTATTTACAGCAGGAAAAAAAAGAATAGTTGAATCTGGCACTCGGATGAGAGACTTAATAATGGGAAAATTAAGTCATGCATTAATAGTCTTTTCAGAGACTTAAAATCTTTAATAAAAACTTACCTAGATCTGGACAAAATTATATCCTTTGTATAATTCCTTTCAGAGTAATAAAATTATTGCAGAGAATAATATGATCTTGTATGTAATATGGAAAAATCATCAATAGTTTAGTAGCTTGTTTCCTGCCTATGTGTACAACCATCATTTTCCTTTATGTTGATGGGGAAAAAGAACAAATAATCAGCATCTATGAAAAGCACTTGTTCGCTTTTAGGCATTTAGTTGTATGGCTGGAAATATTATACAAATGTGTTGTTATAGGTGGCACCAACTACCCTGTAATTTCTGGAAAATTGATACAACATATATTCAATTGTTAGTTTTACTACTGTACATGTAATTGCATAAGTAACTGCACTGTTACTTCACTTGTGACTGTGTAATTGTATATGTTTCCAGTAGCGAATTATATGGTATGTGTATCACATCTAACTGCATAGCCGTTAAGCTGACATCGTGGTGTAGATATATAAAAGGACATTTCATTCAGAAGACACAGGGTTGAATTCTGTCCTGGCAGAAGGTAACCACTCTAGGGGAGCTGTCTGGGGAGGCAGCCCTCATGTTCACTCACCAAATTATTTTCTTCGGCAGTGCACTTTGACTTCAGTGGGACCCAAATATGCTTACATCTCCTGGTGAACTGGGATGAGTTTCAGCCCACGCTTAAGTGGCTTGGCTTGCTGAGATTATTGTCAAGCATCCAGCAGGTTCTACTAGCACATAAGAAGTCTTTCAGCAAGCAGAGCTTCTGAAATTCCTCCTGATGTAAATAGTCTCTTTGGACAAGATGTGATTTCTCTGTATAGTGGGCCTGAGGTTGTGGATGCTACGCAGGCAGCCTGTCTTGATCGATTCTGGCTGCCTCTGAAGGCTTTATGCTCCTTTTGGGCTCTCTTACTTACCAGACCTAAAGAGGGCAGGATTTAGCCTGTTGTATTTACAATTAATTATTGACATGTATGTGAAGAGTGTATTCTTACTAAGCATATACTGACCATATCTTATTGAAAGGATTAACTTTTTAAGAGAGACTTTTAAAAAACTCCAGTTGAGTTTTGGTTTCAGTCACAAGTAGAATGTGGATAAAACATATAATTCCATGTTCACTCTTTGTATTCTAAGAATTGTTATGTGCTCACTGTATTATATTTGCAGGCATTTTGTTATGTCTATCTAAAAAATCAAATCCTAAAATATTTTAGTTATAATCTTCTGCTGTGCAGAAGACTGTGATTTTTATATATATATATACACATATATATATATATGATAAAAATACTGTTTTTTGTTAGACAACGTGTAAGGATTTTTACCTGTTTGTTCTGGGCAGTGTCTCGGTAAAATAAATTGTGAAGAGTTGATGCTCCAGAACTTAACATGTTTGTATGCACTTGCTTATCAGGTGCTCTTGCTCTCCCTATCTCAGTATGGAGGGCACGCAAGACTCTGAAGAGCAAGAGAAGAGAAGATTAACGATATGTGATAATGAATTTGTACTTCATTTATTCCTGTGAATATTTCTTGTTGGTACCAATGGTACCGTACCAGGCAACTGTTATAACTACAGGATTCTCTTAAGAAAGGACACTCTATATTTTTTCACTGTTCTAACATTTTTCTCTCTGTAATAACAAGGGAACCTGATCTAATGCCCATGTAAAGTGCTGGAAAGCCTCTTACTAACTTCAGTCAGATCTGGACCTTACTTCGTAGATGTGATTTTATTCATATTAGAGTTAAAGGGTACAGAACTTAAATTCTTATCTAAGGACATTCTTAATCTCCATTGAATTTCATCTTCATTCTCCTTGCTTTAACTAATACTTGGTCGCTGAAAAGTGTAATAACTGGATATAAAATTTTGGAATTAAAACCCAAAAGCTGATTTTGTGCTACTGAAGTTAGTTGACTTAATTACTGATTTTCTCTGGGCATTGGAACTGGCTGACACTTCTTCCTTTCATTAATGAACACATTTTTCCCTCAAAAAAGCTTTTTTCCCAATCTCTTTTTCTCTCATAAACCTCATGACCCTCAGAGAAACTGTAGCTTTCATTGGGAATGTACTGGTCTAGATTTTTGCTGCTACTGCTGGAATCTTCTTCTCTAGTTCAAGATTAGAATTCTCTGAGGCATTCTGCAAACCCTTGCTGCAGGTAATGCCAATGTACTTGACAGAACTACTCACTTGAGTTAGAGCTTTTCAGATGAGGGTCCAAATATATCTCTGAGGGTCAAAATCTACTCAGGCAAAATGTCCCTTGAAATCAGTGAATGTGATTGTCAAAAGAGCAGGGGCTGAAAGTTTCTCAGTGCTTTTCCCTATAGCCATGCACTGAACTACATGCATCCTTGTACACTGAAAAGCACACAGATTCTCAACTCCACAGCAACTGCAACAGGAGGCAAGGCTTTATCGCCATCCTTCTGGAAGGCTAGTTGTAAACTAGTAGACCCCCAGGGAACCTGTATGAAACCTATTGGATTGGTTGTTTATCCTTGTATCCTTATCAAATAATTTCTTTCTCCCTCACGTGCACTGGTATATTATTGTTTTATGAATGTTGGGGCTGCTGGCAGAGACTAACATGGCTTTTCACCCTAAAATTTTACAGTGTTCCTTTTTAAACATACTCTGTCGCATTTACGTATGGTGTTTCCTTGTGTGGGATCTAACTTCAGGGAGCTGCCTGTGGAATTCAGTGTATGATAAGAGTATTTTTTCATATTTAAGTGGGAAAAATAATGGTCCCATTAAATATAAATTGCTGAATGCCTAATGAAAAGGGAACACTGTGGTTATAACTTGTATTACAAATATTCTGTAATTAACGGCATCTTCATTAGTTAATAAAGTTGGTATTTTTGTAACCTTGTTTACTCTTATTATTCTTAATAAAGTATTTTATAAAAAACAACAGCTTAATTAGCATTATATTTCTTATTTAAAGAAGAAGGTTTAGAACCCCATTGGTAGGCTCCCAATTTTAATTTCAGCGAGCAATTTTAGTGTGCAGAGTAAGGAGGACTGGTACTTTAAAGATCTTCGTGTGTCCAATAGCAGCATTGCACATAAAATGAAAGATACAACCAAATCCATGCTGTGGCGCTGCTGAGTCACCCCAAGAGCTTCCTGATGGAATTCTGCACTGAGAATGGCCTAAGCATGTTACACGGAGTATATTTGCAGTGGAAAGAGTGCTCTTAACCTAAACATGAATATTTGCCAAGCGGTTTGTAGCTCCTTGCAATTTCAGTATGAGAAGCTTGAACTTTTAAATATTTCTTTCAATATATTTTACACTTAGGGAAAGGGCTCCCCTCATTGTGTCACTTAGTACTACTGGTGGTACATAAGATGATGCAAAGCAGACCAATAACTTGCACAAACCTATGTGCTGCTGCTGCACTTAATATCAAAACCAGCCAACAGCAATAGCTAGTAAAAGAGGAAACAAGCAACACCGTTACTAACCCCACCAGATCAGTGCCTCTGTCCAGCCAAACACTGTCAAGCTCCTATAGCATCATGGCATTCTGGTTAGGTAAGTTCAAATAAGAGACAGTAAGTTCATTACTTCTTTTTCGTTATACAGACGAAATTTCAAAGTACTCAGCATTTCTGGCTTCACTGAATTTTTGATGATTTAAACATATATTTGCTAACAACTTCAGCTATATCAACAGTAATCACTCTGCAAGTAAACTCACGTGTAGAGAGTTTGAAGTCTGATTCTGAATTTTCCATGGTAAACATGATTTTCTTTTTGTTTGTAGTCCAAAAAGGAGATTTCCTAACAGATTCATGAAATCAGTGGATTTTATCAGGAATTCCTGAAATCAATGGGAGACTTGCCAATAACTTCAACCATGCAGGAATGTTTCCAAAGTTATAAAAATCTAGAAATAGTCCATAGGTGAAAACCACATCTTGTTATAGTTTTATATTCAAAGTGTTAGGGATGTTCAGGCGACCTGTCTACCTCCTGTGAGGCACGAGAATTAACTGCTTGTACAGCAATTTGCACAACAAAGATCTATAAAGGGACACTGCCTTCATACTACGTTTTGTTATGGCTTTATCTTTTGTAGCTGCAAGAACACTTAATCTGCACATGATAAATGACGAAAACCTACATTGATGCTCAGTACTTGCTTTCTGCTCTTTGTTATTTAACAAGCCTTGTGTAAGCAGAGCAGGGCATTTAGTAGAGTTCAGTTGTGTATCTACTCTGCCTTCAAAAGCACCGATTTCTGGACAGCTATGTTCTAATAAAAAACACGTGCAATAAATAGGAAAGAAAACAGCTGGGAAGAAATGGGCAAACCATAAAAAAGTTAGTATCAAAGTAAGCCCTAAAATGATCAGATAATTTTTTTTTCATGTTTTCTCAGTTTTTATAACGTAAGATATATGGTGTGAAAAGCTGCAGTAGAATAGCTTAATAGCCTTAGCTTTTGTAAAGCTACTTCACTTTGTCTCAGAACACTTGGGAAAGTGCAATGACTTCTCCATATGGTCTCAGAGTGCAAGCTGTGTTTCTGCGTCTGAGGTCCTGATCCTACTTGCATTGAAATCACTGTCAGAACTCCATCTAGGGCTGATGGGTAAGTCCAAAATGCTCCTTCTGAACACCTTAGGCCTTGTCATGGGGATGTTTCAGATCCTGACTTAGTCAAGCACTCAGGGTATGTTCCAGACTGGTACTGAGTGGCAGTAGAGAAAAGCATATGGTTTACTTCAAACCTGGACTTCAAAGTTCCTCTGCAGACTACCAACTTTGCTCAGTCAGAGTGTACCTGAACATAAGGATTGGATGATTTTCCTACTATTCAAATATTTTTCATAATAATAATAATTTAAAAACTATGATGGATACGGTTACTATTAATGTCAGTTTTAACACATAATAACACATTCGTTAGGGAATTCTTTAGGTAAAAACTCTCCACTAGAGCAAAAAGCTATACCACTTCAGAGCCTAAGAGATGCTAGCGTTTGCTTGAGGTATCTCAAGTTGTGTTTATTTAAACTATTGTTGTCCTGAATTATATTATTTGATATATTCTACTGGGAGAAAAAATATATACAGGGGAGTGCAATTCATAGCAGTTTATTAAAAATAAGGCAGGAAATGTGGCATTAGAGGCACATATTGGATTAGATAATGCTAGTGTAACACAAACAAGGTTATAGTCATTCTTTCCACTTGAGAGAAGTTTTACCTTGAGTAATATGCGAGTTTATAGTATTGAGTTCGGTTCAGATTATACTAAATGAAATTTTTCCAGCTGGTTTTACTTCCTTGAGAATTAATGTCAGCAAGATACACAGACTGAGCAAATATGCATTTACATCAACATTGGTATTACAGACGATGTCAACAATAGTCTCGTGTCTTGGGCATAAATATGCCATCTGCTGTTCAGCCTTGTGTTTAGCAGCACTGTAACTTCACATAGCAATTACAAAACTGCCATCACATAGATTCTTCTCTCTTGTTTGGTTGTTGTTTTTTTTTTTTAATTAAATGAAATCTCAGAAAATTTGTTGCTGAAAGCAATGTAAGTTGTGGAAACTTTGCAATAAACATTCAGTTGAAAGCCTCTGTTTTTCATTTCTGTGCATCCTCATGAGGCAGCTGAGCCCCAACTATTGCCTGATCCTACAGTTCTTTGAAGTCTACATTTTATTGGCGAAGTCCCCACCTAGCTTTAATTTTTCCTGTTCAACATATTCGCATGTCTCTAAGAATACCTGTAGGAGGTGAAAACTCATTGCTGTCCTGAAATAGTCAGATACCAGCCTTCAACTATCCACACTTCCTAGTTCGTCATAAAATACATTAACATAGGGAAAGGAATATGCTAGTGGACTAGCTGGCTTCTACACATCCCACATCAGTGAGGCTTGTCTGTATCCCTCTGGAGGTGTTCCACAGCCCTCTATACCAAACCGCACACATCCAGAGGCTTGATCTGACTGAGCACTAAAGCACACAAATTACACGTGGACACACAAACAAATGTGCACAGTGTCTGCACAGTGGTATCTAGCTGACTAATTCAGAACTTGGAGTACACAGATACTTCAGGAAAAGGTTTATAACCTGGGATTTTCCCTGTCCCCCAGAGCTGTTCTAACTGAAATGTGTTAGTATGGGAACAGGACCACCTGAGAAGAAAGGTCTTCCTACCAGAAGCACTTATCACCCTTCGTCTAATAAACAAGAACAACATAAGGAAGCTTAGTGGTGACAGCCAGGAGTATGAATTTGCACATTTGTGATGGCAAACCTCTGTAGTGTAAGCCTGGATTGTGAGAAAAAGTCATATGTGCCTCAGGTCCTTCACCCATGCTCCAGACTTGGTGCATCCAAACCAACCCAATCAGTTTTGCAGTGACAGCATGCTTGCATGTGTCTTTGTGTGTGTGCATGTTCATGTGTGTGTACACACATGGATCTGTTCTGCCTGAAGCAATGTAGAAGCTCTGGCATTGGTGTTTATTGTCCTGGAAGTAGACAAGTAGACCTGATTAGTGTTCAGCCAGCTGTGTACTGGTTTGGACCCATCAGTATAACTAATCTGCATGTGAGGGCCCCAAAAGTTAGGAATTAAAAAGCTCAGCCTTGGCTCTTAAGATGCTCAAGCCCCTTAGGGAACCAATACTAATCATTTGCACCTATGCTGCTAATTGACATGGTGCACAGGCTTTTGGAGACCCTTCTGGATGTTTTTTTCCCTTTTATTCCACTTCAATTTTGTTAGGTATCACCAGAGGCTAGCTTTAATATTAAGGCTTAAAAACAAATTTGTCTTAAAACCAAATATTTCTCCTGTAGAAACCTGCTTCACTACTGGAGCTGTTTCTCAGCTGTTATGTTAGTTAATTTGGTTAGGAGTTTCTTCTGAAGTTCTGGATGGGTTTTCCAGTCTGACTTCTCACTTTATCTTAACAGAGAGGATGGGCTGTATTTGCGAGCATGGAGTTCTTTAATCCCTTCTGATGCCACTTAGTGTTAAAGACTTTTTAATTCATATAACTCTCTAACACCAATCCCTGAGCATTAATTCCTTTAACTTTCTACTGAAAAGCCCTACCTTCCTGCCTGGCTTATACACATGCTTAGGGGGGTGGGGGAAAAGGTTTTTCAGTTTTCTTTATCTGGCCTTTGTGTTAAAGCTACTAAATTTTCTTATCGGTAGTTTTTCCCATCATGACACACAGATCTTACCAACTCAGTCTGCAGGAACATGTCAGTTTTACTGGTATGTTTGACAGAGACCAGGCTGGTTTCCAACTGAAATCCATTTGTTTTTCCTCCAGCGTGCTTACTTACCTCCCCAGGCTCCTGCTTTGTGCGGCTTCCTCCAAAGAGGTATTTCCCTGCCTATTTGTGTATGGATTGTGCATTCTTTTTCAAAATTGGCAGCAGTTTCCTATCTTTCCCACTCTACACTGGAGAGGATGCACTTTTCTTACCATTTCCCTGACAAATTCTTCAGGAGCATAAAATGCTCCTTGCCATTAAAGGAGTTTCTAACTGAATGCAGGAAGGAA
This sequence comes from Phalacrocorax aristotelis, assembly GCF_949628215.1. NCBI lineage: Eukaryota > Metazoa > Chordata > Aves > Suliformes > Phalacrocoracidae > Phalacrocorax > Phalacrocorax aristotelis. Next base: position 207,504,906 of record NC_134276.1, on the reverse strand, counting down.
TCTGTGAAGCTGATGTGAGCTGAGGCAGCCAAAACTTACAGGAAGACACCTCACATGGGCATAAACCAAAAGTTTTGGATGTGCTTCCCTTTTAAATATTTCAATATAGTCCTGGCATTCCCATATTCCTCTGAATGGTTATTTCAGACACCTAAGAAGAGTCTGTGAATTCCTTTCTTGGATCGGATGTGGTGTGGCAGTGGTGTTTGCACAGGCTGCAGCACAGTGTGATCCAAGGGACTCCTCAGCATTGCTGACAGACAGAGACTCCAATTCTGTTTCTTCTCTACTGGGTTTTCTTGCTTATTTTCTTGTTTGTCTTGTTTGTTTGTTTGGTACTTTATTATTCTATTTTAATGCTGACAGGAAGAAAATAAACAGGGAAGAGTAGGGCTGGTGCAAGTGATGTGTTTGAACTGTCTGCTGGGTAAGATTTATGGTCTGCTAAGGACAGCTTTTTGGAATGTTCTCCTCTTTGCTCTTCTCTTTGCAGTTTTCTTGGCCTCCTTAACTGTCTAAGACACTTCACTTTCTCTGTTTGGAAAGTGCTTTCCTCATTATCTTCTCTGTAAGGTTGGAAGCGATGAAGTAATTTTTCTCTCTTCCCCCTTCCCCCCAGCTCCACACTGCTGTCTATGTCCCTCAGTGCAGATTCAGCAACAGTACTGAGCACTTCATTGCAGGACATTTTCCTTCTGGAAAATACAGAGCAAAGGGCTACTTGGGCATACATATGTTGAAGAACATAATCTAGCAAAGGCAGTGAGTGGAGTGGCATTTCTACATTTGCCTTAGTGTCTCCAGAGACCAGGCCTGTACAGACAGACCTCTGTGGTGTGTGAAAGAGCAGAATAAAACTCACTCTAGAAAGAGAAAAACTGTTAGAAAAGACTGTGCTCATATAGTAGGCTTTTGATTGCTCATCAAGATGGGCTACTGCCTGCACATGAGTAGTGAGTTGACACCTGGCTTGAAATAGAGAAGTTCTGTAGAGACCAATGAAAAGGTTAGGGGATGCCCTCAGGGAATTTTCGGTGTGAGAAAACAGGGAAGTAATTTTAGGTCCCAACCCATAGGAGTGGCCACTGGGGAGCTTAGGAACCACACAGCTTCTGAGCACAGCTCATGACCCCTGTCGTTGCCAGGTCTTTTTCTATGGAGGATCAACCTATGAGAAGAAATTAAACTTTAAGGGAGAAATTTCAGCATGCTCTACTGAAACGTCTCAGCAGCATGCCAGCAACTTCCCTGAGATCAGCCCTTTGCACATGGAGCTGGTTGGGTTTGGTTTGTTTTTTCCTGCCTGCTACGAGCAGATTGAAAAAGTGGCCTGAACTGGTTTATGTCTGTATCTGAATTTAATCAGCCTTTTGACTCTAACTTAGGAAACGAACATCAAAGGAATAAAAGTTTTTTTTTAAAAAATGTTCTCTTTTAGGCCACATCATTCCTATAATTTTTCCAAATTTCACACATTCATTAAAAGGGGAAGAGTACTGCATACAGAAACCACACCAACCTCTCCAAGTGAGAACATATAGCGATTTCATTGAGAAACACTCTTTTTAAGGCACAGAGTCTATAAAAACCACACCAAGAGAATACTGTACTCTGCGGACATTTGTTAGTAAAGCTGACAGGAAATCAAAACTGAAAGGATTCTTCTGTAACTGCCAACTTGCTGTAATGGAAGCCAGGGGAAATATATTTATCTGTTTACTTGACTAAGAAGAAAGAAACCAAAACATATTTTCCTCCAATAGAAGGGGAGTTACTAGTCATTTGTGTGCTAGACTTCCCTCCAGGCCTTTCCTAATGTTTTGTCTTACATTCAAACCGGATTAAATACCAGCTCTCAGGAAAAGAAAATATTTCATAAGGTATAGAAAATAAAAAAAATATTTAAGTAGTTAACATTCCACCTTTACAGCCTTAAGGATATTGCCCCGTACTTCACATTATTGAGAACTATCTTTTCATAGATGATTTTTGCACAATAGAGATTGCGTGTCTGTGATCTGGCACAAAACTGCAGCTGCAAAGATAGACAGCCCATTTAGAGGTATGACTCACTAGGCTTGGTTTTCTCTCCAAAATTCATTTTTATTCCATTGAAATAAATAACATGAGCTAGAATGGACCTGATTACAGAAGATTCTGTCACCTTACTTAGGACTTATTGTAATAGGTGCTAGGTCAGTTGAATCATATAGGATGGAGGCTGCTACTGATGTGATGGTAAATGTGATTTTTATAGTTAGGATCTCTGTAAGAAACAGTTACATGATGAAGTGAAGAATAAAAATAATCTGAAATACGTCAAGGTCAAGCTCAGCAGTAGATTTTGCCTTTGCTGTATTGCTCTTATGATACAGAGCTGCCATAAATTTCTTCAATTGCTGTATTTACAGCACTTTTGCACTGCCATGGAGCAGTGAAAACCAGCTGGCAAATCTTGTCGAAGATATTTCACTTGATTAATTCTTCTGTCTGGGCAGATGCAGTGCAGTCTGTCAAACCATGAAAATTAAAAAAAACCTAAGATGTAGTTCTTAGAGACTGCTAGCTGGGTAAAGCTTTGGTAGCTGGAAGAGGGCAAGAATCAAAAGTGAGTATTTTTTCTAACAGGATATTTATGTGAATCTTAACTACTTTTAGGGAAGTTGCATGAGAGAAAGCAGTCAGTTTAGAGTGTGCAAGATAACTGAATCAGATAACTAACACGCTAGGTTTTGCCCAATTTAAAAATTCCACAATAGGAACTGTCATACTTGTAGCAAGAGATGAATCTGTACATACTATCGTCATGCTGTGGTTTTTTATGCTTTTCAAATTCTGTCACAGTGTTCACAATACTGAGAAAGAATCTCATGCATAGACTTTGAGACATTATTCCTAAGTACTGAATGTACCTACAGAAATTCAGCAGAATAGGTAGACTGCCACCTCTGGCATATTTAGCACCATAATATGAACATGAATAGATTATGCTGTTAGAAACCACTTAGGTCCTCATTTGGGACTGTAATTAAACATATGTTTAACTTCAGGCATAAACTTAAGTCCCATTGACAAGTGCCTTCCTTTGAAGACACAAACAGTCCAGCGAATTTATAAAGCATTGTGGCTTTGGCTGAATGTGTGCAAGGATTGTAGTTGGGGACAGAACTTGTTTATACAGTACCTAAGCCAGGAACACCATAAACATAAAAAAGATTTCCAAAACTGACATTAAAAATGTTAATGGCTCCATTTCATTCCTCTTCTCTTTTTAAAATAACAGCTTAAAATGACATTCACAAGCTCAACAACTGCAACTATATGGGAGAGGACACATTCAAATTTACTTCTGCTTTAACCACAGTTTGTGTAACTCCTGTGGAAATAGATGTGGTATCGTGGTTTAGTCTTCAGAGTCTTATTAGATGTCTCATTATATATGTTTGTGCAGTTAAAAGGTAATGCAGAGCACATTTTAATATGGTTGCATTTTAATGGATTTCGGTCCAATTACTTCTCAGTTTGAGGGGAGCACCTATAACTGGTCTGTACTCTGGAGCTGTATGTAGAGTGTATACCTCTGCAGCATCTATATTACTTGTCTAGACACATCTCCCAGGATTCACAATTAAAAATGACAGTTTGTACGCCAGGCCTGACATTTATTTTATAGACTACAGAGACATATTTATACCATGATTATAACTGATACATGCTTCATCTAAGATCAGAATGAAGCCCAAAACACTCATATGTGGCAGGGTCAAAACCCTTTTATAGACTTTACATTATAGACTAAAAGTATATGGGTATACATGCAAAAGCTCCAGATCTTGGCTTTCTAAATTTTTTTTTTCTATAAATTAAACTCTGGTCCATCCTCAGAAGGCATTCAGAATATTAAAAAAAAAACTTGAATAACACACTTGCAACATGTACTACAAATACCTAAGTCACATGAATCAAGCCAATTTAATTGTATTCAAGGAATTATGCTAAGTCATTTAGCAAAGCTCGATTTCACATCTCTACAAATGAGGCAATTGCTTTGAGATTAGCGTGGAAGATTTGTGGTTTAAAAACAAATGTTGATGACAAGTGAGGATTCACGTGGAAGAACTTGAGGACATGCTCCTCCTTGGAGGAAGAATGAGTTCTTAAACAGTCCTTTGTAGTCAATGTATGTAACAATTCTTTATTACCATTAAACTTTATTTTAATGAAAATACAGATCATGAAACTAAAATTTACTGGAGTTGTATTCAGTACTTGTCTTTGCCTCTGGCTTGTCAAGAGTCACTTTATCTTTGACTGTCAAGACCTTGAGTGCACTCATGGACCCTAATGTCCCTACCCATCTCTGGGCTCCCCCTGCACTGCACACGGCCCAGGACCCCATTCCAGCCCCCGGGGCCATTAGTCCCCCCCCAGTGAGGCTGAAGGACACTGTCTCCACCTGCCCTGGCCCATCCCGGTGTCAGCCTGTCCCCGTTCCCAAGGAGGTGCCTGATGCCCAGTGCTGGGCCTGCCCTGCCCTGGATGTGAGGGTCAGGTGCTGGCTGACAGACCCTGCCCTGCTGCACCAAGGAGCCTCTGACATCTCTGGCCCCAGGGACCACCAGCCCTCTCAGAACCATGATAACATTGATTCCTTATTTTTAAATAATTATAATACCTTTTTATTTCAGCCTAGTATAAGAGGTGCAAAATCAAGAAGAAAGCTTCTTATACTCCTTCCTGCTGCGGTTAAGGTTTTGAGCCTGCGAAAAAGAGCATCAGCCTGAATAGCTTTGTTTGATATGAAACATCTTCCACATCTTTTCCTCCTTCAGTAATTTAATTCTTCAAACTCCCTTCTTTCCTAATAAAAATCATTAATTTCTAACTTTGTTTCAAAATGGAAATCAAACCCTGCTTATTAGAAAATGTGGGGGTAAAATTGCTAATAGCTTCCTAAATAGAAGGTTTCATTTCAGAAATTCTCCTCTTCTAACAAATATATTTAATCTTAATTCAGCCATAATTTCATCTATTTATAATAAAAACACTTCCTTCTTTGGGTTTGAGTGTTGGCTTCAATGACACAACTTTATTACAACTCTATTATGTTTAATGCTTCAAAATGCTCTACAAAATGCTGTTGCTTCCTCCTGAATCCTCACGAGCCCATAGAAAGGTAATTAGCAGATATTGTCTTCATTTTACAAAAGAAGACATAAGTGAATCTGTGCTTTTAAGATTTATAAGTTTTTATTATTTGTAGCTACTTACAGCAACAATTTTGAATACTACATGAAAAATGTGAGAAAACTGGTATGGTTCTTAAAGAAGACAGATGAGAACCTCAGGGCCCTTAGATACCTTATATGTGTAAAAACACAGTAAACTTAGCCTTTGTGGTTTTTTGCCTGTATTTCCTGAAGAAAATGTTACAAATTTGGGAATCATTGATAGGTTGTGAATTTTTTTTGCATTTAACTGTAATGAACCATATATCACAGTTGCTGATACAAATATACGGGGGGAAGGGGAGAAAAGAAACCTACCTTTTTCCAGTTCAGTGATTATCAGGAATAAAGATAATAATTTTAAGCATCTTTAAGAGAAAAGAAAATGTGCTATCACTGCTTTTTTGTTTGTTTTGTTTTATCCTTTCTCTTTGAAAGTGACTGCAACTCCACCTATTCAATATTAATAATAAAAATTGTGATAGATATATCAGGATCCTGCAGGATTTTCATTTCACATCAGGCAATTTTTACACAATGATTTTCAGAATAATTTCCATATTGTTGAATTAACGAAACGCTGTATCCACCTCAAAATGAAATACACATGTTTTGTACAGCAACTGTGTACAAAGTTTGGTACATGAAGTAATATATCCAAGCTGAAATGAAAGTGTAAGGGAAATTCTAAAGAGGTGGAATGCAACTAACTTTGAAAGTTGGCAAAGATATTATACAGTTTAACACAAGCTGTTCCTCTCTAATATCATAGTGACAGTTTCATATAACTGACATTTCGTGAGTAATAAAATGACAAATACATCATTAAAATTAGAGACAGATTGCTAAATGGATTAGACTGCATGTATCTTGGTTTTTTCTTCTTCTTCCTCATGCATATTTCAGCTTGCTGAAAAGTTATATGCCAGTGTTGTTTGTATTGCCAGGTCTTAAAATGAGTTTTAAAATTCATTCAGTTCTATCATGCAGCATCTCTTTGAGGAGAGGAAATTCAGCACTGACTTTTTTTAGTATCCTTGAACAAACCACCCCAAACTCTGTTGGGCAAGCTCTTCGATGTATGAAGTGCCAGGTACATGTAGGGCCTTGTACATGTGTAAAGTAATTTCAGAACAAGAAAGGGCTTCTTTTTTAGATTATTTCAAAACTAAAATCTTCTTTAAGGCTCAGGTTAAATCATCAAAGGCTGTTATAAACCTTGGTCTCAGAGTATGTAAATAACTAATACATTTGGGGGTTTAGCAAAGGAACCAGTCAAACCACATTCATGCAGACAAATACAATATAAGACACAAGCAAGAAAAACAAATAAAATAGATTGGTCATAAAAAAGCGTAAAAAGCTGGAAGGGCATATTTTTTAAAAAACAAATCACATAGCTACCTAGAAAGACTTCTACAGAATTTATACATAACGAGAGGTACACAGAAAGTTTTATAACAGGCTGTCAGAATTTTATAGTGTAAAAACAAAATTTTCTTTTGGGCTTTGGGATCTTTAAGATTATTTAATAAAAGAAGTAATATTCATTATAGAATAATTCCAGAGTAGCTTCCTTATTATCTTATTTAAATCCTTCAGCAATCTACGGATTTTAGGGTGTATTTTCATTTATGATTGGATTGCAGACTTGACTGACTTGTCAAGTGTGGTTATGGTATGCCTATAGCCTGTGTAATTACAATAAACAGGATGTTGTTTTGTTGGCAGAGGAAATAAATAAGTTTGATTTGCTATGGATGTGTCTCCCTGAAATATCATCCTACATGGTAACACCAAATCTGCCTCACTGAACAACAGGGAGCCCTTTTTTTGCTGAAACGTAATTGTTTTGTAGACTCCTACCCTTCCTTTAAAGTGAATTTGATCAGAGGATTCCAAAGTTGTTAGAGAAGGATGGACCAGTGAATACCTGAACACTGGGTGCCTGACCACAAGCCAGCAATGCACCATCACAGCGACGGAGGGCACAGGGCTGCAGGGCCACAAAGCTGTTTAAAAAGGAAGGAAGTGAAGAGTCCATCAAACTGACCATAAGGTAATATGTGCATCTTATACAAACCAGGGCTATTTAGTTGCTAGGTAGATTCCATTTTTTTGTTAATGCACTGGAGAAATAAATAATTGACGAACTTGGCCAAGGCACAGTGTTTGTAACAATCTTCTGGATTGCTTAGATCTTGAATCTAGCTGTACAAAACTGCCTTTATGCCAAGGCTCAAGTAAGAGAAACCACGCTGAAAAAAGTTATAAGGCCTGATCATGGAAGGTGCTGAATGCCTCTGGTGAAGGACTGAGAGCCATTGGCTTCAGCTAAAGCAAAGAACTTTGCAGGATGAGGACCTCACTCTGTAAAATAATCTTCTGATTAAGCGTGTGCTATTTTCTTCTCTTCTAAAATGAGTGTGTGCACATTAACATCTGTAAATGTCAGAGCATTTACTGTTGAGCAGTCTCAGTTTAAATCTGTCTAATGCATGCCTTGTCTTAGTAAAGATACAGATGCTTTCTGTGGTCCTATAAAAATGTGCATTTTAATGATGAATGGGAGAGTTTATAGTTCCAATTACTCTTGTCTCCTTTGAAGCAGAAAAACTGGCAACCCCTTATCTAGACTTTAGCAGGCTGAGATAAACCTTGATAGCAAAAAGTATCTGGATTGTCAGAGCTTTTAGCTACAGTAAACTACTTAAACTAAAAGCAGCTGTTAGTCAAAAAAGAACAATACCCATTCATTTGTAAAATGTTCTGCAGTGGCTAGGATACTATTTAATGAGTTTTTTTCTTCAGATGAGGCTATTGTAAAAAATCTAAGTTACACTCACAGACACTCATGCACAAGCATATGCATAGAGTGATAGAAAACACATAGTGTTTGAAGAAATCTTGTTTTCAAGTAGTCATTTGGAAGAAAAGATCCATGGAGATCACTGTGTTCAGAAAATTATAGTTTAGTTCCAACAATATAGTAGTGTGATTAGACTCATTGTTATGAAAATGTTATTGCTGTCTCTACAGGTCTATTATTCCAATGTGATGTCTGGAACAGTGTAATTATCCTCACTGAGAAGTGTTATTCTGTCTGCTTCTTTGTTGTACTTAAACATATTGAAATTACGTGGACAGTGCAGACTTCTATCATGTCTTCTGAATCATTACCAATGTATTTCACTGTATTACATAAGATAATGATTCTGACTCCCTCTGGGTTTTGTACTACCTTTCTGCCAAGTTTCTGTAAGGTTTTCTGGTGTAAATTTAAGTCTGTGTTTTAGTTAATATGGCAAACAGGGAAAGATACTAATTCAATTTTTAATGTATCTTCAGTGTGTTCACTTTGCTTATAAAACACTGTTCAGCAGTTTTAAAATTCTGCATGGACCTTTTTGGTCAAGAATGAAGCCTCCTGTATTTATAAAATACCTCCCCCAGCTCTCTGAAAATGTCTCTATCATACACACTGTCTCTAGTTTCCCAAACCAGTCTCCTGGAAATGTGAATAACCAAATCTACAAGACCAAGGCTTTAGTTGACAACAGTCCGCCTGATTTCTGAGGGGTAAAAATTTACACCAGGTAAAATACTCCCTTCTGACTGCAAAAGTCTCTGTTTTGCTTGATTTTTCTGTGGTTTCTGCGCAAAACCAAGTTCTGTACTCAAATCTCAGTCAACTTTGCTTGGATTACAGTGTATTTTCCCATAAAAATCAGTTTGGACAGTCATGAAGCTCAGTGCCTGTTCAGGCTGTGCTTCCTACAGCTTACCCTGATATTTGACTTTGCAATGACAAGGTAATATCAGTACTCTTTTCTGGGATTTCTATATTATTTCACTATTGGCTGCAAGGCAGGGGTGAGGATCTAGTGGGAAAGATTAGGCTGGCAAAGGGGAGCTTTATGAAGATTTGGGTTATTGAAAGGTAATCTCCCTGTAATTTGTCCACACACATCTGCCAAAGAGTCACCATAACTATGCAATAGTGAAGAAGCACAATTTTCCTTCTGATTAATTTCTGTGAAGGCATCATTGCCCAGATGAAGTTTGAATCTCTGCATTAAACTCTAAAATTGAATCCTAAAGAAATACTTTCCTCTAACAGTGAGAGAGGAATTTGCAGCCCATGGAAAACTGAGGCTTAACCTTACTTTTTTTCCTCATATTTTAGCCTAAAATCATACTTGCCTAGCTGGTTTGTAGATTTTCCTATTTTCATATGCATATTCTTATTCTTGCCATGGCTTATGCTGGGACTTGGCAGGTTGTGAACTTCTCTTCCAGACAGACCTGAGCTTCTCATGTGAACCAAAGACTTCATTTCCTTCTTTCAGGATTTCCTGTTTAATACTACAACGTGGTGGTGTCTAGTCTATTCAGTTTAAGCACCGGTTCATTTCCAGTTTGAAGTGCCTGGCCCCAGAAAGGGGAAGAAAGAATATTTGAGCTTCTCTAATGTAGCTTCCTGCATCCCTTGAACAGTTTTGAAAAGAAATAAGCACTTCTGAGATCTGCAGATAGGGTTCCAGGCTACTGAAATCAAATGTCTGCTCTATGGCCTGTATGTACAACCTAGATGCCACCAGAGAATAATCCAGTCTAAGGTACATGTCTATCCTTTTCCATTGAGATTACTGTGAAATAACAGGAAACGTTTGTCTCCTCCATTCACTTGAGATGCACCCTACTAATTTTCTCTGTGCAGAAGTGAAATCTCCAAATCTGCAAAATGAATAAGACTTCCTATCTGCTCAGGATATAATCCAATAGCCCAACAGAGTGTTTCCCCACTGAGGCCACAGTCTGCTGACCTGAACAGCTATGCAGACACTGACCGGGACCAGTCAATGAGCTTATTAAATTTACCTAACCTACATGCAGGTATCTGTCCACTGTCAAAGCTGGCTGCAATTATGGTGACATAAAACTTTCAGGGTTTCTCCAGAACATTTAGACAGATTTCTAGTGTGGTTGCCCATAAATTGGGTTGCAGAAGAGCTTTAGCTGGTATTTAAGAGTGCCATCTCATCAGAAGTCCTTATGATCAACCTGAGGTGAACTTTAAGGCTTTGAAGACAGGCAGTTCACAAATACAAGATTTGTCTGTCCTGGAAAAAAGAGCTGCTGTTTTGGATGTGGTACGCTCTAGAGATCTAAGTCCAGATAATGATTTAAGATAAATAGGGGATTTATGGCATTAGGATTTCATCTGCTTTTGTTTGTCCTGTATTTCCAGCACTAGATAACATTATGGTGGTTATGCAGGATAGGGAGCAGAACTGCTTCTGCTATCCTTCCTCATCAGAAAGTTGCTGTTGGTTGATACAACAATTCTTGTTAGTTAGGTGCGAATGATGAGTACAGGTACATCAAATCATACTACTGGCCAAAGTCAAGCTTTCCATATAATGTACGTTCCATAACTCAACCAAATTATTTATTCCACTCTGTGACACAGTTCTCCATTTGCCAATGAAGTAAGACATCCTTATAATCAAGATTGCCGAGAGAGTGAAGCCCAATTTAAAAATGTGGTTAAAAAGTGTAAGTGGTAGAAAAAGAGAGAAAATACAGAAAAGCTTGTTACTTTTGACATAAATATGGATTGAAATACTGTATGATAAAACTTTATTTTACATGTTTGTATTACTATAATACCATATATTCTGATCCTGCCAAAGCCAATCAGATTTGATGAAAATATTAACATGGTTTGGAGCCAGGAAATAGGTGTAAACATGAGACCTCATTAGATTTTCCTGAATTGTATTGAAATTGAGGTTTATTTCATACCATGTATAATTAGACAGTTATTGTAATTATTCAAATTTATTTCACATCAAGACTTCTGCATTGCATCTTTTCAAGACAAGAACTGAAATCTCCTGTGTCCCAGGGCAGATCAAAGAAAATTGGTCATGTCCTATCCATCTAGTGGGCAATCAATATTTGTATCTGTCCTGTGATAACAGCCAACTCCTGATGCCTCAATGGATGACAGAATTTCACCAGAACAGAGAATGCTTGCAGATGACATCTGTACATGAGAAAGGAATCTGCATTTTTAAAGGGTAATTTAAACCAACAGTAATTCATTCATTTCTAAACTACTTTGTAGACTGAGTCCACCCTGAAGTGTCTTTCAGATATGTCCTTATAAAAATGATTCTGCAGAACTGACTGACTGGATTGAATTACTTGGGCACAAATTATTTCATTAAAGTTGAAAGCTTTTTCTCTCTGCCATCCTTGCATGCACAGCCTCCTTTCTAGAGGACTTTTGACAGGTTTATGCTGACTGGGTTTGTGTACTTAATTCAGTTGTATACAGCAGGGTACAGTACCTACAGACAGCATCAGAACTCTGAGGCCAGTGGATCAAAATGAGTAACAGAAATATTTTTTTGCTAATAAAAATCAGATAAGCTGAAGGAAGACATTTCTGTTGAGAAAGGAGATGTCATTTTTTAATTCATGCTGCTTTCTACTGCAAATTCTTTTGTTTTCAGTTCATCTGGCTCTCTTTAGGGAATTCTAGACCAAAATCTACTTCTCTCCAGGCTTTGGCTGTTGTGGTCTGTCTGCACCAACCCTGAAGGTCGTTTGTACCTAAGTCTCATAAAACCCTTTTGTCTTTCAGTCATTCAAAACACTTAACCCTGTAGTTATTGGAGAAATCTTGTATATTTTGGGGTCACCAGATATTATATTTCCTGTTGCCTTTGTCTGAGATATCTTGAAGGATTGTTTTCCAACAGCTCATGTTGTTCTGACATTTGAAATCACATTCAATTTAGGTAGATGGTGTCTTAAAAAAAATTTCCACAGTTCTGCACTACCTGGATTATTGCTTTATTGTCATAGTCCATCCACTTTACACCCTCTGGAGTAGTAAAGTGCAAGTAGTGCCTCTGTAACTTATTGCAAAGGAAAACATTTTTCCTGGAAATGCTAAAATAGGATGTATATGATCACCTCCTCTCAATTAATAATAAGATCACACAATATTTTCTTCTTCAAGTTTATGCTATTTACTACTTTTTACTTCATTTAGTAGCAAAACTGACTGTACAATAAATATGCTATATGTCTTGCTAGTACGTATCTTTCTCTTTGGGGAGAGGATCCTCAGTGATGTGCTGGTCCTCACATAATCAATATATCAACATTATCCATAAAGTACTGTAGAATAATTTCAGACTAAGAGGAACACAGGATTTTTGAGAATATACGGATTGGAGGAAAGACCCAAGAATAAAGTTAGTAATACCTGAGTAGATTGATATGGTTACTTTTTATGGCATTTGCTATGACAACGTGATACGGTTTGTCATTAGATAAACTAATCAGTGATCTTGAGGTTTTAAATGTTACGTAAAAGGAAGTATCCTTTCTAAGATTAATCTATGCAATCACATTTGCTGAGATCACATTTTAGCTCTTAAAGTTTTAAACAAAGGCTTTTTAGTTCATAAGCAAATTCAGGGCTGGCTTCATGGTCTATTGTTAAAAAAACTCTGCTGTTTAAGAATCTCATCAAAACACCCTAACAAAATATTTACTTTGTTTGGGAGCTATGTCTTCTCAAGGAATATCCTTCTGAAATCATGTTAATATTAACATGCTCAGAAAGAGAGGAAGATGAGATCCCAAAGCTATTTCGGCACTGCTCTGATTCTGATAACACAGCTCCACTGAAGTTTAAACAGCATGAACTAACTTCACTGCTCAGGGAAAGGTTGTCTAGCACAGAAGTAACAGAGTGGATGCAACTGCAGCTAAATAGTTTCATGCTTTGTACTGTCATAGAAAAATGTGTAAAAGCAGGGCTAGACCAAAAGTGAACGTACCTCAGGTAGAAAAAGGACTACACATATCACCTAGTGTTACCAGGATTTTAGACTGGTGCAAACTATACCTATCAGCTAGAGTATCCTCTCTCTCACCAGTAGAGTGAGATGCTTGTTAACATACTGTGGACCATGTGTGCTCTCTAGGATATCGTTTCTCCTGTTGTGCTGACTCTGGTCCACCAACACAACAAAGAAAAAGCTCATCCTGCCTTACCTCTGGGTTCTGACATTTTCTTACCTTTCTCTTCTTGCAGTTTGATAGAGGCACAACCTCCCTTCAGAGCACCCCTTGCTCATGGAAACTTTATGGCCAATACATCTCACAGACTCCACCACCAGTTATGATACCCAAGCAACACCTTATCAAAGAAAGCATGAGGCAGAGAGAAGAATTTTGAGTAATAGATAAGACAATAAAACAGCAGGGCACAATTGATCGCAGATTTCATAAGCATGACATCTGCAGGAGTGTGGAGCCACAGGCTAAGTGGAAGCTCCACACCTTCAAGGGAGAATGCATCACTTCAAATGGTATTGTACTGTGGGAATGAGCACATGAACAAATAGATTTCATTCTGATGAGACAAATTCATAATAGGTTTAATCCATAACAAAACATGAGGACAATAATGGCAAGAGTCTTTGATTACAGCCCTGTTGATTATATCAAATAAACCAAAAGCGTTGTCCTTTTCATGATATGTTTGCCTAGCCCTTTGCCTTTGATTAAGTATAGTTAGAAAGACAGCTGTACTGGGTTTGGTGGTTAAACATGTCTGCAGGAATTAGAAACAAAGCAATACAAACCAGGACTGGTAAAGTCATCGCAGCAGTTTCTCTCTTGTACAAAAAAATTCTTACTGCTTTGTCCCAGTGTTCCTCCCTGCGTATCAGAGCATGAACTTTATTCAGTGAAGATCCACAGTGACCCCATGAGAAAAATGAATGACCTGCTGAGACATTTGTCATTATCTCTGGATACCAAAGACACAAAGGCTTATTTGGAAGAAAAATCCTGATTCCAAGGTCTTCATTAGAAAGCCATTCTTTTTCATGGAATGTCTTATAATGTGGACTTAAAAGAAATTAAAGGCAAAGAAACTGTTCTATGTTTTCATCCATTCTCCTTTTTTTACACTGTAATGTAAGTCTTCTCACACAGCTGCTACAAAGTGACATAACATTGTATTCAATACTGAGGTAAAGAGAACATCTGCCCCAAAATGTGTACTTTCTGTCTACAAATCTGTCCATTTTTTCCAAACAATATCAATGTAACATTGCCAGTTCCATTACAGTATCTTGCTTTTGTCAAGCAAATTCTGATTAGACCTGCATTACATATTAGACATGTTTTCTCACTTGTTTCCACAGCCTTCAGGGCAAAATATCCTCACCTGCTTCTTGGCTTACTCTTCTTTCATTTTGTAAAAAATTGGACCAGCTTGAGTAAAAATGGGAAGAGAGAAATTCTGTGTTGTCTCTCTCTTTCTTTTTGCCCTCTGTCTAAAGAGTATACTACTTAGGGCATTTTTCTTGGTCCTAGTAATGTGAAAGAAGTGAATTCAAGCCATATCATGTGCCAAAGCAATAAAAGGCTGAATACTTTGTGTAGAAGAAGGGCGGCACTTCATCCTCTTTGACCTCCATGAGGATTTGCATATACTCTGAAACTGCTGGTCAACAGATGTCAGAGGTTGGAAAATTCTTTTGTGAATCCAAAAGGAGTCAAGTATGAGATAGCCACTAAGCTAATTTACAATATTTCACTCAAAATGAACGCATGCCTTAGAGCAGAATTCTAAGTACTCCACAAGGATAATTCCAAAACTGAAAGATTTTTAGGAGCTTATGTGAGGATCTTGGAAAGTGACTAGTTCAGAGTAGAACCCTGTATTTAAGCTGGTTAAAACTAAGTAAGATGAATTCAAACCACTAACAATTTTAAGTGGGACTTGAACTTACATGTTAGTCTGTTTTGTGAGTCAAGCCAAAGTGCCTGTTATGACTAAGGAAGTTATTTGAGACTTTCTAGGGGCTAGATCACTGGAGACTTACTCAAATGGCTGAGTCTTCACATTCTCATCTAGCTGATGTCAAAGGCACTTCTGAGAAAGGTCAAAAACTTGACTGACTCTTTTCAACTTATCAGTTCCACACCACTTTCATATTATCATGGTAGTACAAAAGGACGATTCCTCATTAGTTAAGTGGGCTGTCTTGGATTAAAGGTTAGTTGTGGAAGGGAGGTCCATCATCAGCTAATTCGTTTGTCTGCCTGGCAGGCTATTATTTTGCTGTGGAAAAACCTTAAGCCCGCAATATAATGGCATTACTGTCTGGTATTCGTAATTCTAGCCACACAGTCCTCTTTCTTCAAAATTCATCTGCTCATTATTTGCTGAAGCCAACTTTATTTTTTTTTTCTGCAAGATGCAACAATAAGTAAACAACATATGTTGTTGATTCAAAGAATTAACAAAAGAGTGTTTTTTTACATGCTCAAAAATCCTGTCTGTTGAGTGTGTGTAATGTACTTCCTGCTTTTGCTAATTTCTCCTGCTTCTAAGTGTTTGCATTCAGAAGCTGAAAAGGACTTAGATGTTAATTATACATGTGCTTTGAGTCATGAATTTATCCTTTTAAATCTATCTTATGTACACTAACACAACCTCCTTTTTCTCTTAAACTATCAGTCATTGTGCAAACAGTACAAGTACAAACATTTGTCTTGATCTGTAGGCAACTATTGTATATGGCTGCATAAGTGGAAGTTCCAATTTTCTGCACTGGAGTATGATTTCATCCCTGGATTAGCAACACTATGTTTAGTATACATGACTTATATGTGCTCTAATAGAAGCCAGCAGCTTGAGCGTGCTATTACTGATGTTGTTTTTGCTGGTGCAGAATTATTATTCAAACGTCATCACATTTACCTGCAAGGATTCCAGGTGTATTATAAATGTGATAGTGGAAACAAACTTTTGTGTTAAGCCCAAACCCATATTGAAGAACTTACCATTAAAATCAGTTAAGATCAGCTAGCTAAAACACACTGGTGAAAAAAAAAAAGAATTTTTTTTTTTTAATGGTCCTTTGCAGTCAGTGAAAGTAAAGGTGTAACTTTATTGTAAGCTCAGTCCTTTCCATTAATCTTACCCACCCAGTTTGCAGGAAGGCCTCTGACCCGTTTTTATTAATATTCTCCAACTCTTACTTTGTCTAAATTGGTCTTTGGCTTAGAGAACATTTATGTCAGTGTAATGTTTGTATATGTGTTCCTGTAAATCTCTACTCACAGGAGTATTTATGTACGGAATTATGATTAAATATCAGCAAATATCATTTGTATGTTAAATAGTCATCCAGACAGGAGATGGAGCCATGTGAGACTTAGCTGGCCAATGAAAAAGTGTGAGTAATGTGTAATGAGTCAGACTGAGAAATTGCAAAACAGAGTCTGAAAATCACCTAACAAAAAGTAGAAAATAACTAAAAATTGAAGAACCATAAAAAAATTTCATTTAGTAAAATTAACCTATCCCTGGCTTTTCCTGAGAACTTTGCTAGAATCTTTGAGTTATCTAAATGTCAAACTTCTTTTCTCAGTGCTCACTGTTGTGTTTATTACCAGTAAAATAGTCTTATGGCTTTATAGAGAGTTTATTTTTGCTTTCTTCTAACACTAGAAATCCTTCTAAGGCAAAATATACCCTTAGAACATTCTCTGTGTAAGACATACTGCATAAATTCAAACTTCTGTAATACAACATATGATTCATGATATATATTTCTCTGTGCCTGAGTGAATAAGGTAGGAGGAGGAGGTGTTATAAGTTCAGTATTCATTCTTCAAAGTACTGATGAGGACACATAACTATGTTCAGTACCCCTGAACTATGACAATGGATTGTGCAAATGATTAGAATAGAATAATTTACACTGTCCATTTATTTAACTCTTATATTCTTTATTAAGCATTGATGTATATTCTACATAGGACTTGTAAAATAAAAATTAAAATGTACATCAGTAATTATAGAAAGGTTTCATGGGATTGCAGTAAAAATTCCAGAAGAAAACAAAAAAATTCGAGATAATAAATATTGCATCAAATTTATTTTTAAGTTATTCTATGATTTTTAACTGATGTTCACTGGTAGAAATATTTTAAGATGCAAATTTACAGTTTAGAGTTTTTTTTAGGTTAAACATGTGGTCTTCAGCAGTGTATATTTAGTCTATAAATTAATATGAAATGCTTGATTCTAATGGTGCTAGCCCACAGAAAATCAGAGACTGGGAATATTAACTCATATTTCCAATTTAATCAGCTATTCCATGTTTTCACAGTATATTTACACGTGATGTACACACTAAATTTTTAATTTACACAATCATCAGGTAGAAAGTCAGTTATTTTTCTGTTATATATAGTCTCTGTGGACACTGTGCATTTAAAATATTCTTATCTACTTGCATAGAACTCTGTCGATTGTTTGTTTGTACTATAATGAAGTCTGCATTTCATTGTCTCTATCTACTCAATTATTTCTAATCTTTTTTGACATCGTGTCCATGAAGACCTGTCTGAAATCAAGCATCTGCTTCTGATTAGAATCAGTTGTGATTTACACATATCAACATCTAATCTTGCTTTAGTCACTGGACCTTCGTGTGGTCACTAGTCCCTACTGGCTGAATGATTTCTAATTTGATTATCCTGCATTAGTCACCATCTACCAGATGTAGACATGAAAAATTTCCCAGTAGGTTTATAAAGTCATTTATGACAGGAAGCAATTTTTCAGTGCATTCATCACTTCTGTCTCCATCACGCCATTTCTTTCAACAAAGAGTTTTTGAAACATAATACTAAAAATAGGTGAAATCATACAGTTCCATCTATAATTGTAACGATGCTGCCTCCAAGTTTTTGACATAGCCTAAGCTCAACTGGCCTGTAAATTTAAAAGCTAGCCTTTTATTTCCTAAATCATTGATACTAACTTCTGTATGCTTCTGTTTTTACTTGTAATTATCAGTGATCATTAGATTTGTAAATACATTAAATTTCAGGCGTTATTCACAAAGTCATGAATTATTTGTTGTCAGTTGTATGTGATTAGTTGCCATTCATACTATGCTAGCCACATTATATTAACACTACATTAGTTGCTTTTTTTTTATTGAGCTAAAACTAAAAGATAGGCTAATGGACAACAGAAACCAGATTTTATTCCAGAAAACTGGTGTCCTCACTGAGGCAGATAGCTGACTGTAAGGGACCATCTTTATTAGAGCAGCTAATATAGTTTGAATAAACAGAGTTTCCAGCACAGAAACTTTTCTTCAAGTCTGAAGTGGTGCAATCCTCTAAGCCAGAAAAAGACTACTCTGAGGTTTACTAAACATGTTATCAGTTAGTTAGATCTTTGGGGAGAAAAGTTAGTTAGTAACTCTGAAACAAAGATGAGGGAGGAGGCATTTGCAAGAGAAGTACTAAGTTAACTGTAAAGGGAGAGAAGAAAAAGAGGCAGGTGACTTAATGTCTGTGGGACAAAGAAAAGAAAGAAATATTATGTATCTTAATATTAATGTGAAATATTTGTTTTCCAAATAATTATGAGACATAAACCCAAACATAATATAAAATCTGCTAAATGCAGGAAATCATGGGGTGCAATGAAAGCTGAAATATGTGGAAGAAAAAATATCTTTATGGTCAGTCTTCAGCAGGTTTTAGTCAACATATAATTTAAAGATTTTCAGAGCATTATGGTCCTTAAACTACAAGCAATTTTTTTATTTTTATTTTTTATTGTGGGACAGAAACACAGATTATAAGAATATAAAAACATATGGGATTTGTTCTGGAGTCAGTTTAAATGCTTTGTTGAGGGATTGATTAATGTTCAAGCGGAAAGTCACTCTGGAAGAGGAGCCATCACATGATCTACCTAGTCACGGTTCAACAAGATCTGCAATTTATTTTGGAGCTTATATCTTCATAGGAATAAATAAATTATTGTCTTAATTTGTGTTTTATTATTGCTCATGGCTTTAGTATCTTGATTTCCAATTTTATATTTAAATATTCTCTGGCTTGATGGAATTCTATAATTATATCTCATGTTTAAAACAAACTCTGCTGAATACTTCCTTTTTTTCATCCTCACAAGTGAAAAATCCATGTAAAAATGCCTCGCATACTACCACTGCCTCCAATGGCAAACAAGTGTGAGAATCTTAGTAGTTTCCCAGCAAGAAGAAACCAGGGTTGATAGCATCAAATGAGTTACCCAGAGTGAAACCTCTCCTGCAGGAATTAATCTGTGCCTACCTAGCAGGAGGCAGAGAGGCTGTTAACATCCCACAGCTTTGAGGTATCCCATATTGGAATATATACCTAAGACTGTGAGAAAGAATGTAGATAAGTAAATATGAATAACCAAGAAGAAACTATTTTTAATATATAATGGAACTGCAACCTTGGAAATTCAGCTTGTCCCTGAAAGCATTAGCTATACAAATACTTCTACCTTATATGACTTCTGTATCTTACCATACCTATACAGCTGATTCTCCTACTTTGTCTTGAACGTCTACATAAAGGGGCTGCATAAAACATCCTAAACAAAGTAACAAAATTAGTTCCCAAACAAATTATGGTTTGTGCAGATTCTTCTTAAAAATTTAAATTTATAAAATCAAATCTTGATCCAAAAAGGGTCAGTGAGTGCATGTGTATGCTCTTACAATGTAATAAACAAACTTTTAAAACTTAAGCAAACAGTTCTAATTTAACATTTAAGTTTAAACTCGATATCTAGACAGAAGGGCTAGCAATAAATGTATGTGGCAAAAATATAAAACAGTAAAACTGTTACCAAATGGATCCTTTGAAGAAATGTAAAGTCAACATTGTAGTAGAAATGGACACTTTTACTGTCATCCAACTATTTACAGGTATAACCTTGCAATTAGGACAGTCAGTATTGAAGCAGCACTATACATCCATTAAATATACAACAGACGTTTTGCCTTATCTGACTTCCATTTAAACTCAGTTTCACCAGAAATTTTAGTTATTTAGTTTTACAGTGAGATATAACTACGTATGGGATAATGTTTTTTGTTTGTTGTCCTTTTGCTAAAGAAGATTTGCTGCTATTTCTGTTACTGTATAGTGCCTGTTTTAACCGGAATGGGAGATTTACATATGGATTAGGATCCCTCCAACAATCCATTCCTGTTTCTTTGCAATGAAGTGTGTGAGTAATGATCGTCCCATTCATCGAACTCCCTAAAAGATGTTTAACTACTTCAGCTGAGAAAAGAACGTTTGATGACCTACTAAGGCCTATATAATTTACCCATGACTGGGTCTTGGATTGAATGAAATGAATATTTTAGAAAAATATTAATCTTGACTTTATCCAAGAAGGACAAAATGTACCTTACAGCCAGAACTTTTCAACTATCAGGCCTGAAACCCTGTCAGCCATTCAAGACCTCTTTTTCTCATGTCAGGAAAGTTAGTTCACCTGTTTTTTCTGGAATACTTTATTCCCCAATGTGTATCTAAGGAATTACACCAAAGCAGGCTGACCTGAAAGCAATCATTGTGTAGATTTTGTTGAATGTCTGAGTCAAGGCAAAATTAAGTTTTATGAAATTGAGAATGGAGTATGATTAAGGGGGAGTGAAAGAAAGATAGGGGAGGTAGAAACAGTAACAGCATTCCTGCTCTGAGTTTTCTTCCTGGTAGACATGAAACTTTGCCCATACATTTGTTAATATATACACTTTTGAAAAATCTTTTCCTTTTGTTGAAACAATGCAGAACTAAGGAAAAAAAAATCCATCAAAAAATTCCCAGGCACTTCAACATTGCTCATTGTGAGGATGGAGTCAGTCTGAGGGGACTAAACTGAATGCTAATCACATAGCATACCTCTCTGGTCTGCCTAATTAAAGGATGGAGAAAGCTAATCACTTGTAACAAGGGAATTTTCTATTATATTTTCTTCCCTATTTCCAGTATTACCTTTACTCCCCAAACCTATTTTTTATTATTTTTAATTGGATGAATAGAGGTCTCTGAGAAATCTGTTTAGCTATGGCAAAGAAAATTATGTTTTACTGGACCTTGTGGCAAGCTTCAGTTCTTCATGCTTTTTATACCCAGTGTCAGGGAATACCTTGAGCAGTATGAGGTCCAGCATTCACTGGGTATGTTTGGCCTTAAATTCCACAGCTTATTTTGATATAAGGTGATTGAACATTGCCTAAAACAAGGAGATGTGTGCATCTTTTTCTTTCAGGGGTACATTGGTAAAAGCATGAGATGGCCTGCTCTTTGAAGGCTTTTCTGTTTATTCTCATAGTCAGCGCTAGCTCATATTTCTGTTTGTTTCTCTATGGGCCACTCTGAGTAAAGCAGATATGTATTTACTCCGTGATCTACAGCTAAGGCATATTTCCTTAGTTGAGAGCTGGCTGAATCTGAGCTGAAATCTGACATGTGGTTTATTTTAATGGGAAATTTCTTTTGTTTCATCATGGTATTTGTCATCTCAAAATAACTGCAAGTTTTACTCATATATATCATCTCCCTTGTGTAGGATTTCCCATGTGATGGGAAAAAAATAGCAGAGTGTCATGTAATCTGAGTACTGAAAGGGAACACCTTTTCTCAATCTCCAACTGTTTGAAACACAAAGTAAAGCATCCCAGCAACAAGACAGGCAGGCTTTTATCAAAGCATATATATTTTTTTTACTTTGACATAGAGGCAGAAAGTCTCTCACAGAAGCTCTCTTGAAAAAAAAAATAATGTATGCCAACATTTTCACTGGTCCTTTTAATGACCAACGTAGGTCATTTTAATTGGTTTTGAAACACCTGAAAAATATTACCTGATTTGGGCTTAAATTTATATCTAGAAAACCTTGGCAAAGTCTTATTGTGCAGAATCTATGAAAATCAGGACACTTTTCTATAAATAAACAGTTTTTTACCAAAGTTTGAAATGACAGCTATACATGAAGTAATTCAAAGTATTACCTAACTTATGTATGACAAATTTGGGGAACTGGCTTCAGGGGCCTAAAAGAGACTCTTGTAGGCCCAGGAACCTAGGCATAAGTAAATTGGTTGATTGGTGTGAATATTCAAAGTCTATCAAAGTGACTTAATGACTTAGTGAATTTTTTCAGATGAAGCTGGACTTACCTCCGAAGAGAGTACAAATGCACATTCTACAAAAGCTGATGCCTCTCTTACATTTTTTGACAGCAATACCATAACTATAGGTCACTTAGTGAAGAACATCATTAACGTTTTCTAAAACACTGATCACTCATTCACCAGTTCCCTGGTGTATTAGAAGAGTCCTCCTGAAAATGCTACCAATGAGCTAGAAGATAAAATGCAGAGGAAATCTCTGTTATGGAGAAAAGCACATGCCTTCCTCAGTTGTTGTAGAAGAGGAGTGCAGTGATGTACCTGGACCAAACAGGAGGCAATGGGGCAGATGGCATACCTAACAGATAGAAATGAACAGAGAAAACATGATGATCTATTCCTCAGAAGGGCCATCGTCTTATATTACTTGGTAACATTGTAGCTTAATTAAACCACATTATTGCATTTTGTCTCTTTTTCCACAATGGTCAAGGAAATGGTGTTCGTTATCCTTTGAATGCATTTAGTTTCCATATTTAAAGCAATACTGCTGATCGGGATACTGTACTTATCTTCCCTGTTCTTTAAATGAACACAATATCTTCAGGTTAATGTCTCATATCTTATTCTTATGTATTTAGTAGTACTATTTGCTATTTTCTATTTCTGAGCTGGTCATACTGAATCATTTTTGTGGAATGATCTGTATGCAGGTACTATATAATATCTGGAATACAATACAGTAGATATGATGAAAAGTGTTCAACGCTACAGTTTCTGCTTAGATTGTTGAGTCTTCACTACAAAATATGAAAAAATCTTCATTGTACTTTCAGTTAAATTCCTTATAAACTGTGATTATTTTTCCCTTCAGTAGCACTCCTCTGCAGTCCAATGACAAGGAAAGGGGTTAATGGATGAAAAATTTTCAGTGTTTTACTCATATTAAACACAGGAGGATGGAAAATGTGGGTTAAAAATAAAATTAAAGAGTGAAATTTTCTCATATGGAAATGTGTTAAACATTTAAAAAATACTATATTTTTATCTTGGCCAGCTCAAGTTTTAACAATCATCAGAAGTGATTTCTTTTATAACTTAGTGTTCATAGTTTCCTATCTAAAACTACTCTGCCATTCAGATCTCTCCTACCCAACTGTTACCATGGAACTAAGTTGCCTAATTTAAAAACCTAGCTGGTCAAGGGAAAGGGACATGTAATTCTAGAGGAAGAAATGTGGTTCTGGTTGGACTGATGTGACACAAAATGAATGTCAGTTTCTCTTCATGGGTATAATCTGAGGGTGGAAGATGAATGAGGGTGTGCATGTGCAACATACAGGCCCACATTAATTAAGACAGATGAAGATAGTCACTAAAGATTGAACACAGGGGTAATGTAACTTGGGAACGGTGCTCAGGATAATGGGAACTCACTGGAAAATGTGACAAAAGTTAAGAATATAAAAACATCTGGTTTTAGTCAGACTTAAAACTCATCTGTGCCAATATCGTATTATCGATAGTGGTCAGCAAATGTTCTGGTAACTGCACATCCATGCAGCTTCCAGCCATCTCTGGTTGGGGCTTTCTCGAACTGAAGATTGCACCACATCATCAGGTTTATTAGTTTTTGATGGATCTTCCAATCCTTAATTTGTTTAATGTGTTTTTGAACCCATTTACACTTCTAGCAATGGAAGTAATCTGTGGCAGTGAGTTCCACAATATAATGAGGTGTTGTGTGAAAAAGTACTCCTTTTACTTCCTTCAGACCTACTGCCTGATAATTCTACTTGGTGCTTTCTCATCCTTATGTTATAAAATACAGTGAATGATTATTCCCCAGTCACTTTCTCCAGCCCATTCATGATTTTACAACCTATCAAATCACTCTCATTTCCTTTTTTTTCTGAGAAGAGTTCTAGTCTATTTAAAATCTTCTCATATGGAAAGCATTCCTTACCTCTCATCATCCTTGTCACAGCTCTCTATACCTTTACAAGTTTTACTTTATTTATTTGGGGAGGGGGATGGTGAGAAATACTTAGGATGGAAGGCCTGTGTTTGCCACAGGATTTATTCAGTGGTACAAGGTTTCTTATTCTGTCTTTACTAGCATCCTATTTTCCTCTGATTGCTTATGATAATTGAACTGGTGATTCTAGAGAAATAACAATGATCCAAGGATCCTTTTCCTCATTGAGAACAATTTATTTAAAGTTCATCATGACATAAGCGTAAACAGACTTTCTTTAAACTATTTTGTAGTTATCAACATTTAATTGCCATTTGACCTTTTAATATCTAATCATCCAGTATCATATAATATCTTTGACTCTCTAGTCAGTTTCTGGCTAGACTGCCTTGAAAAGAGGTATATGAACAAAGTTTTTGTGTTCCTCTTCACCTCAGGCCATTTATGTTTAGCCACATGCATTGAAGTGCAGATCCTCATGGGTTACCTCTAGTAACACTTCACAGTATTTGTTCTCATAATTTATTTCCCAGATTTTAACTGAGCCTTAATCTGTGAGGGAACCTTTCCTGTTAGGTTAAGAACTTTGAAGATGAAATTTTTGGAAGTTCCTTGAAAATCCAGGTATAGTATATTAGGTAGCTCACCTGTAATCCTTGTTTTGCTCAAAAGGTCTGTGGTGAAGCACGATTTCTCCCAGGAAAACTCATGTTGAGTATTCCTTATGACATCATATTTATTCAGGTGGTTTACTCTGCAGTTCAGTTTCTTGGTCCAGGACAAAAAGAGGCTCACTAGTCTGCAGTTTCCTGGATTTCTCCTGACAGATTCTTTGAAAACACACCATTTCATTCATCACCTTCAGTCTTTCAGCATCTGAACTGATTTGTGCAATTCAGACAACTCAAATATAATCTGATTTTGAACTTTCAAGGGAAAACTATTTTGCCTTCTTCATGTTATCAATGATAAAAAAATTCATCAGAACTCTAAAACTCTTCTAAGCACACTTCTGCTTGAGTTATTTCCTTGGATTTGTCTGCCATAAGGAAAGGCTCAGTGTCAGAGCTTACCTACGTTCCTCTATAGTGAACACCAATGTAAATAATTCACTTAGTATTTCTGCTATGACTGCATCTTGTTGTAGAAATTCTTTTATACCTTTTATATCATCTGTCAACCCTGAAGACATACTGGCATGCTTCCTGCTTTTGATATGTTTAGAAAAGCTTTATTCGTATTTTTTATCCCTCATGCAATTATTCAACAAAGTGATTTTTGGCCTATCTTTTTCTGGACTTGCCAGAGTTTATGCTTAAGTCCACTTCTCTTGCTTGAAAGCATTCTCCACTTCTTGAAGAATGCCCTTCTGTTTCTAATACCCTGTGTTATTCTTCTGTGATGACTTTCTGGGGATCTTTTAAGGTCTCTCTGGGTAGGTGGTACATGCTTACTCTGAGTCTTTGTTACAGTGTTTTAAAGCAATTTCCTTGCCACCTGTAAGCAGTTTGCAGAGTGTGCGGGAGGCAGACATCTGTTAATAACATATTTGAGTAAAAGAGAGATTTTTTATTACAGATGCTCATATGTTTTACCGTATTTGAGATTAGGATTCACAGCTTGGAAAACTCTTTAAACCATCCCTTTCAAAACAAATCAAGACAGACATTAGTGGTTGGACTCAATGATCTCAAGGGTCTTTTCCAACCTAAATGGCCCTATGATTCTCTGATTAAAAGTGTCATTAACAAAGCAATAGTTGAAGAATTGTTTCAGGTCATATGAAATGTTAGTCCAGTACTTTTCCTACTATGAAAGGGTCAATGTATTGTCTTCTATTTTTCAGAAAAAGCTTCAATAATTTATTGAATTCAAAGAAAGGAATGTGATTTCCCAGCCTGGACATCAGCAAAGGATTGTAAATTTTAGTTCCTTCTCCAGAGCTGTTTATGCTTGTTATACATGTGATATTGTTATATCACATAAAACACAGAAACAATGGTGGGAATAGAGACTACTAGGATGAGCAGGCAACATCTTAAGAGTTTGGTAGTTGGGGCACTCTTTCTGAAGGAAGAAAATATCTAGTAGAGTTCACTTTTAAGGATCTTTAAATCCAAGATTCTTGCCTCTGAGTGTATGATCTGGCACTGAGATAGACATCAAGAAAAGAACATAACTCCTTCTTCTCTGACAGCTGTCCTCTTGAATGAATGCCCATGGCATTTGTGTTTGCAGAAGAAGTCAGCACTTCTAAGTAGATTTACATGATTTCTGAGCCCAAGGAATGGCACATTCAGGATACAAGCTTTTACAACGGTTAAGAGATATGTTTGACATAATGTCTTTTATATCAGTTGGCACTTAAAGTTGTAAATCAAAAAATTGTAATGAATACTTGACATGTAGGATGGGGGATAGTTCTTCAGTTTGTAGGGGTATTTTCACAGAATCACAGAATGGTGGGGGTTGGAAGGGACCTCTGGAGATCATCTCGTCCAAGCCCCCTGCTTGAGCAGGCATACCCAGAGCAGGGGGCACAGGAACGCATCCAGGCAGGTTTTTAATGTCTCCAGAGAAGGGACTCCACAGCCTCCCTGGGCAGCCTGTGCCACTGCTCTGGCACCTTCACAGTGTCACCTTTCAGTAAAGTGGAGAACATAACCTGCTTCTGAGCAGCTCATCTTGCTTCATTAAATAAAATTAAATGTACATTTACTATGAATAAGACTGCTACAACTCACTTTTCCTGTCCTGTGACCTCAGACTAACATTTCTCAGCACATTATTCATTTTTCCTAAACGTCTTCTTCAGGATGAACCTAAATGAGGTTAAATCCTGCTTTATGCAAAAGCTGCTTTTGACTCAGTGACATTGTTTGAACTAGAAAAATGAACAATAGTTAGACACATGGTAGACAGGAAATATGTTTCTCCTTTGTCAAGAAATGACATAAGTTTTTTCTATATAGTAATGATCCTTTGCATTTTATTAGGGGCAAAACATTAAACATAAGAAACATAGCTGGGGGGAGTTGCTTTGTAATTAAAACAGGATGATTTCACCTACTTAACTGTCACAAGCCAAAAAACTAAGCATGTTCCAGTTTCTATTTTGTATGGCACATCATGATTTCAGTATGCATTGGCTTCAAAAGTCTGAAGCAGTAAAGTCCTAAAATTAGTATGGGTAGATGGAATGGAAAAATATTAACTTTAATGATCTCTTGTTCCCTACGTGGGCCTACGCCTTTAGGAAGAACAATGAGTTCTACAAGTTTCAGCTGTTAAGTTTATGATTTACTCTTCTTTTTAAGATCCTTTCCACCCTATTCTTTTGCAACCAGGATCCTAGATCTTCCTGTAAAAAGTGTTAAACAGAGAACTAACATAAAATGTTTAATTATCAAAAATGTTTAGAGTTGCTGAAGTCCAGTGCTCAATGGGTAAATTTTTGTTTGTTTCTTTGCTTGAATTTCATTGCAATGCCTAAAAATCAGATACCATGAAAATGGGGGTGGCATTTGCAACATGGAGTCACATTTCCGCTCTGTATACTGTGTACTCAGTTGGAGATAAGCTCTGAAACTGGCTCAACAGCACTAAAACAGTTAATAGGAAATGCCAATGACAGCAGTTTGTTTGAGATTCTCACACCAGTGTCTTTTGATATACATCTCAAGGCTGCAGTGAAGAATGCCTGTGAAACTAGAGCTTGGTGCTTGAAACCCTCTTCTGGGCTGGGGTGCCGATTTTGTTTTTCTTAAACATAGCTACTAGTAGCGTGATTTTCTCTATTTCACATAATACTCTGTGGGTCAGACCATTCCTACCAACCTTTCTATTCCCAATCTATTCTCAGTAAAAGACAGTACCCTAATGAAGGCCTAGGGGGAACCCTAGTGCTGGTAACCTCCCCTTCATACAGTGTATCTGGGTTCAAAAAGAAAGTTGTTGGAATCAAAGAAAGCAGGAGGAAGCTTTACTCCATAATTACTCTGTAATTTACTCCATAATTGTTAGGAAAATGAATGACTGGAGCCTTGCTGCTGCAAACTGTTTTAGAGGGAGCTGCCAGATGTCCTTCCAGGACTTCTTAGAAAGATTCTAACCACCTGGGTCTGGAGAGAGACCTAGGATGTAGATCCCAAGCAGAAGGACATAAAAGTCCTGTGACTACTGGATCTTTGCTCAGCACACAAGCTTTCAGAATTATTGTTCAGAGGCCTCTGACTCAATCCATTGCCTATTTTTATTAAGTCTGAGTCAGCCTGCTAAATGTGCAACGCAGGCGGATTGGATCTTCACTGAAGCTCCTGATCTTATTCTCCTGTCTCACTTGGGATTGTTACTGGTGCAGACCCCTGATCCAGAACACCTCTGAGCAAGTCTTTCTTTAGTAGAAGGGTGAAAAAGAAGGGGGGACTCTGCCATCCAACACTTGTACATCTGGAGAAGTCTCTCTAGATCTCTTTCCCAAAAATGAAGGACCAATGTGCAGGACTCAGTTGTCTTCACTGTCTAGTGTCATTTACAGTGCTATGGGGATCCTTCTCAGTCCATAGCTCCTGTTCCAGGGGAACACCAATCCTGTAGTCCTGTAGCATTGCATTTTCTATGGTGTTATAAGGCGCTAGCAATGAATCACACTGCATAGGCATCCTTAATTCTTGATTTCCTTCCAACAGTCTCATACAACATGTCTGGAAGTAGAGCTTGTTCCACATTTGAAAGACATAGATGTTTTATTAAAAAATTGTCTTTGTGTTCAGAACACCGAGTTTTTATTTCCCTGACTGTAAAAGTGTCATGGTTTAACCCCAGTCGGTAACTAAGCACCACAGAGCCACTCACTCCCCTGCCGTGGGATGCGGGAGAGAACTGGAAGAGTAGAAGTGGGTTGAGATAAAGACAGTTTAATAGGTAAAGCAAAAGCTGTGCACACAAGCAGATCAAAACAAGGAATTCATTCACTCCTTCCCATGGGCAGGCAGGTGTTCATCCATCTCCAGGAGAGCAGGGCTCCTTCACACATAATGGTTACTTGGGAAGACAAACGCCATCACTTGAAATGTCCCCCACTTCCTTCCTCTTCCCCCAGCTTTACATGCTGAGCATGAGGCCATATGGTGCGGGGTATCCCTTGGGTCAGTTGGGGTCAGCTGTCCTGGCTGTGCCACCTCAGCCCCTTGTGCACCCCCAGCTGCTCGCTGGTGGGGTGGGGTGAGGAGCAGAAAAGTCCTTGACTGTGTAATCCCTGCTCAGCAGGAACAAAAACATCCCTGCATTATCTACAGTGTTTCCAGCACAAATCCAGAACATGGCCCCACACTAGCTACTATGGAGAACATTAACTCTATCCCAGCCAAAAGCAGCACAAAAAGAAAGACAAATTTGAACTGCTTTGATTTGTGCTGTCACATGGTCAAAGTAATTTTAGAAACTCACCAGTGGTACAATTCTATGAATGGCAATTCAGGCTATGAACCAGCAAAAAGCATTTGCTGCTGCTATGATGCATGCAAGTTGTTCACAAATTAACCTGGATTCACACTTTAAGAGGCACACACTAATCTTTTTCCATTTCAGCTCCTGTCACCTGCAGATTCAGGCAGGACAGCTGACTTTCCATTTATTGTGTTCTTTTGTTTGCTTGTATCTTTAATGTTCTGTTCTGTTAGCCTGTTACATGATTATAGATTTAATTTGCCACTTGTGCTGCTTGGTCTTAAAGCTTTACCAAGCAAGAAAAGGAACACTTTGAAGGCTCAGGGTACTGATATAAAACAATTT
Organism: Phalacrocorax aristotelis; assembly: GCF_949628215.1. Classification (NCBI taxonomy): domain Eukaryota; kingdom Metazoa; phylum Chordata; class Aves; order Suliformes; family Phalacrocoracidae; genus Phalacrocorax; species Phalacrocorax aristotelis. The sequence continues at coordinate 207,474,847 of NC_134276.1, read as the reverse complement.
TTTTCTGAAATCCTCTGTACATAGAGCATGATTAATTTCACAGCTGTGAATCAGACCTGGCCTTGCTTAGTGTACACAGTCTATAAACAATGCATGCACATACTTACACATAATGAAACAAATAAAGTACCACAGAGTTTACTTGGCTAAGAACAAGTATTGCATCAGTCTAATATCTGAAAGTCCCCAGAGACAAGATGAGTCTCCCAGCTTTGCAAGATGATAATTTGATTAATAGGGGTTTTTTTATATTGATATTTTAATACTAGGCAGATGTTTAATTCACATGTAGTCCATAGTACTGAAAGCATGTGTCTCTGTAATATTATCACCAGATGCAATAGATGCATTGGCTTTTAATCAGGAAGCTTTGGTTTCAAACAGTGTGATATTTCACAAATTAATGTATAGAATAAGAACACAAGATCTTTAAAGTTATCTCATCCACTTTCTTTATTTTACTGAGAGAAATTATAAGAATGGGAAACACTTGTGGTACACTTTTTTATAAAGACTCAGAAATGGAAAAAAAGGGACTGCAGGAAATGTATATTTCAGAAGAAAGTTTTCACAAAGAATGCACAATAAAAATAAATCTTAGCAGTCTAAAATGACAGAAAATATCTATGAGCTGAAGTATGTAAACTGTGAAATTTTGACATGTGTTCCCACCTTAGTTACTTAAAACTATATTTAAATTGCTAACAGGTTCTAATAGAGAGAATAATGGTCATTAGTTCATGACTGAATTGGAATCAGACTTCAAAAATTGCTTTGATGCCAAGTTGAGTTTCTACTTAAAATTTACAGACACAGATTTAATTCTAGAAACTACAGCTCTATTGCTTTTTAACTTTGGTGATCACCACATGCTGGATATTTTGATTTTCAGGCCCCAGATGCTGCAGGTGGCACATATTCCAGAGCTACCTCAATGCTTGTGCAGAGAAACCTGACACCTATCCTAAGTTTAAACCTACTGGGGTTTGGAAAATAAGACCAAACTCATAGCCTGAGGCATTTAAATGTCAGTGTCTACATCTGAGATAAGCATCTCAACTCCTATTACAGTCACTGGCATTTTTTAACCTAACACAAGCTGCTAGTGTCATTTAGGATGGCTGCCCTAGCGTATCCCAAATTCACAACCAGATGAGACAGGTAAGACACAGGATCCATAGAAACACTGTGCCCTTCTGGACCATCAGCTGGAGTCCTGGTGAACTGCCTAAAGGAATCTTAAATGGCACTAAACACCCCAATATAAATAAGAGCCACTTATCTGAGTCCTTATACAGTGTAGTCAGTGACACCTAGGTGCTATTCGATTCATCCTTAAGTGAATATCTTCAAAGTAAACACATTTCTGGGGCAAGATTCAGTTGACTGAACATGGGTATCTAATATAACTTGGTCAGGTGCATCTGGGACATCCATATCCTTCTGGCAGCTGGGGGCAAGGTGGGCTACCACAATGTCTAGTGGCACTTCTTCCCTATGCCTATGCATGGGTCTCATCCCAAATAGCTCTCCAGATTCCATTGACTAGATCTTTATTTACCTCACTCACATGTTAACATTTAAATCTAGGCCTCTTTATGAGACAGATTTCAGCCTCCAGTTTCCTTTGCCTGCCTGGTCCAGTGACTGTCACTTATCACACCTCCTAATAACATATCTCATGTACAGCAAAGCAACATCCTTTTCATCTACTGTTTTTTTTAGGGAACAGATATTTTAAAATATTGAGTGAAAGATACCCCATATAATGTTTCTCTTCTGTCAACCCTAAAATTAATAATAACAGCATTAGTAAACTGACAGGAGTAGAAGTGGCTAGTCCATATTAATCCAGTGGGCCCATGGCAGAGCCAGGAAGAGCACTTAAGTCTCCAGAGTCCCCAGCAAGTTCTGGTGGATGCACCTAGTCACCTTGTAAGGGCTTCAGTCATTTTGTCTGCCTTCTATTTCTGTGTTATGTTAGGTAATTCTGGAAATTGTATTCATTGTGTTCAGCATGAAATTTCATCCTACTGTTTGCAAAAATTATCTAACTTCTTTCTTTCCCATTCCAAGTTAATTTATGTACTACCTTGATAGATTAGTGTCTGGTTAACGTAGAAATTTATGGATTTAATGAATCCCATAACTATTACTTGTTTGGATTATCACAGAAGAAAAAAAAAAAGATGAAACTGAAAATTACTGTTTGTCTCCTTGGGATACTTAAGCTATCAGTTCAGAGGGTCTTCAGTTGTTCATGATAAGTCTGAACTTTTGTTCAGAAAAAAAAAAAAGGTGATTCACTGTCTGAGTCAGAGCTCCCTTTCCTTTCTCCCTCTTCCTCTCTCCCTCCCCATTACTCTCCTCCTCTCAGGCACCCCTGGCCCTCTTAAATTATTTCTTTTCTTTTGAAAGTTGAAAACAAATGATTGATAGCAGCAAGATACTTGGCTGCTGTGCCTCAGTACTCTTTTCTTGGTAAGTGAATCAGTCCTGTTTTCAGCTGTTCTGAGGAAGTCCGAGACATGAATGTGTTGGTGAGTGCTGTCTGGACCAGTCACTCTGCATCTGTGAGTTATAGCCCTGGAAAAACACAGCCAGCCTGAGGCTAGGCTGTTTCTATCTGGCAAAGAAAGGGCAACTCCAGTTCTGGCATACCCTAGCCATGGAGTACCTGACTTTGCAGCCTAATGTGATTTTAATATAAATGGGGTTTTTGATGACAATGTTATATGTAAAAACACATGGGAATCTGCTGACCTCATTTGAGGGTGTTCCTGATAGCTTTTCAACAAAGCCTGAAGGGAAAATTTCCACCTCTAGGCAAGTTTTTAAAGCTTTATTCACTGTGGATTGTGCCTTGCTTTTTGAATGGCTTCAGTGATTTTATAGTTATCTAACATGAACAAAGGAGAAAGAATTTGATCCGAAGCAAATGTGTGTGTGTGCGTGCAAGACACAGAGAGAGAGTGGCTGGAATTATTTTTCTGAAACTGGAGCCTTAAATTATTATGTTTTTAGCATTCCTAACTACAGTGGAAATCCATTCCCCCACAGTCAATCCAAAGCCTATTCAAGTCAATGGGTTTTGGATCTCTGTCATCTGCAGCTATGGCAGATAAACAAAACAAACAGCTATCGACTGTAATATGACCTAAGTATTTGCAGCCCCTTAGTAAAAAAAAAGTCTGGCATTGGGTTATTTCAAGGAGCTTATTGAAGTGTTTGTTTCAACTGTATTCTGTTTCTAAGCAATTTTGTATAAAGGAAACAGGAGAACATAAAAGTTCATATTTTGTAGTTCTGATCTTCTCATGCAGGAGCAGGTTTGAACATAGTTTTGAAACTTTTCCCCCTGCTCTTCTGATATTAATAGGCTAGTTTAGCTGATTTTGAGGGCAAGAAATCACTAGATGTCCAAATGAAAAATGTAGATTATGTTTAAAAAGATCCAAAGGAAATATTGCATGTTGAGCTGGCATAAGCTGTTGTTGCTTCCTTGAAACACTATTTAGGACCTGGCTTGATGTGTTTCATTTTGTGTTTCATTCGTCCAAGTGCTTTAGCTCTGTGGCAACAAGGCATTGAATATATCATTAATCTTGTTTACGAAAATGCAGATATTCTGAGAATGAAATAATAAAACTTAAGACTTAGAGGCAGCAGCTTACCAGCTTCAATTTGTTCTTTTCCCTTCACAAAATCCTGGTGTACCTATTTACTTTTAGCTGAGAAGGGCTAGGTAGTCATTTGCTCTTGGAAGTTAACTTCTTAGTGGCTCAATGTGAGGAAAAAATAAGGATATGAACATCACTGCTTTGTCCCTGGTTGTCATAAAGTACCTAACGAGCTTGCAAGGATATACAAATTAAGAGCTTTTATTAATTTTCTGATTGTAAAGTCAGAGAGAATGGCTCTGCATAAATTATATTGGAAATTTCCTTTCTCAGTAGTTAGGCTGTCACTGGCTCGTTTTGGTGAAAACTGCAATCAAGACCAGTATCTTATTTACCAAGAGAAACAATACAAAAGGTGGAACATTAAAAAATGGATTAACAATAAGAGGTTTTATATAAGTCACTAAAAATAATAGCACTGAAACCTTTGGCAAATCCAGCTGTGGTGGTCTAAGGCAGTTTTCACCCTACTACTTTGCTGGACAACCTGAAAAGTGGTGATGGAAGAAATGTGTGTTTGCACCTCTGAAGCTAGAAGTGGCAGAGTTGGATGAATTAATCTGTACTGAGGCATAAACATATTTGTGTCTATTACCCCAGTCCCATTGCATAACTTCTAGCAGAAAACAAAGCAGAAAGATGAGGGGTTTATGACTTAAACTGATACAGCTGTTTGGTCTGGTGCATGGGAGTCAATGCCTAAATAAGATGTTCAGTTAGGAGACTCAATTAAAGCTAGAGGGAAGAACTAACAGTGAAGATCGGTTCACTTGTTATGTTACAAAATTGCAGCTACCTTCCTCTGCCTTTAGAAGGGTTCTCACTTGCTCCAGTCTCTTTGCTTATCTTGTTTTCTAAGGCTACAGCTGATCTTATTTTTATCACTAACTCAGTGAATCTCAGTAAGATTGACCCTGTTGCCACAGAACTACACCGAACTTATAATCCTATTGTTGTTGGCGGGAAAGGATCTTACCAAACTGTTGGCAATTTGCAAGAATTCAGCGCTGACTTTAGTGAGATCTGGATTTTCTTTCTACTCAATCATTTAAGTACATTTCTGATTAGCATCTTCACTGGACAGAGTCAAATTTGGAACCCGTGTTCATTCCACGGATGTAGCTTCCAAAATATTTTCTTTTTACAAATGACATTCCACAAGCATGATCAAGCAGAGCATGCTCTTATTCCACTACAGTGTACTTCAGTAAAGGAAACATTTTGTAAGTTTATGCAGAATTGACAGTAGAAGTAGACAGAAGTCCCTTTAATAAGCCATAGTTCTACAAGCTCTCACTTGTAAAATGAAATTAACTTAATGAATTTTTACTTTCCTAGAACATGGGGTTCCAAGATAAGTTTAAAATTACAGTTTATAATTAAAAACTGATCCAGAACAATCAAAACTACACCATGCCATTGATGTAATTGATACTCAATTGAAAACAGAGTTGTGAATCTTTCACTGAAAGAAAAGGCAGAGTTTGTCTCCCATTTGTGCCCCAAAAGTCTTCCTTTGCTTAAAACAGTGGACTCTGCCTTATTCTGCTTAACTACATTCTACAGAAATTGCATTTGTAGATATTAACTTTCAAATTATCTGGCATATATATGAAATACTTTAAAATATTATGTTAAAGGAAAATAATATTTTAGATCTCAAAGAAAGCATGCAAATTATCTAAATGTGCTTATCTATGCTTTCTTTCAGGTGCTTTTCAGGTGTCATTACAAATAACAGCATATTCAGTTCTGAAATTGATTTAAAACGGTATAAAGTGACAACCTGAAAGAATGTTTTCTCCATAGGGAAAGAAAGCATTTCAGAATAAATATTTTTTATTTTCCTGAAAAATCCACAAAGATCCTGAATTTATTGAAGGAACATGTAAATAGTGATGCTTTTCCCCCAAAGCCTTTTGCTCTGTAACTGGTGAAATATGAATGATAAGAGCTTTCTGAGAGAAAAAAGCCCTGCCTGCCTTATGTCAGAGACATACATCATGGCCTTTCAAGAAATGATCCAGGGACTGTCTTAGGACAGGACCCTGGGAATGGTCCTAGGTAAGCATCCTGTCTGACATGCTTTAAGTCAGTCACGGGACAATACCATGTTAACATTTAGGAGCAAGTCCAGCTGGGTTTGCCCTGGAGTAGAAATGCTGGCCAGGAGACTGTTACTGAAGATAAATCAGGCATAGAAGTGAAAATTTGGTCCTTAGTTTTGACTTGGGGCAATTCTGCAATGTCTCTAACTCTAATGAAGTAGCAATATACAATGAAAGTCTTAATATATCCCAATCATGTTCTGCTAACACACCTTGAACATAACCGAGGGACACCTATTCCCGATAGAGGAGAAACATCAGACTTTATGAGCAGGAAGATTTTGACTTTGAGAATGTTTGAAAAAGGTTGTCAATTAGCTGGTGCTCATTGTAATGAAGTATATCTTCATCCACTGACAGCAGAACTGGAACTAATCACTTAGAAACTGAGATAACTTAGTTATTTTTATGGTTTACTAATTTAATTTAAATTAGCTTCAGAGGGTTCACGTTAGTGTATAGATTGAGTCCATCATTAGAATATTCCATGTGTACGTGGAAAACCACATCAATAACTCCTCACTATTATTATTATAATTAAAACAGTTCAGGACAGAATCTTGTCAATTTATATCAGTTAAAGCTAAATTGAATGGAAATGAAACCTTCTGCCCATTCTTGTTAAAGGGTTACATAAGGATATGTCTGTATTGGTTTAAAATAAAAACTTTTTATTATTATTATTTTCAGAAAAATATACCGAGATTGATTAGTATTAATCAAAACTCAGTAACTACTAAGGTAATAATTAAAGTGGCCATGTGGAAAACAGATAGAAAAGCCTTAGAATTAGGCCTTGTCTGGTTGTCCATATCAGTCCAGATTAGTTTTCATAGGATATCCAATGTAAAATTTAAAATGAGTACTAGAATTTTGAAAACTACTTTTCTCTTGGACTGAACTTCTGAATTATTTTTCAAAATGTATCTTTAGAGGAACATGAAAGAAGTGACATTCAACTGTGTCTGCACTGCTCATGTTTTACTGTAGTACCTATGAACAATATTTGAAAAAGAAAACAAAACAGGTTTTATTTTTGATTTACAGCCAAAATAGATATTAATGAGAATTATTCAGTATTTCCCTTGATCTTAAGAGTTTTATCTACAGATGAGGATATTGAAAATGGCAACAGATAAATGTGTGGGGGAGTAATTTATCCTTTCATCTTGTATTATGGCTTAAAAAGAATTGCTGTAGTTAATTATTGGTTACCTGCTCTTTTTGAAGCATTATGGAAACAGAGCAAATATGATTTTACAGTAAAGATGGGAAAATAGAAGCACAAACATATGGTATACTCAGGATCACACAGAATCACAGAATGGCTGAATTTGGAAAAGACCACTGAAGGTCATCTTTTCCAGCCTGCCTACTCAAGCAGGGTCACCTAAAGCTGTCTGTCCAGGGTCAAGTCCAGGTGGCTTTTTAATATCTCCAAGAAGGGAGACTACACAACCTCCTTGGGCAACCTCTGCCAGCACTCAGTCACCCTCCCAGAAAAAAGTGGTTTTGATGTTCAGAAAATGCCTCCTGTGTTTCAGTATGTGCCCACTCACATTACTCCAAAAAGCATGCACGCACAGACATGTTCATTAACAGTCAAAAGAGTGACTGGAGCTTTAATACTTAGAATAAAGATATTATTTCAGGTGGCTAATTCTTTCTCAGTGTCTGAAATTCTGAAATGCAGTTGTTTATAATTATGACTAAGACATAGAAAGCATGCAGAATAGAGTATTATTTACTATTCAAACCCACCTCATTTTACCTGGTAAAACAGATGTTCACATCAATTTAGCTACAAAACTCCAGTTTTGAGGTACAGACACTAGTGCTTTCTCTAGAGTAAATAAAACTTTGGGAAAGACTATTCCTTTGCATTCTATTAATGTGACTGAAACCAAACCTGCTGGAAAGAATCTAACAAGATTAAAAGGAAAAGAGAGAAATGCAAATAGTGTTATCACCTGTTCATTTTCTGTTGCACAGACAATGTTTTACTTGGATACTGGTAAGTCCAAAATTTTCTATTTCTATGTATAAATGATCAGATTTTTTATTTCTACAGAAGAATTTTTAGATTCATAAGGTTAAAGTTCATTTAGCATTTAAGAGACAAATGAGGTCAGCATTAGTACTGCAAACGGTTTTCATTATAAAAATTCAGTCACAGGATGGTTCAGAAGTTGAAAATACCATAAGGAGAGCACAAGACACTAATCTCCTTCATGACAGTGACAATTCCCAGAGCTGTATAATACCAGTAAATGCTCTCATGTATTTGAAAAAGAGCAGTATTTCATATGGAGAGAATCCAAAATACCATGGTTTTGAAATTTTAAAAGCATTTTATTGGGTTTGTTCTTCTAACTCAGTTGATAATCTTATATTCTGTGTCCAAAATAGATTTCAAGTTGATTTTGGCAGGTGTTTATTGTTGCTGAAAATCAGCAGAAGTAGGACAATAAGAGGAGGAACCACCCTAGAAAGCTGCTGAAGTATCTTCTCTTTTGAAGAGATTTGAAATTTGTCTCCTTTCTTCAGCATGACTCTTTGAAGCCTAGATGTTTTTCCTGTTTCTAAAACAATGTTATAAGCTGCTGTTTATTCTATATATTTTCAATCCAGCTACTCACACTTCTTACATCATCTCTCACACATTCATTTTATTCTGGAAAACTTCTGCCAGCTGAGATCTTATTTTACTTCAGTGTGTTTCTATCTTCAAAATAAATGATTTTTTTTTTCCAGCTTCTGTAGTATTTCAAGTTTTAGATCTACAGCATTAAGCCTTGATTCAATATTTTATTGATTTTGGTTCAAGGATAAAATTGTTAGTTTTTTAGGACATTCTTGACTTTAAATGCAGGATTTCTTTAGTTCCAAGGATTCTTTGTTGCTTTGATAGAACAAATTTCATCTAAGGGCTTCAGTACCAAAATAGTACCGAAACAATTTTGGTACTGAAGCAAGAATTATTCCTACTGTTTTCACCTGCTCAGCTGTTTTTGTACTTTACTGCTACTGAGGCTGACACGGGTTTTGCCAAAAAGAACATTGGCAATAATAATGTGACAGGTTATTTATGTTCACAAATATTTAAAAAAAGACATTAATGGAAGATAGCCTCCGGCTATTCCTGCTACAAAATGCTCCCTAAATAAAACCTTTGATCAATATTCAACTTTGAGCCTGGAAATGACATAAAATAGCTATGCTGACACTAGATTACCTGGAAATTTCTCCACTGTGAAAGAACCTTAGTTGTCATACTGGGTTATGCAACACAAGAACCTGCTATATTCATTATCAATGCTTGAAATTGCTCTTTCCATATAAACATTACTGATAAATTTTATAATCAGTCTCAGCAGTGGATTTTAACTAGACTAATGCTAAAAAACAGGTTTTGCATTCTGCATTTAACATATTCTTTTTACAAGCCACATTCTGAAATTGATATTTCTGATATTATTACTTTATTTTAAAATCAATCAATAAATAAAAATAAATCATAAGCTGTCATTCTCAAATGTGGAAAGCTAAAATTAGTACCGTCATAGTAGCAATCGATGCTGTATTTCAACAAGATCTTGCTCAATTTCCTTTCTTAAAAGAATAAGCAAAATATATACCAAACAGACAAACAAAAGCACACCCCAAAATACCCAGACAAGTAGGATCATGCTTCTTCAGCCTGTTTGACAGTCTTGAGAAGGTCAAACTCTATCTCCATGCCTCCAGAACTGAGAGACACTGGAAATTTTCTTGCCTTCTACACACCAGTAATATTCCTGAATAATGTGATTATAAACCAGGTTTTTCTTAGTGAGCGGGCAAGTCAGCATTGAACTTCAAAGTTTATTCATAGAAAAATAGTGTGATACAACTACAAGTATGTGTACAAGAAAGATAAAATTCATAAAATATGACCTTTCATAAATCTTGTGTTGCCTATGTTGTAGACAGTAAAGCTGAAATGACACAACCAATAGAAGACTGTACATTGAAATGACAAGCAAAAAGCAGATCCTCTAGCATGCAACATGGCAGTTAAAGATAAATAAACATCACAAGCTAATATTGCTGTGTCTACTTTTGTGTTTCATCACACCTGTTCAGCTAGCTTCTGGAAAAAAATTAGGTCTAGCCACATAAACTTCAAGTAGCTTGAATCTATTTAGGTGGAGTGCAATGGAACTGAAGATCTGGAAGTCACCCCTGCCAAGATGAGAGCCAGAATACATGCCTTTTGCATAACCCCTCTCTCCACAGCTGCTTTTCAAAACACGGCCTGGTTATATCTCCTTTGTGCTAGCTGCACTAAGAGCCAGTGGCACTGGATCTGTTTGAACAAGTGCCCTGGCCTCTCTTTTAAAGTATTAAGCCAACCTTCTGTAGCAGCCAATGTAGATTTGGCTTGGAGAATTTTTCTAGGGTGCAAAAAACAAGTATGCGATGCAAACCCTTATTATAGGGTCTTTCTGTTTTATTTGCACGGTAAAGTGGTCTTTGCAATTTGGTAAATGAAATATTTTACGCACACCTTCAGCTAACTCTTCCACTGCCATGAACGCAGAATATTTATCTAGGCAGCCAGAGTATTTATATAATAATACTAAATGAATGAATGCCTTACAGTAAGTAGCACCTGATCCAGTGGACCAGAACCATAGTGTACCAGGGGTCCAAGGGTACAAAATAATCTGCGAGCTACAGTATACAGGATAAGAAAAAAAGGCTACTGACACATGGTAAATCACAGAGACACACTATAACAAGTTGTTCAGCATGATAGTCAACAGGCAAGTTTTCTTTAGCAATTTTTAGCTAAAGGCGAAGTATGATAAATAATAGGAACAGGATGAGCCTTGTGTAGCTGTACAGGGAGAATACAATTTCATCTGCCCTGAAGAGGGTAAGGAAAGAACCATTTCTTAATTTACAGTAGGTATCTGGAAGGTCCATGCTAGCTCCTCATTCTTGTTCTGTTCTTGACTTTATGTTCTGAGAGGTGTTAAGGTAAAATAATTCCAGTGAAAGACTGTATTTCAAGAATGGGTACAAATCAGTACAACAGCAACAACTTTTGCTGTCAGCCTCTCAACTAACTCTTTCTTGATACACTGCCACCTTTAAATCATATATGGCCTTTGTTAGACAACAATATTTAACTATGCTTGGGTGTTTAACTTTATCCATTTTCCCTCTAGGATTTAATTAAATTCAATGTCTGCTTTTTTATTAATTACATCAAAATCAACTATGTTTTGTTAGCTGTTGCCTAAGAACTATAGATAGTCAGTGCTGACAACTTTAAAGCAATGAATATTTCTATGTAAATAAAATCAGGCTTTTCAAAAAATTATACAAACTTGCTTTAGTCACAGTAATTTGTTCTATTTTTATTTTATGGCCTAGGCATGTCAGTATTGATTCCTGAAATGTAGTAGTTCAGTAGCTGCCTATACAGTTCCTGCAAGAGATCCATATCCTAAAGAAACTCTTGAAATAGATTATAAAACATGCCAAAAAAATGTCTCACATAATCAACAGAGCTGCACATTTTGTCCTGATTTCCTATTGAGAATGCCTGGTTGGAGGCCCTCATGGGAAAATTGCTAAATTGACGTGATGTCAGCCTTCTCCAGAAAAGACTTCTGGACTTCAAGACTTCTGTGCAGGTGTACATTATGCAGCTTAGGCATGCCTTTTTTTCCACCATTTACCCTGAGAAGAAACAAAGATAAACAGAAGTCCATCTAAATCCTGTGGACAAGAGTGAGGGAGGTGTCCCTGGAAAGATGATGTAGCCTGTTAGGTCTGTCAAACTGAATTTGAGTGTCATTGGTTGAAAAATCATTTGAGCAGATGGATTATTGAATAAGATTTAAGTATAAGTTTTAGGCCATTCACTGAGCACAGAACACAATAACACACGTATGTTGCAAGAGATAAAGTGCTTTGAGAATGGAGTTTTGGCTAATTATTTGAGTGGATGATTGAAAATGTCAATTATTTTAATCACTCTTTTGTAAAATAAGTATTTTTCATTTACTTTTTCTTTTCTGTTAAGATACTGCAATCGCAATGTAGTGACAATTGGGCAAACCTCTGTGTCTGAATGCAACTCTAATTTCAGTAGGACTTCTGTAGGTACGTGAGACTGTTCTACAGAAGATATTGTACAGTCAAGACCTCAGAAATCCTGCTAGCATTCCTAGCTGATATTAGTCTTCTCACAGCCTTAAAAGAGAGGATGATGCCACAGACGCAGGAGATTTTCCTTTTTTGGTGTCATATGTTCCTAATCTTCTCTTGACCTAGTCAATCCAGGGCTGAATTGTGAAGATCACAGTGCTCTTGTGAAATTGCTTTGGCTCACAGCAGGAGAATGGTTGATATATCTAAGTCTGAAGATATGCTCTTGAAATATTATTCAAAGCAATCTCAAGTAACCACACTTGAATATTTTCTATGAAATCCCATAGGAAAAGAGACCATAGAATGAAGAGACATTTTGTTGTATGTGTCACTGCCTTCAGAGACTAATTTGACTTCACTGGACTAGCCTGAACAGATACCTAATAGACTTTTTATATTGTTTGTCATCCCCCTTTCTCACAGTTCTAATTTTTTAGCATGTAAAAGATCATGTGTCTTTATAAAAGAATTCAGTGACTGCAAAGCACCTTAATTTTCTATAACACTATATAATTCTATTTCTGTCAATTAACTAGAATTCTGTTTAAAGTGTACACATTACCTTCCAAATTATTTAATTTTTAAAAGTGTATTAGGAAACAAAGAAAACTTGTTAATAATTTAGGCCCATTGCTATATGGAAGGTTTTTTGTATTAATGTAGAAAAGGCAAGTACATTTACTGTGTGTTTCTTTGCTGTATTTAAAAATCAGCAAGATCCTTTGCGTTCAACTATAGGAGGCTGAGAACTTTTTAATAAATATTCTTAGGTTTTAGGACGAGAAATCCTTGATAAATTCATAGTAATTTGCATTGGAAAACAGTAACTTAGGTGCACAATAGAATTTTGGTCTGAACCAAAGAAAGGAACTTACACCCTAAGACAAGTAGTGCCTAGGCTGGGAACTCACTGAGAATAAAGGTGATACAAATTTATGTTAAACTGGGAACACTTGATCCTCAACCTTTGAGTCTCACAGTGAATTACAGTCACAAAACAGGAACAGAATGAGGTATATGGCCCATATATATTGGAATAGCATTCCTCTTCTTGTAAGCCAAGAACTTTATTGTTATGTAGTTCAAGTAAAACAACACAGCAGATCTGCCAAATTGAGGCTGACTAGTCATACCTAAGCAAGGGCACCTTCGTATATTTTTGTGTTATTGCATTTGTATAAGGACAGATATTCTTCTACTAGAATGTAATTCCAAACAGTAGAGCATACAAATAGGAAACAGATTTTCTTCTGTATTCATAAATCCTAAGACTCAAAGGTTATAAAGTAAAATGATTTATAGTTCTGAGCATTATCAAAAATAAATGTTACATTATAAAAATGGTTTGGAAGCATAAAAATGAAAATTTAACAGGATTCACAGTCCTTCTGAAGTTTGGAACTAGATCACTAGATAGGCTTTATTTATGTGATCTGTCCTCATATGATTAATATTAGCTCACAGTATGTTATTTGAAAGAGTATTTTTTTAAAAAAGCATAAGGAATAAAATCATGTTGCTCATTTAACTATTTTGTTTTTCATTTTTCTCTGCTGCATTCTTTAGCTAAAACAACTACATATTTTTAGTGCATCCAGATAGTGAATGATTTATAAAACCTCTGAACCATCTTTGGATTATGAAACTGACCTAAAGTACGACTAAAAGATTATCTGTAAACAATGTTTATTCCAAAAAGATGGCTTCTTTGTTAAACTCCTCCTATTTCTTTCTATTGATTTTAAAGAAGAATTTTGCTTTAAGATATATTGTGCAATAAAAGTCTTGTGGAGACGGGAAAAGGATTAGACAATAGGACTGGCAAGTCTTCAGAAAGAATTTAACAATTTCCATGTCCCGTTTTCACATATGAAATTTACCTTGTAGCAAAGCTGTTAACTTGTAACTGAATTTCATATTTTTAAAAGCATGTTCTCAGTCCAAAATTATATACTAACACACATTTTCACTACAAACTCCTTAAAATTAAGATTGAGGAGAGATTCTTTGGAAAATCACAGCCTAGAAAAACAAATTTTAAGTACAATTCCAGTGCATAAACTTGGGAGATTTTCAGCTGATTTTGTATGTGTTCTAACTGAGTCATAAGGGATGCAATGCTACCTTTAAATGGAGTCTGTCAAAAATCTTAAGTACCACAGAATGATTATTTGTATCAGAAGTTCCTCACTGCAGCAAATACAAAATAACCCAAAGTAGCATGTGGAATGTGACACTGTTAGAGCCTGCAAAAAGACAGAAATGGAGAAGAAAACACATGCAGGGAAATATTTCATTGACTTTTAAATTATCAGGTGTCTAGTTTTGAGCTAAACAAACCTTATTTATATTCAACGGACTAAGGTGATTGTGAGGTGTATAACCTATTTCATGAATCACATGCTTGGGGTGCCTAATTCTTTTCATTAACGGTAAAGGAAGCTTTTATTACCCACAGAAGGTATATTCACATTCATGGAAGTACAAGTATCACACAAGTGTGTCTTGTGGTGTGTCCCCTGAGGCAAAGCTGAGGATGCATTCCCTCCTGGATCTCACTAGGCACAAGAAGGGAATGAAAGAATTCTTTACAGCTCCTATGAGGAGAAGGGAAAATTGTAAATATTTTCAGAAAACTTGCATAAATGATAATAAGGCTTTGCTTTTCTAGTTTGTATGGGTTCTTATACCACACTAATTGCTCTGGTAACTGTGCATGTTTCAGTCATGTTTTAACAAACATAACTAAATTCTTCAGATCTGGGTTTTTTTTTTCACTAATGATCTACCTGGGGAAAGCAGCTATAAAGGGGATTTTAGACTGTCAGTAACAAATACCTCCCCTGAGAGTATGTGAAGGAGGATGGGCCACTGATAGGGGTTTAGAGTTTGTCCTAACTGAGACCTGAAGTGTTTGCTTTTTCAGTGTATTCCACTTTTTAAAGCAATTGGTAACTAAATTTCAAGTTATCTTAGCAGGTTCAGGCTATGGGCAATTTTTGTGCTGGTCTGTGTGCACAGAATCCTGACTGCATGTCTCTCTTAGTCATACCACACTTTGGTAACCGAGCAGGAAAACTGAGCAGAAACACTTCTTGTAGAGCAAATATCCTGGGAAGATCACACCTAACCTCCCCTCCTGGCTGTGAATCTGAGTGGGGAAAAAAAGAACAAACCCAGCCATAAAAAAGAATTCCTGCAAATCTCCAGTTCAAGGTATTCTCTGTTCTGTCTGATGTTTTCTGGGAACTCTGCAAATATGTCCATCCATCAGCAATGTGTCACTTACACAGACTGTGCCCTTTTAGCCTCCAATTTTCCACTAGAATGAACTGTTGTCTCAGCTCCCCCTGCCACTGCTGTAAATTCTCCATCCTTCAGCTTTCCATACTGTTGGTTCAGCCAGTCGACCTTTGGGGGATTTCCTATGGAAAAGACTATTAATATGTATCAATTACTTTATTTCCAGGTTCTGCCTCCTCTGTCATTGCCTTTTGCACCTGCATGTCAACCTGGAAGGGCATAAATGATCAGGGAGAGAGGTGTCTAATGGTCACCCAACATTTTGTAAAGGCAGTAGGGAAAGCCTTTGGCAGTTAAGGCTTTAAGAACTTTACTGTCAAGCTGGCTGCAAGAGCTTAGAAACTTTAGGCAGAGGAAGGACTGGTTACCCTGTGATGAGTTTCCAAAGTTCGTGGCTGAGGGAACATTTCCATTGAGGCAGCAAGATTCTGGACTTACTCAACACATTTTCTAACCAATTTTTTTATCAAGTTCACTGTTCTCAGTTGCACGACACTGATAAGAATGCCAAATTCATATAAAAGTTGCACAGTCCAAGGCATAAGCCTGCTTTGGTAATATTATATTTGATTTTCCTTAAGAAAAAGTTCTTTACAATGCCCAATTTGCTTGCAAAAATGAAGAAAAGTCTCTCAGTTTGAACTGCACACATCCCTCGAAGTTCCTGTAAAGAGGTCTATTCTTTAATCAGCTGAAGCACTGATTAATACACAGAATTATATCCTTGAGTCTCATGGTGATGACCAATTACAAAAACAAAAACCAAATGACAGTTGAGAAGAGCAACTTGCATATAAAAGCATAGCCCAGACTGAAGAAAGTTTGAAGGGGGTTATTGTTTCTGCATATAAATTCTCTCTCTTTTATGCACTTTTAACATTTCCAGATGGCAAGTTGCTGTTACAGAGACAAAAACAACAGCCAACCCTCCCCCCCCGCCATAAACTTCCCAAATCATGCACTAGCACAATCACAACACAAATCAAAACTATAAATACTATAAATACTGAAGATCCATTGGGTTTTTTTGTGTAGGTAAGTACTTCCTGCATCATCCTTTTGGGATTACTGCACTGAAACACATTTAACGAGACAGTAACTGGCCAATGGAGTAATGTCACTAGCCATGACTACATTGAACAACCTTTTTTTTTCCTTTTCATTAGTATTTTATTAAATCCCCAAACCTTAGAGCTTTTTAAATATTATTTCTCCAAATATAAAAAATTGCAGTTTCCTTACTGTTATATACAAATCAACATAATAATTTAATCAGTATTAATTTTAGAATTAGCCTGATATGAAAAGCTGATGTATAGATTTACACTCTACAGTGTGCATAATGACAACATCATTTTAGAAAAATCCAAACCATGTTAAACCTTAACTTGTTTTGATTTGTCCCTTTCTTTCACATGGGAAATAACCTGAGAAGATAAAACAAAGGAGAACTATGGGAAGATATTAACAAATTACAAAACAGGAAAAAATGAGGAAAACAACAACATGAAGAAATGGAAGTGAGAAGTGTAGAATGACAAGAAAGGTGACTATGAGGCTGACATGGAGACATACATTTAATATTTTTAGTAAGGAATTTCCAGAATAATGTCATGTATCTGTAGGAATTTATCTTGTTTATTTTTATTATGGAACATAATTCCATGGTGGACGGACTTACATGCTTGTGCTCCAGCCTTCATATTTTGGGCACTTTTTGGATGTTCCTTTCTATAATATTAGTCTCCAATAAGTCATTATATGTTTTGCTGAGCTAAAATATTTTTTAATATTTATCCAGCTTCCATTCAGAACCCATTGAGCATAAAATTGAATGGTTATCTTGCAATGCAATTTTATTTTATAGGGAAAAAAATAATTCTTGCATAAATTCTGGCTAGGACGAAAGGATGTAGGAACGGTCCCAAAGCATATGGGTTAAATTAGCGCCTGCTGAGTTGCAGTGCCAGCATTTGTCTGATTTAATGACATGATTTTAAATAATTGGAGGGAGGGTCTTGAGCATCTTCCGTGTGATTTTCTGATGGGTTAATTTTAAACAGAGGTTCAGGGAACATTTGAGACCACTAGTGTGAACGTGTTTCTGTTGGTTAACGGTGAATAATTGGCCTAGTCTCTTGTCACATTTCTTCTTCAGGAAAAGATAATTAATTCAAATGTACTGGCCAGTGATATGCATAGCACTGCTGCAAACCTTAATAATAAGGCTAACCTCTGGAGAAACAAAAGCAGGTCAGATGGTCAGGAGTGGGACAGACAACAAGACTGAATCAATAGGGAACTGCTTGATCAAGTTCTATCTATCACTTTTTCTTAGGCAAGAAATATTTAAAAATATGAAGTGGTATTTACAATTAAACACTAATACCTGAGCAAAAGACTATTAAAGGTGACATTTTAAATCCTGATCATGCTTCTGGAGTTTAAGAGTGAAAACAAAATGAGAAAGTTTGGTTTTTCTAACGCCTGAGGAGTTCTTCTTAATAGATGAATGAAACATAATCTCAATGTTATTTTCAATTATTATTTCAAAACCACTCTTTTCAACATATTATTTTGTCTTCAATAAGCTTCTCTTTTGTTTCATAATGTAAGATGTTATCTCAATTTAAAGGGGTGCTTTTCAAACTGTTAAGACCAAAAAAATACTGCAATTCTTTGATTTGCTCTTTTGGATAACTTAATGGGTAGACATGAAGATGGACATGTAAATCTGGAGTTTCAGTTATGTAACAGATCAAAATCCCACCCAAAAATTATTTTATTAAAATGTTGTAAAGGAGTGCATGTGTATACATTAAACGTGGAGAGTAATTTAAGAAGTGAAAGTGAATTTTCTAATCAGAGCTAATATATTATGTTGCATTTTGGTAAATACTGTGTATTATAATGCACAAAGAGACTAGTGGATCTGTACTATATTATGCTATACCTATCCTACTTTCTTTTTAGGATGTGGAAATCTTAGCCTAGGAAAATGAACACATTCATTGCAAATCCAAAACTGAGCATGGGTTGTGACGTACAATGTAATCAAAATCACTATAGCTTTTCTTGGAAGATAGCTCACTTTAAAGTCCTTATTTAATATATTTCTTCCATCAGAATGCAATAGCCCCGAAGCTGGTTGCAGGTAACCAGCCTATTATTTATTCAAGTTCTTGACTAAGTTTTCTACCTTATAGTGCCTTCCTGTATAGCTTAGCTAAACAACAAGAAGTACCCAGACTGTTTTAAAAAAGAAATGACACAGACCTTTCCTAATATAAGTCCACCCTCTTAATAGTCTTTGAAGACTTCAAACACAACAGGGTGTGTCCCATATTGCTGTGCATTGCATAGTGATGCTGTGTTTTAAATGAAAGTAGGGCTTACTAGAATCTAGAAATCAGAACCCAAGGGGTAGAAGAGCGTGATCAGGCTGAGTGAAATATTTAGTTCATGAGCAGAGGAGAGTTTTGCACCTTGAGTAGAACAGCTGGAATTTATAATTTCTACTTTGCAAAAATTTTACATTTCCTGGAAAAAATTATGTTTCCTGACTGAAAAGTCTGCATGATTTCTTAAGTGAAGAATCCCAGAATTTTTGCTTTTGGATGTATTTATAGACTGTGAGAAATTTCCGATATTTATACATTTAAAGTTATTTTCCCTATATTTTTATCTGATTAGTCAAATGAAGTAATACAAGAAATGCAAACAAATGTTAATTTCCCATAGTCCAGGTGAAATAATTTTAATTTCAGAAGTATTTTTTCACAGAAACTTCCAGGAAAATAAAGTTTTCAGTGCAAACAGAACAATCTTCCTCCACTCAAAAATGTTTCAGCAAAACAGTTCCAACCAGTTGTATTCAATAACAGTGACCTCAGTATGACCTCTTGCATCAAGATCATTTATATGAACCCAGAGAATGTAAATCAGCCTATTAAGGCCAAATGGTTTTATTTACACTTGCTTCCACCTTGAAAACTGTTAATTGAGTCCTTGTGTTTTGAAAAAAAGAAATTGTTAGAAAAAATTTCTAGAAACTTTAAAGCCAGAGAAAACTTCTTCGGTGAGCTGGTCTGAGCTTTTTCTTCAACAGTTCAAACTAGGAAGGTAGGGACTGATAGCAGTCCAGACTCTGACCTCAGCCGTCTGACCTGATTTTCAGAAGAGTTGAAGACTCAGAGTTTAAGCTGAAGTTAGCAGGCCTTGCAGCTGTGTGGTTTGCTTGCCAATCAGCCTGTTGGCCTGAAAATAAGAAAATAAAATTAAAGTGGCTAAGAATTGGAGGAAACAATCATTGATTGTTAACAGTAATAAAGGGGTATTACTTTTAAAATATCTTGAAATACTTTATTTTAAAAAAGAGTATGCAATACAGATAATTTATTTTGGAATACACCATCATGAAGCTTAAGCTGAAGTTTCATTTTATTTAAGATAGTAGTATTCGTATTACCATACCTAGGATAATGTAACATGGACTTAAAAGGAAAACACTGTCCAATTTCTGTGTCACATTGGGGCTGTGACAGAATCAAAACAGGCCTTTTCATTTTCCTGAGTTGTTTCATATAATACATCTTCTCAAGAGCCTGAAAGTTTATTATCTATAAACTGCATTATAAAATTAATTATTGCAATACTGTTTAATGTTCTTAGGGTACTAGAACAGATGAAGTAATAATAAAACAAAAATATTCCCAAAGGTGGTCTTCAGAACAACTTTTTGAGAATCAAAACCTGCACATTTTGAAGTATCTACTGCTTTCATGGTACAGGGGCAGCACACATATACACCCTAAGTTACCCTGGATGGTGCCTAAAAGCCCACCATAAATTCATGAAACTGTTAGACTTGTAATAAACTTAATGGGGAAGTAAATGATTGCTTAGTCAGTAAGCTTCACCCTGTGACTTCAATATATGCCAGCTGAGACTTTGCCTTACAGTCCCCACCACTTTTAGCTTCCACAGACTGGAGTCCAAAAAACCAAGAGCAATTCCTAGAGTCAATAACATTCCTTTTTTATCTTTAATATTTAAAATATATGAATTTAGACAAAAAGATTGAATTATTAAAAATGCAATGAAGAATACAATGCTTTTCGTGCACCATTTCCTTTGCGTTCTTTGTTCTCTTCTAGTCCTCAATGACTACAATGAAGTGAGCTTAAAATAGCTGCCCATGTGCAGAACAGGCCTTCACTAACTCCTTATTAGTGTAAATGAAGAAATGAAATTGTTTCCATCAGTACCAGCCATATCCCTGTTCTCCACTTTGTCATTATGATCAGATGGGAAAGTTTCTGGAAGTGTTGGGCCATGGAAGGGTGAAGCCATGCCATGCCTAATCTTCCTCTGACATCAACTTTCTTCCAAAGTCTAAAGACCAGTTTGCGTGGTTCCTTTGCATTCCTGAGAGCAGATCTCAGATGTACTTGGTGATTTTTTTCTCATTCTGGAAATGCAACTTGAGGAATTCAATAGTGGCAAACACACATTTGTTTGTTGAATGAGTTCTAAATTAAAACCTAGAGCACAAATCAAATGAGTATTCAAACAGTACAGTAAAAAATGGAGGTTGGATTCCTTTCAGTTAGTTTTTAGATTAGTTCAGGTAATAATCAAATATGAAAAATATAGTGAGTAATTGCAGATAAAGCCACCCGATTCATGTTTTGAATTATAAGCTATTTCCAGACCCCTTCACACATGCAAGCTACATGGTAAAGAAATATCCCTGTTTCCATACTTTAGATAGTGTAGTTTAACACAAAATTTGTGCAGATTTTTGACCAGGGTAAAAAAAAAACCCAAACTTGCAATTGCAAAAGGTTTTGCTGGACTGTATGATGATGGCATAGGTCACAAGAGGGTGTTCAAAAACTGTTAAACAGGAAAAATCACTTTCTTTGTTGACTTGGAAAACTTACGTGCTTAATGCTAATTTTCACTCTCTTAAACAGGGAAAGGAGTAAATAACTACTGCCCAGATCTGAAACAGTATTTAGCAGTTCATGTAGGCTAAATATGCTTTTCCTTCCGTGAGCTGGCATACGATGCTACAGTTAGTGTTCAAATGATCAAACAGGCCTTTTCCTGCTTTGATGCTTCCTTGAGTCTTCTGTTCTTGCTTTCTTTTTGGCTCTGTAAAGGATACTTCAAAAGAACTTTCAATAACTGTATTTCTGGTTTATCTACTCATTTGTTTATTTAGTCATAATATCTTTCATTTAGGTGACATTAAATTACAGTCTTCCTGAACTATGAAGGCCTTGCTTCTCCTTGCCAGAGGGCTTCAGAAGTCTGAGGCAGTGACAGCAACAGAATGTATTTTACCAGTGCAGAAGTACCTTTTTTCAAAAGATGTAGACGATAATCTTCCTCTTTCTTTTCACATATTTCCTATGTTGTGTCACCCCACAATCAGCTGGAATGTCAGGCAAACATCAACATTGCATTTTACATTAAGTATTCTTGTGAAAATTGGAAAAATATAAAGAAAAGTAAGTCTTATCTGCTTAAGACACAGAGACTATATTTACTTCCATTTTGCTGAGAATCAGTCACAGAGGATGGAGTCCATAATTCACTAGATCTGGGGTTTCCATTAACCTGGAGTAACAGTGGCAAGCCAAAGCCTCTTATTTCTTTGATTTTTCAGTTAGCTTCTCTAGCAAAGCAACTTGCAATGGAGAATTTGCATTCTGAACCCTGCTGTTTGCTTCTCTAGGTCATCACCACTACTGAGTAATGGTAGATCCAGTTTGCCATGGTCTTTCTGAAGGAAAAATATCCATCTGATTCTTACTGTATTCTTCTCCTCAGTCCTCATACCTGTGAAGTGCCTTGGGTGTAAAGCATCTGTGGAAAGGGCTAGATATCAAGTGATTCTTGGTCATGTGGTTTGCTCTTTCTTTACTTGCATTTTTGTTTGTTTGTGGGGTTTTTTTGTTATGCCGCTCCCAATTTTATGAACAAGTGTCTATCCTTACTTTTGCTGAAGCAGCATGGTCTATTCTTTTACCTTATTTTTTTATCTTGTAACAACAATGATACTTCTGTGATTGGAGCTCTCCTTTCTTCAGCCACTGAATTTATTTGCAGGTATTCATTCTGAGTGCAGGCAGATCATTTCCTTGTGTCTCAGATGAACTGTTGACACTATATTAGTTTTAATAATTATTTTCTAGGTAGAGAGTGTGTCAAAACTTGCATTCCCATGCTATTGGTATGTTTATAAGACAGACCAATCTCCTACTGTTGATAGCTTTCTGAATGTTTTCTTTTAAACCATATGGTGTTGACCTTCCCAAATCAGCTCCTCTTGGAGAACTCTTATTTACCTTCATATGTAGGGGTAGAGGTGGAACAGGCTACAGTAATCTTCTCACCAAGGATTTAATTCTTGGTGAGTTTTATGATTAAATAATTACTCTGACTACTAATGAAATTGAAGTAAGCATTTCGGTCATATTTCCTGATTTGTGATTATACTTGCTCATAAACAAATAAAGTCTGTACTTTCAATCCTGAGAACCACTTGTGACTCCACTTGGGATGCTGTTCAAGGTGATGAGAGAAGTGCTGGAAATACTCCATATAATAGAAAAGATTTGTCTGAATGGAGAATGGACATGCTGAGCTCCTTTAACCTCTTCAGCAATCTCATGATTTCTTTTGGGAATGAGCAAGCATCTTCCTTTCAAAGGGTTCCTTGGCAGTGACTGTGTATACATTCATCTTGCCTCTAGTCTCCAAAGCCCACAACAGTCAGTTAAGCAGTATATCTGTGAACTGTCCCTCTTTAAATAATTCTGCCATAATCTCACCCTTTGATTTTCTTGAAGCTCTACTTAAGTAATAACGCATTTTGGATAAGTACTGGTATTAATAGCTGGACAATTTGTTCTGTGTTTTGAACCTCCCATAGAAATGGATTTCTTCTTATCTAGAATCAAGCTAAAACCAAATAGGTATCTTAAAATGGCCCTAGACCACCATGTACCAAGTAACATGGTGAGCCCATGGAACATCTTTGACTGGCCTGTCTCTGTGACATATACTAAGAGGAGGTCTATCCTTTCCAATAAAACAGACACATCTACTTGCCATCTATTAAAAAAAGGCAAATAAAATGGGATTTTTCTGTGGCCCTAAGGCCAAATGTCATAGTTTGCATCTGAGTTATTACTAAACTCTTTCCCCAAAAACTCCAAAACTGCACAGCTACAGCCAAACTGCCCTTAGCTTGTGGTATTCCTCAAAGTGCCCCTGAACATTAGGAAACGTCTATCTGGGGTGGGCAAAAACTGTACCAGGGTTGTGTATTAAACAGTATGTATGTGCTGTGGTTTAATCCCAGTCGGCAATTGAGTACCACACAGCCACTCACTTCCCTGCTGGTGGGATGGGGGAGAGAACTGGAAAAGTAGAAGTGGAAAAAACTTGTGGTTTGACATAAGAACAGTTTAATATTTGAAGTAAAATGAAGTAAAATAGTAATGCCAAGTGATGTCCAGCCAGTCCCCAACCAGTGGCCCCCAGACAGGCTTTCCCTAGTTTATGTAATGAGCATGAGATCATATGGTATGGAATAACCCTTTGGCCAGTTTGGGTCAACTGTCCTGCTTGTGCCCCCTCCCAGCTCCTTGTGCATCAAGCCTTCTCAATCAGTAGAGAATGAAAATCTGAAAAAGTCCTTAGTGGAAGCACTACATAGCAACAACTAAAACATCAGTGTGTTACCAACTTGTCCTCATACTAAATCCAAAACACAGCACTATACCAGCTACTAGGAAGAAAATTAACTCTATCCCAGCCAAAACCAGGACAACATATCTATGGGCCAGTGATCTAGCCTGTGGATCTGTTTCATTTGCCTATATACTGATACAGCCTAATTATCTGCAAGGTGCTAAATTGAAGCATAGAGCTATTTTGTATGTGTGGGAGGAACATTAAACCCAGCCAATGTTCTTTAACCCCTTTGTTACTGATAGGAAACAAGGGAAATAATCTGATTCCAATTACATTCATAAGAAACAAAAATTCACTCCTGGGCAGGAAACTCACAGCCCATTTCCAGCTTTAAGCAAAATGTCATGGCCAACTTATAAACTGCTTAAAAATGGCTTTATGTAATGAAAGTGCTGACAGACCTTTAATTATATCCGTGAGTGTGACTATATAGCAGAATAATTTTGAATTCTTCTTTGATTCTTGAGGTCTGAAGCAATTTTAATTCACTGTGAAGTGACATCTACCAGAGTACTAGTGTGAGGCACTTTATTTTAATATTAAACATATGGAATTACAAACTGATCATTTCCTAAATGTCCATTAGCATCAATACCAAACGTATTCTTGTAACTGTGGAAAAGGGGGAATAATATATTATTAATCATACTGATTTTTGCAAAACCTGTTCTACACACTAATTATCATTATGGCAGCAGCAAAATCCAACATTGCCTAATGCTTGAAAGTACAGGGCTTTTTGTCATCCTATTATAATTTTTCCAGATTTCAACAGTTTGTTGCAAAATTGCCCCTGCCAAACATCTCCCTATGTCTGAAGGTTTTTCCCTTTCTTCTTTGCTTTCTGTCTCCTTTTATAGTTTGTTATAGGTAACTCAGTTAAACTGGAACTTTATAAAGCTGTAATGAATTGGGGACTTAGGTGTATGTTTAAGCCTCAGCCCAGCAAAGAATTATATGTTTATCTAATGTTATGTCATGTAAATAGTCCAGCTGATTCTGATACAGATTTATGCCGTGTAAAATAAAGCATGTCTATATCTGCCTTTGTAGAAGAAAGGACCCTACAGTACATATTAGCAGCATAATAATTTCATTTTAATAGAACAGAAGTGCAAACAAAAGAAGTATGACCTTTCATGTGGGATCTGGCTGATAAATCTTAGATGCACGGAGGAGAGTACTCTGAAGTGTATTTCAAATATATAACAATATTTAGCCCTCCTCAAAGTCCAGTACAACTTCCATTAAAAAGAATTTGCTAGTTCTAGATACCTGAAAAAATATGAATATAATTATTAACCAAGATTGAGCCTTAACATTTCAGTTGTGGTTCTGACACTTTTGCAAGGATGCAGTTTTTGCACACACTGATGATCTATGGATCTGATGGAAGGATCCTATTACAAACAAAGGGCTCATTTGCAAACTTTGGAAATAATTAGGATATAAATTGTACTGCCCTGCAGTTGAAAGATATACATGCGCCAAATGCTTGCCAAAATGGTTGTGCAAAGTTTTCCTATTGTGGAAAATAACACTTAGTATGAAAAAAAAAAAGCAGCAAAAACACTCCTCCCCCCCAAACCCCTCCCCCCCAAAAAAACCCCAAACCACAACCAAAACCCGAACAAACCAAACTTTGATGTTTCATACCAGATCCTTTTGGTTAACTTGACAAAACATCCTTTTCTCTTAAACTCTGTTAGTCAAGTAGAAAACTTGTTTTCCCCTATATGGATACATTTCTATGTTCCATCTATTCACAGATGAGCTGTACCTGTTGATAGTAATACATGGTTTTTAGCTGGTATAGATATCTTTAAACCCATTTACTACAAAAAAGAAAACTAAGTTTCCATCTTGGCTGAAACTGCAAACACTGCTGAAGCCAAGTGGGGTGGTTCCAATGATGTTAGTGGGCATAGGTTCACTTATTACACCTTCATATAAAATTAAGCAGTGACAGTAGTTGACTTATAGCTCCAGAAACCACAAAGGTTTTTGCATTGATGGGAAAACAAAATGAAATGGTAGCTAATAAATTAAGCAAAATATTCTTCTATAACATCTTTACAAACATTAAATTGGTGTGATCACCTTCTTTGACCTAATACCCTTTAGGTCAAGTCACTAATTCATCTTCTTTTAGTCTCTTCCAAAAGCATTTGTCCAGGAATAATACACAATGCTCCTATCTAGTTCACAAAAATACCTTAGGTATAAGGGGATTATTTAGACACACACACACACTCCCCCAAGCTGTAAAAGAAGACAGTTCTTGACAACTGAGGCAAGCATTGCAAATAGCGGTATAAAAGCCAAACATCAGGAATCAATAAAATTATGTATTTTTACAATACCCCAACTCTAATTGCCTGCTAGTGAACATGTAAATTGCTGGTATATTTTTACAGTTTATTAATGCTGGGTATATACTTTACATATAATTAAGGACAAATCATCTATTAGTTTAATGCAGCATATTTCTATGTGGGGATTGCTTTGATTTAAACTAGCTAAATGGATCCGGACACAATGCAATTGTTAGAGAATTTAGGGCACTTTGGGGTCCTTTTTGATGAGGAGTGCAGGCTGGGAGGTTACAGTGTTAAGGTCGAGCTGCCAAAACTCTGGCAGCATTAGTCTTGTTCAAATAGTGTGTCACAGAAAGAACTATGCTCAACCCTGTGCTGAGGCTGAGCAGGCTCCACAGCTGTCATGCAGAATTTCTCCCTGGAGAGACCCACAGGCTTGTGCTGCATGGTGAGATGCTGTTTACCACTGTCAGTGCAGGAGATGTGATGTGTCTGGAGAAATACATAAAAATACACCTGGGAGCGAAACAGGCAGGGGATGAGGAACTCTTCTCTTTTCAGGACTGCTTAGAAGCTGCAAAGTCTTATTTATATATGTCTTCAGCCATCTATCTATTTTTGTTGGGTTTCTTCTGTGTTTGGTGTTGTCTTGATTCCCAATATGTATGATCGTGATGGTAGTCATAAATTGACTTAATTTTCCACAGGTACTGCCATAGTTATTGTGAAAGAGATTTGTGCTAATGAATGGGCTACCAGTGCTTACACAAACATGTTTTTGACAATAACTGTTGTTTGGGAGAGTCATATTTGGATTTCAGGACAGCTTCAGTAAGCTGAAGTACACTACTTCTGGAGGCAATTTAAGAAACACTCTTGCATTTTATAAAAAGACAGATAAAGACTCTATTCTTTAAAAATCTGTACAGGTTAATTTGATAGCATGAACTGAATAGAAAAACCTTGAATTTTTACTTCAATCTTTCCATTGTGTATCTAATTATAACAGTAAATGATGGTCTAAAAATCTGTGAAACTAAGATTATTCAAAGCTGCATATTGAAATTATGTTAAAGGTTAGTTAAATTAGATCTTTTTTATCCTACCGCATAATGAATTAAAAATCTGGTTCAGAAAAAATATACAGTTGTTTATTCTGCCAAGTACATAACGATTTTAATTGCAATGAACAGTGAAACAGAATCTTAGTATTCTCTCACAGCTAGAGCAGATCTGAGTAGAGCTATCAGACACGAGGCTGCCTTTGCTGTCATCGCAATCGATGTTCTGGTAAATGAGATTATTTATATGTTCCCCCTTGTCGTAGGATTAAGCACAAAAAAAGTTTTGATGTCACCTAATAGGCAGAAAATAATACTAAAACTACAGAAGTAATATTAGTATGTTATAAGATTGCAGTTAGACCTGGTGAGTATGCATATGATCTCTGATTTCTACATTTCCATGTTTTTATAAGGGACAAAACCAAATTTATAGCTGTAGCCAGAGCAACATAGGGAAAGCCACTGAAAATTTCTTCTTACATATAAAGATGCATTATATGCCACCTGATACTTAAATTTATAATTGAAAAATTCTGCCAATTACTGTTGTTTTGTTCACATGAAGGACTGTGTGTGTGAAAACCACAGTTGCAGTAATATAAGATTATACCATAGACTGAAAACAATATTGTGCAGAATGTGTGACTATATCTTCTTTTCCATTTCCTGAGCATACAGAGGAGGTAATTTCATATCTGTGCCTACAGATGTAGATAGGTGCCTATTAGTGACTAAGAAGGAGATCGAACGTGTATACATAGAGAGGACAGATTATACAAGTACACCATGAATATAAAACAACCTAAATATTAAATTCCAAACTAAAATAGAATCAGGTATTCTAAAAATTTTACTTGTAGTCCACAGCAATACGAGAGTGTTCTAATGCACACACACAAATGCAACATAGGGAATACATTGCAAAATGCGATCATGTATCTCAGTGAATCACATATTATTGCTTCAGTGTTTCAGTGTAATGACTTATGCCAAACTACTGCATAAAAGACATTATAAATACTTTTTGCACAGTGTATTATGAACAATACAATTTCATCACCGTAAATCATAACTGGTTTAAACTCTGTGAATGACCCAGATTCAGTGCTGGCACAAGCTGAACTACCTTCACTGAACTCAGTGGAGTTAAGCAGCTTAACTGATGTCAGTATCTGCTGCTGTGACTGAAAGATGTGAAAAACAGTCTATTGTAATATAAAACTGTTACTTATAAGAAACTCGCTATGAAGGATAGCAGGATGCCAGATTAGCTGAATAGGGAATCCTGGAAGAAATACAAAAAGAAAATACAGAGAGGGCAGAAGCAGGGAGGGTCTGGCCAGAAGGAGTGTAGAAGGATCACACAGGCACACAGGGATGGAATTAGGAAGACCAAACCTTGGTTTGTCTTGGTTTGGAATGGATGAAGGATGTTAAATGCAAAATAATGACTTATTATCAGCTGCAAAGAGAAGACCGTGTTGGCCTATGGATAGATGAGGCAGGTGACTTGCTTCCAAAGGACACAGTACTAGAAAAAGACAATGTAATGCTCATCTTTAGGAAGGACAAGGAGGAGAGTCCAGGGAACCATTGGCTGCTCGGTCTCAACTTACTCCCTGGGAAAACCATAGTGGAAGTCCTTATGAAGGCCAGTATCCTGGTTTTGGCTGGCACAGAGTTAATTTTCTTCACAGTAGCTGGTATAGTGTTGTTTGGATTTGGTATGAGAATAGCGCTGATGGCACACTGATGTTTTAGTTGTTGTTAAGTAGTGGCTAAGTGTTCCTAAGTAGTGCTTACACTAGTCAAGGACTTCTTCAGCTTCCCATGCTCTGCTGGGTGCACAAGAATTTGGGAGGGGACACAGCTGGGACAGCTGATCCAAAACTGACCAAAGGGATATTCCACACCATATGACACCATGTTCAGTATATAAATCTGGGGGAAAAAGAATTAAGGGGGAGAGACGTTCAGAGCAATAGCGTTTGTCTTCCCAAGTAACTGTTACATGTGATGGAGCCCTGCTTTCCTGGAGATGGCTGAGCACCTGCCTGCCCATGGGAAGGAGTGAATGAATTCCCTGTTTTGCTTTGCTTCTGTGTGGAGCTTTTGCTTTCCCTTTTAATTATATTATTATTGTTATTATTACTATTACTGTTTTGATTTACCTATTAAACTGTCTTTATCTCAACCCATGAGTTTTCTCACTTTTATCGTTCTGATTCTCCCCCCCATCCCACCGGGGTGGAGTGAGAAAGCAGCTGTGTGGGGCTGAGTTGCCGGTTGGGGCTAAAGCACGACAGCCTGTTTCAGGTACTTGCAGGACAGGAATGTGACTCAGCCAGCAGGGCTTTACCTGGTGATTGTGCCTGATCATGATTGCTTTTTATGATGAAGTGATTTGCTAAGCATGGGTGTCAGTTACTTTGACTCTAACAAGGCTTTCAGCACAATATCCTGCAAAATTCTTGTAGCCAAACTGGGCAGATATGAACTGGACATGTGGACTACAAAGTGTGTGGAAAACTAGATGAACTGCTGGGCCCAAAGACTGGTGGTCAATTGGATTCTAACTGGTAGTCTTTCTCAGGGGTCAGTACTGAGAAAAATGCTGTTTAAAACCTTCACCAGCGATCTGGATGATGGGATGGGAAATACACTCATCAGCTTTGCAGATGACATCGAATTGCAGGAGCAGTCACTATGTTGAAAGGCAGAGCTGCTGCTCAAAAGGACCTTAGTGAGCTGGAGGAGTGAGTCAAAAGGAGC
The DNA here is from genome assembly GCF_949628215.1 of Phalacrocorax aristotelis. Classification (NCBI taxonomy): domain Eukaryota; kingdom Metazoa; phylum Chordata; class Aves; order Suliformes; family Phalacrocoracidae; genus Phalacrocorax; species Phalacrocorax aristotelis. The sequence continues at coordinate 207,444,623 of NC_134276.1, read as the reverse complement.
CTCACGAGTTCCGGCAAAGACAAATGCAAAGTCCTGCATCTGGGATGGATCAGTGGAGGCTATGAATAGAGTGGCTACATGCCAGCTTTGCTGAAAACTATGTAGGTTGTTGGGTGACAAATTTGCAGTGTCTTTGTGTCAATAAAGACTATTTGCATGCTGGACTGCATCAGGACAAGCATAACCAGAGGAAGATATTAGTCCTTTCCGCTCAGAACTCCTGAGGTTTCATCTGGAGTACTATGTTCCATTTTGGGTCACTAAGTAAGAGAAAGATTGAAAATCTGGAGGGAGTCCACTAAGATGTTTAGGGGACAGCCCCATAGCAAGAGGCTGAGAGATCTGTGTTTGTTCAGTCTGAGGATGAGGACTAATAGAAGACCTGTTTGCAGTCTTCATGCCTAAAGGGTTTTTATAGAGAAGTAGAAGCCAAAATCGCCACATGGAGACTCTAATACTTCTGTCCTGGAAGTGCTGAGGTGCTGCCAGTACTTCCTGCAGGAAGAAGTTCTCAGCCCATATAAACATTTAACCTGACATTACATTGCCTTCCTTTTCTGCCCTATTTCCCCTTTGCCTAAAGTGAGCAATGAGACAATAAAGATGAAAAGATTTAACAGTTTTGCTGTCAGAAAAAAAAAGTTCCAGCTCCTCTGCTCCTCTCTGTCTCCCCTCCAGGTCCATATTAAATATGTCATAAAGCTATGGCCTTATACAACCTGTCTTAACATTCTGAGAATGCTTTGAACCTGCTGTGAGCCTAAACTTCAAAGGAGAGAGAGTTCACAGATTGATAGAGACAAATTGCTTTATTGAGAGGCTTGAATTCCACAAAAATCCTGCCTGTGGACTAAACGACTGGCAAGAACAACACATTTCTGAGCTTCTCTGGAAGAATTAAAATTCTGAGCAAGAAAATGCCTGGAGACAGGAAACAAGTTGGACATGAGGAGTTATATAGATGGGAGGTAAGCCATCTTGGTGTGACCTTTCTGACAGATTTTCATATCAGAAAGTAAAAGAACATTGTAAATGCTAAATATTAAAATGTATTTTATAGGTTTTATGATAAAGTTAAATATTTAGAGTGTTGGGTTATAGGCAATTTCATCTCATTGATGCCACACTGTCTACCCAAGGTAATTCATATCAGTGGCAATCTTTTAATTGCTTATGCTGGACTTCGGGTTTCACATATGTGGTTGGCCCTTGAGGTGGAATTTAAGTCACTGAATTTTGGTTACAGTCTAGAACTCTGCACCTGAGCCTGTCCTCCCAGGTTCCGTTTAGAGTAAGGGAGAGATATGTGTCAGACAAATTGTACCTTAAAACGATTTCTTTTACACAACTCCATTAAGATGGAGCTGACTACTTTCATTATTCTTAATAGTCAAATATATTATTAAGGAATACTGGAGAAGAAGCTGATCTGTAGATATCTACCATTAGATAAAATATATCCTGCTATGTAGAGTCAGCTACAGTCCTGCATAAGTGGAAGCAAAAACTACCTATATGAAACCCTTTTTATCACTGTTTCTGACCATCTAAAATTAGCTTCAATTTTTCTATACTCCAATGAAGTCTGGGATATATATAGAGAATTTCAGTCTTCTGGTACTAAAACATTTCCTTTCCTTTCCTTTCCTTTCCTTTCCTTTCCTTTCCTTTCCTTTCCTTTCCTTTCCTTTCCTTTCCTTTCCTTTCCTTTCCTTTCCTTTCCTTTCCTTTCCTTTCCTTTCCTTTCCTTTCCTTTCCTTTCCTTTCCTTTCCTTTCCTTTCCTTTCCTTTCCTTTCCTTTCCTTTTCCTTTCCTTTCCTTTCCTTTCCTTTCCTTTCCTTTCCTTTCCTTTCCTTTCCTTTCCTTTCCTTTCCTTTCCTTTCCTTTCCTTTCCTTTCCTTTCCTTTCCTTTCCTTTCCTTTCCTTTCCTTTCCTTTCCTTTCCTTTCCTTTCCTTTCCTTTCCTTTCCTTTCCTTTCCTTTCCTTTCCTTTCCTTCCTTTCCTTTCCTTTCCTTTCCTTTCCTTTCCTTTCCTTCCCTTCCCTTCCCTTCCCTTCCCTTCCCTCCTCCCTTCCCTTCCCTTCCCTTCCCTTCCCTTCCCTTCCCTTCCCTTCCCTTCCCTTCCCTTCCCTTCCCTCCCTTCCCTTCCCTTCCCTTCCCTTCCCTTCCCTTCCCTTCCCTTCCCTTCCCTTTCCTTCCCTTTCCTTTCCTTTCCTTTCCTTTCCTTTCCTTTCCTTTCCTTTCCTTTCCTTTCCTTTCCTTTCCTTTCCTTTCCTTTCCTTTCCTTTCCTTTCCTTTCCTTTCCTTTCCTTTCCTTTCCTTTCCTTTCCTTTCCTTTCCTTTCCTTTCCTTTCCTTTCCTTTCCTTTCCTTTCCTTTCCTTTCCTTTCCTTTTCCTTCCCTTCCCTTCCCTTCCCTCCCCTTCCCTCCCCTTCCCTCCCCTTCCCTCCCCTTCCCTCCCCTTTCCTCTCCCCTTTCCTCTCCCCTTTCCTCTCCCCTTTCCTTTCCCCTTTCCTTTCCCCTTTCCTTTCCCCTTTCCTTTTTCTTTCTCTTCCTCCTCATTTTTCTTTTCTGTCTCATTTTGTCACATTTAAATAATAATAATATTCATAGCTTTGTGGTTGCAGAATGACATTTGCAGATCACCAGAAAAGAAGTGCTTATTGCCTTGCATGCTTGAGCATTAGAACATCATTCTCTAACTAGATCCAGTCCTTGTTTAAATCATAATGCTGTAGAAGTGATGTGGTCACTGTTTCAAGCACAGAACAGATTTGTCTGGAAAATAAAAAAAAATTTCCCTAAACCCCCAAAAATCTGCAGTGGAGAAGAACACGTGACTGATAAAGTGACTGTATAGCAATGCTGGTGTGTATTTATAGAAATCATTAAGAATGACATAAGCATCTGCCAGTGGAGTTGTTAATGGGACTAGTAAGGTCCACTATCCCAAGATGTTTATATATCCCTAATTTGCATCTCTTGTTAGAAGTCTCTGATCTTCATATTTCAAGAAAAAGTTTACTCTTTAAAAATAACAAAGACAGCAGAATGAAGACCAGAATTTATTTCATACTGTTCTTTGCTTTCTGAGCTATGATTCACTATCATAAATGTTTGCTTTAGTGTGGGGATTCCAGATGTTTACTTCCCTCTAGCGAGCACAGCAAAACAAAGACTTGTGGAAGGAAGATTTTGTTATCTGTGAGTAGGGTTGGCCACCTGTTGTTTAATTACTAAGGTTATTTGGTCACTGTTTATATCAAAGTTCAATTTATAAAGGACTAATAAATTTTAAACTAAATTCTGTGAAGTCCTAGATGTCAGTAAAGCAATCTATCACACTTTCTACTGCTGGGCTTCTGATTGCTAAAAGACATAACCATGTTTGTAGTCTCTACATTGGCTGGTCAGCTCTTTACCATTTATCAGTAACTTCTCAACAGAACTCTAATATTTAAAATTTCAACCTTAATATTTATAGCAATGTATAATTTCCATTAATGCATTGGACTTTTGTTGATAACTATATTGGTGAGGCATTCAGAATTGTAATTTCTTTTTACTGTCCTTTATTTTTTCTGCTTAAGGAGAACTCTTTTATATGATGGCTTCAGAATCTTTTACTATCTTTTAGTCAGTAACTACCCTCTACATAGGGTTTACCTCTTCACCTTCCTATAGTGTTATTTTATTTTTGAGCAGCCACACAAACAGATTTCATTAGCCTTCTCATGTTTAGTAGACATGCCTGTTTTTAATAAAGTCAAAGTTTTCATTTTGCAATTTCTGATTTTATTTAATGGACATGATTTAAAAATATGGGTTGGATACTTATTTACACTGAGGCCATTTAATAAACTGACTTCAGCATAAAAGCTTCTTTACCAGGCTCAAGTGATGTAAAGTGCTATAGGTGTAGATGCAAATAAAGCGCAATGGCAGAAAAGTAACCAAGTACAGGTCACCACTCAGAATAAATATGCCAGTTTTGTTCCATTTAGTCTTGTTTTTAGTTAAGTGTGTCTCAGACATAATAGATCTATTTTATGGTTCCTAAGGCTAGACTTTATTGAATTTGAGTAAATATCACTGTTTGACTGCATTGTACTATCCATGACCAGCTGTAGTGGTGGGGGAAAAAAACCAACCAAAACCCGTGTCTCTACAGCATTATTAACAGGTTCCATGTAGTTTACCAAGCTTGTGAACATCTTGTGATCCTATAGCAGGAAAAACCTCCTAATAAATGTAGTCTGCGTTTGTGATTTATTTAATTAACTTGACACCCAGAAAACTCAAAAGCTGTCACGATGATGGAAACTTCTTTTAATACAGACTAAGTAGGATTCAGATATGAAAATACAATTGCAGTAAAAGAAAACTACACAATATACCCACCTACTATTGAGAAATCCTTTAACCTTAAAGTGTTTAAAGTCTCATCTCAATCATGCAAACAGAAGCTGTAGCCAAGTCATGTGTTAAACACAAGAATGACATTGAAGCAGTCTGCCCAGAGTCCTTTGAGACAAGTGAAATATTTTAGACTTCCAGGAAGGCAAGTACATGTATATTTTAAATTAGGAAAGCCAAATTAAAACTTTCCATTTGGCAATGAAATGCCCTCTGGAAGGTTAAGCTTGAACAAAACAAAAGAGGTAAGCATGTGGAGGTCTGCGCAGACTATCCCAGAGCATGTTGGAAGGATTAGTCTTTTAAAATAAGTGAAGACAAACATAAGTAAGGCTCCAGCCAACTCAACATGCTGACACCAGTCTAACCTAGAGTGGAGGGCTGTTTATGTTTTGGATGACTAATTATCACTGATAAAAGAGTACTTAAGTAGTACAGAGGTAGCCAAGTTTTAAAAACATCATAGTAAAGCAAGAAAGAGTGCTGCAAGAATTTGTAAGTAATAAATCTAGGAACAGAAGTATCAAGGAGAACTCTGATGAGAAATAGCAAACCATAAAGCCAGTTACAGCTACCTCTATAGTAAGTACCAAGCAGTGATACTGATGGGCTTAAAACCACTTTTCCAAGAGGAAGCTTGAAAAAATAATTCTTTTAGTTCAGTTACTTGTCTGTAAAATTGTACAGAAAATAAGGATGGAGAGGGCACAAAAGCAAAGAAGAGAAGTCGTGAGATGAAATTCAGGGAAGTACAGCTATAAAGGAAAAACTCTGTCACACTTCTCACGGGTACTATGTAATACATCATGTTGGCAAAAGGGGTTTTTTGTGTGTAACTAAAATTGCTTTAATGCATTGTTAGCAGACAGAGATTTGAATAATTCATCAATGAGATGACACACCAGCCTCTCAGAGATAGAATTTTCTGACTAAGGTCTCTCAAATTTCTGAAATATATGATCAGGCTTTTCACACCCAGATGAAAGGCACTCTCCATGTTTGTATTGCATGCACCATATAAAGTGTTGATCTGTTGTGACCTATCCTTTTGATCTTATAAAATACCTTTCGAATTATTCATGAGAACAATGTTTAGTGAAGAAAAATCTGATATACAGAGTGCTCGCTTTGGCTGGGCTAGAGTTAATTTTCTTCACAGTAGCTAGTTTGGTGCCATGTTTTGGATTTGTGCTAAAAACAGTGTTGATAATGCAGAGGTGTTTTAGTTGTTGCTAAGTAGTGCTTACAGTAGTTAAGGTCACAAGTCAGGTCCCCATGCTCTGCCGGGTGCATAAGAAGCCAGGAGGGGACCCAGCTGGGACAGCTGACCTACGCTGACCCAAGTGCTACCCCACACCATATGGCGTCATGCTCAGCATGTAAAGCTGGGGGAAGAAGGAAGGCTGGGACATTGGCATTTTTCTTCCTAAGTCACCGTTACATGTGATGGAGCCCTGCTTTCCTGGAGATGGCTGAACACCTGCCTGCCCATGGGAAGGAGTGAACAAATTCCTTGTTTTGGTTTGCTTGTGTGCATGACTTTTGCTTTATCTATTAAAGTGTCTTTATCTCAGCCTATGAGTTTTCTCAGTTTTACCCTTTTGATTCTCTCCCCCATCCCACCAAGGGGAGTGAGCGAGCAGCTGTGTGGTGCTTGGCTCCTGGCTGGGTTTAAACCATGACAACAGATAAAAAGTTAATTAAAATATGAAACTATTATGAAAATACTGATTTTAGGATGGGATGAATCTACCCCTGGGATATACCTAAAGAAATCCTAGATAATGAGACACTATGGATGTCTGAGTTTTAAAGAAACAGAATAAGATTTCTTGAAACTCCTGAAGATTAAGTTTAAATCATGGTGCAGTTTTGTTCCCCTCCCCACCCCATTCTGACAGTGGAGGTATGCTGCCCAGCTAGTTCCGCTCAGCACTTCTCAGCCCTGATAAATTAGCTGATGCTCATTCTTCTCACATTAAAACATATTGCCATTAGTCATAGAGTTATTGAATAAAATAGCTGAGAAGAATCCTGTGATAATTATGCACCACAGTTTTCATCATGGGTGTAAACAAATCTATAGTTGAAAACAATTTTTTTATTTGTATATGCTCTGCAAAAAAAAAAACATTTCAGAAAAGTTGGCAGTATGCATACATTAAGCTGCCCATCTGTTTTTTAGTCCAACTAGATATCAGTTTCTATTACAGCTATCTTAGAAACTACATTTTTTGAGATAATATTTACCTGACATTCAGTGTGAATCATATGTGCTTTGAAATAGATGTCAAAGTTCCTTCAGATCCAAATCTGTGTATTTAAATCAGAGAAATGCAGTGGCATCAGAATATGCTCTTCGTTGTTATTAAGTGTCAATTCTGAAAACCATTACATCATAAAGGCTGATTATACTATTTTCAAGTCTAGGCAACATACCCACATTAAAAAAAAAAGACATTTGTTTGGTAAATACAGTTTTATCTCTGAATTGTCTTTCATTTGTACAATGGGTCAGAAGAAATAAACTGAATACTTCTGATTAATTTAATGATGTGGTAGAATGAAGAACGGTGGTGGGCAAGAATTGAGAAGTTCAGTTCTGTACAGTGTTTTCAGATCTTTATTTTACAATTAATAAAATGAAGCCAACATTTTTTTATCTATATGGCTCAGGCTTTTTGTGGCAAGATGCCTTTTACATTTGGCACAAAAAAACGTAACAGACCATGTGGATTTGAGGCTAAAGTGAGCTTTTTTGATTCCTGTATGCTGTGCTGGCAACTACCAAATGCAGGGCAGATTTTGCCATCTTGTAATAGATTTTATTGCAACCATTCATAGCTTCATGGCTCACCCACTGTTCTTTAGTTTACCACATCATTAATTTAAACTATATCAATTTTTATGTAAATATGGATTGCCTGTATTATATTTTGTTTCTAAAAGTAAAGAGCAATCACAAGGGAAGAAAGAGTAGGCAGCTTTATTTAACCTACTAAATCATTTAATGGAGTATTTAATAACTACTTTCCTGTTTACACCATTGAAAGGGAAAACTAGCTGAGTGGTCATGATTTGATTCATTTCTTTTAATCGGGAACAGATTATAAAGACATATAGATTCCCAGGCAAATTGACTGGCAGGTCCTTTCTTCAGACACCATTGCAATCTGTTTAATATTAGCTCTCTGCAAAGCATTAAAACTGTGTCTGGCAGTGCACCTTTTGGAGCTTATCACTGGTGGTTGCCTTTGGAAACTAATCCAGAGTGATTCCCAGCAATGGAAAAGTAGTAATTTACACTTTCATCAAAGGTTTGTTTTATATAAATGCTATTTTAGTCCTGTGAAATTAAAGACAATTAAAAGCATAATTCAGCTTTTCTTTGTCAGACTTCGGCAAACACTGAGTAAGGTATATTTGAGAAACTAGGCCATATATATAGACCACACAAGGTGTGTTTAGCAAAATTAGCATGTTATTCTACCTGGTTATAGGAAATCCATTGAGCCATGGTAAAGCATAGCCCTCTGCCAAGCATAATTTGGCTCACAACCCTGGTATGTTATATACAGACCTAGACAACAGGAAAGGCATCATAGAAGGAAAGAGTAGATAACTGACTGGGTTCAGCTTGTTACCATTGAAATGGAACATTTTGGAGCATGGCAGTGGAAAATGTGGAAAAAAGAGAATGCAAAATATTCTTTTTCATGTAACATAAATTTTAATGTTTCTGCAAAACTTTAAAAGTTGTCTGCCCACTACATTCTAGCTATTGTGGAACTGTGTTAGAAAATACTAATAATCTCATAAATCATCAGGAAAACTTTAGTTTCTAGTGTCTTTGAAGCTAGTGATCATTATTAACAATGCCTGAAAAGGAAAAGCGCTGTTAAGTCTTAGTCCAGCCCTATCTTCAGTTATTGGCAGGTTTTCCTGAGAACTTTTTTAGCCATCTAAAGGGTATTAGAAAAAAGCGAAGTTCATTAATATCCTTTATTATCTGTCAAGCTTACTGCCTCAGAGGAAAGTTTGTGCACTTGCAAATTTGTGTCAAGAAACTGTTCATATTTTTAACTTATTCATGATCTGAACCTTTGGAAACATGTTATAGAATATGTCTATTTTTAATTTATTTTATTTGAACTGTACTACAAAGAGTTACTTTGTACTTACTGTGCAAGGTATGGGCAAGCCCATATTGACATTTTTCGATGATAATATTTTGAAGATTAACAAGCATAGCAGCGTACCCCTATAATACATTACTGCTGTATTGCCATTGCTGTTAATAGGCCACAGGCTTTGTACGGAGTTTGCAAGGCTTGAGGACTGAGACTTGTCAGATTTACTTGTCTGAACTTGCCTTGCCCTACCTGCAGCTTTGTTTTTACTTGGTTTAGCTGTAACATATTTTTTTCCATCTGATCAGGTGGCTATGGCTAGTTTGGTTTACCTCTGCTTATCATTGCTTACTGGGGTTAAACCATGACAATGGTGCAACCATAGTTTTATAGAGGTTGTACTGGTAAGTAATTATTTGTGCCGATATTTTCGGCTCTAACACAATGATGTCATGTAGAGACATTCAGTCCTGGCACAGTAGCAGAGACCTTGAGAGGTGGAGAGGGAGGATGCAGTGCAGAGGAGTGTGGGGATGGGATGAGAAGAGATGGGGCACAGGCTGCCACCAGAGACCCAACAGCTATAAAAAACTCACTAGTGTCAGTTAAAGAAATGCAGACCTGGAGCTGGCCAAAACTAGTTTTAGGGGTAACAAAAAGAAAAAAAGAAGTATGCAACATCTGCAAAACACACCACATACTGTAAATTCAGATATAACATGGAGTTACAGAGCAATGCAGAATGAGGAAAGGTGTAAAAATGTGTTAGCAAACTTATAAAAAATCTGCCCAGGTGGGTCATAGAGGGAGAAAGAATAAGCCATTGACATAAACATCATCTTCCTCCCAGTGAAGACTCTGGACAACTCACCATCACAGACATACCCCAGCACCAGATGGAGACACTGACCCGGGATCCAGAGGAGAAAGGGAGCGGTGAGTCCAACACCAGGAAAAGGATAGCAACTAAGAAGTGTCTAACAATTTAAACTGAATTATTATCATTATTTACACTTTTTCTTTATAGATGTATTATTTTTTTAATTATCTTTTGTGTTGCTCTTTCTATAATAATTTCATCTGGGCTCATAGTGAATGCTGAATAAACAAGATTTCAATTATGCTAACAATAAATTATCTATATATGAAGCATGTTTGCTCTTCCCGTAAACAAGATTCTGAGTATAACAGTAGAAATAAAATATGTTGACTTAATAAATTGTGTCTTATAAATTACAGGTGTCTGCCATTATCAGATTATAACATAAGGAAAAGAGAAACAGTAATACATCAGAGGACATGACCAGCAAAGTGATATTGTGTAAAAGTCTCTTAAATATCCCCCAATTTATCACTATTTATTCATGGACTCTACTCAACAGTCTCTATCATGTCATAAGTCCAGCGTCAGATAGATGCTTTTTGTTCAGATTGACTTCCCCTGTTGTGAAATCACTGGGATTTGAAATCAAGAGCTGCATGTGTGAATTTATCAATGCTGATTAAAAGTTTTCTAACCTGATCCATAGGTAGTTTCTTTCTTTTGTGGATGTCATTTTAAATATATATAATATCAACAGATAATTATTCATTTGTAACGTCAAATGATAGTAGACTGATAATGATTTGATGTGTGTTCATGCATGTTATGTAGATATATGTTTCTGCAAGGGATTAACTGGATGTTGGAGAGGTGGCGGAAGGAAATCCAGCTGAACTTGTACTAGTGATAGTTTGGGTTTTTTGTTTAATAGGAGGTGAACCTCCTCTTTGTAGTCTGGTGTATGAAATAATACATATTACACAAGTTAGAGATATTTTCTTCATTTAGAGTGTTAGGATAAAGATTTACCTAATCACTTCACTTACTCTATTATGAGAAATAATAGTGACACACATTCGTTATTGATAAGATAGGTCTCTACTAATCTTGAAAATTTCTAAGAGAAAACGAAAAATGAAATGTTAGGATACTATGTATGCAGTAAATCCCGTAAGCTTAGAAACTAAGAGGACAGCATGATAAAACTAAAAATCTTGGCATTAAAACTTGTGTTTTCTTGCCCTTAGTCTACAACCTCATTATTTCCAGACAACACAAATAATTGGTTCACACTCCCTCTCTGGCAACAGCTTAGGCTTTCCAGCAGGATGCTTTTTGATCAAATCTAGATATTAGAGCCATTGATTGAAGTGACTGTTGGATTAGGTGGAAACAAAGCTATCCAACAAGAAAAACTGTATTAGTACATTCAAATCCAAGAACAACTGTTTAGCCTTCTATTAGCACCAACGTGCCTGTGGCTGCACTAGGTGCTACATTTAATGATTTTACATTTTCCTTTGAAGCAGTGTCAGACTTCTTCCATACCAGTCAGTGAGTATATGAAAATTGATTCAAAATAATGTGTGATTAACATCTTTTTTTGTGAGTGCTCAGTCCATTCTGTTCAATATTTCTAAAGAGATCAGAAAGCGAAATATGTTTATTTTAATTTAATCTCATGGGTGCACTTTGCTGACAGAAGATCATAGTCTGTCCATGACCTCACAATAATTTGGCTATGATTTCATAAAATAAAAATAAAGATTGTTTGAAAGGCAAGATCTACTTCACTGAATTACAGGCTTAAGAACCTTGTTTAGGGGAAAAACCCCAAACTTTCAAAGGAATACAGAGCTATGTTCCTTTCATCTGAAATTTTCTTATGTGGATGTTTATTCTGCAACACATATTGTATAGAAAGTCTGTGGCAACTATATTCCTAATTTAGATGTTAAATTTGTCACATAAAAAGAAGTGAGAAGAATCTAGAGCAAGCTTTCTGGATTGCTATAACTGTCCTGGAAAACAATTTAACCATTCAATTTCTATAGTCTGAAACTAAGCCAGCAAGAGGAAGAACATGTTATCTTGGAGACTTCTCTGTCTTAGATAATACAGAAACCAGGAACAGGTTTTGCTTTAATGATGATAGACCAATTTTTGCAAGAATTTGAAGCTTAACATCAGTATCCTTGCCAAATATCTGTATGGATGTGTATATTCTACCTTTATGTATTTCCCTCCAAGTTCTGGTTGTTATCACGCTCACCTTCTTGCCATTACTTACACTGTTACATCGCAAAATACTAATATTGTATTATAAGCAAATTTGAAATTGCTCTTGAATCCTCCCTTCATCTGCCTTTCTGCTTAAGAATCAGGAGATAATGATAGATTCCTTTTCAGGCAATAAAGAACTTTAATGAAACACTCTAAGCAGATTGCTTATCCCGTGAGTGTGTGTGTGTCTGTTGTGTCTGTGTGTGCACATAGATATAGCTAGTCGGTTATTTTACCTGGCCCTTGTAAGCCCTTGTAAGTCAGTCTCTCCTGGTTTTTCATTGTTTTTGTAGCTCTTTTCTTATTTTATCTTTATAGATGGATCATCCGCACCTTTCTTATACTCAGAGATAAACTTTTAGGTTACTGATCCTAACTGCACTAATTGAGCGTTGATGCTATGAATTTGCCAGTGTTCAATAAATTAGAACCTTCCTGTTACAAACCGTGGTAAACACCACCTGTGTTATTTAGCTGTCATATTAGACTAGTTTCATGGAAAAATTTTGGCAGGCAGTTAGGTGCCAAAATTTATGGCTATTTGGCCAAAGGAAAAATTCAAAGAGAGCTTAGGTATCTATAGAGTACTAAGGGTCATGACTGGCGTCAGAAGAACAGGTACATTTTACAGGGACCAAGCAAGCTATGTGACAGCAAATACTAAGTGCAGAATTATATATTAACCTGTACCTTGATACAGCTTATGCAGGTATTTCAGGTACACTCCCATGTTCAGGCCTGAGTTTCCATACTTGTTCTCTGAAAGAACTAAAGTCGCTTTGCTCTTGTCTGGCTGGAACAACCTAAGATGCCAGTTGCTCCAATTGCCTGTTTTCAAACGATCTAATAAGCAAGAAGATTAATAAACTGCCTGGATATTCCAATGCTTGGGATTTGCAGTATCTTCAAAACTCCATATTTCACTACAGGGTAATGGTATGAGTTGAAGGGTTTGAGGAGGGGTTTTGAAGGAGAGCTAATGCCTTAGGAAATTATGAAAAAAAATTAGGAAATTCTATTTCCTACATTTTTAAACTTCCTGATTCTTAGACCTAGTCACTCAGGGAACTTTGATGATAATTTCTAGGTACAGCTTGTCCTTTAGCAGTTCAGTCCAAGGCAGCCCTGAACAAGCAGATCTATGGGTGCCTAGAAAGTTTGGAGACCAACTGGTGAAGGGTTTGGAAACCATCAGAGTTCAGTGCTTAATAGCTGTGTGTACATGAATCCCAGGTTTGTATCTATTTGTTTCAAGTCCACCTGAGTGATTTTTTATACAGTAAAGTACTTTTCAGGCTAAAGGCTGAAATGCCTTTTCAATCATCCAGTGAGCGAAACGAAGTGAGGTGAAGTGAAATGAAGTGGTAAGGCTCACAAATAGGTCAGTGAAACTGGATCAGGCCCAATTCCTTGTAAAATAACCAAGTTTGTAATTTCTGTATATTATCTATTTCTGGTTATTTCCTTGAGATACACTATTCCCAAGATGATTTTCACTTTGTTATGACCTGTCCAAATTTCTGAAAATAATACAACCCCGAGTGAAATAGCCAGCTAAGTAATTAAGACACTAAACCAGGAAATCAAATTAAGAAGCCACAGCCATAAGGAGATCAGAGTGTCAGGACACTTGCAGACCAGACACAACAGATGGTAACTGTCTAAATCCTTTAATTTCATTGTTCAGTGACATAATAGTGAAATAAGTCTCTCTCTCTCACACATACCCATGGAGTTACAGACATCCCCAGTGCGTGTTCAAAGACACTGTTGATTCAGTCTTTCATTCACCTTTAACCCATTATTTAAGTACTTATTTCTGACAAAATGTTACTAAAACCCTCTCTGAGCTAGTCTGTGACTACATGAACTATAGCCTTCCCCTCATACCTCCTGTCCTGCATGTAAGAGTTGCCTGCTCAGCCCAACAGCACGGAGCTGGGATCCTACTTCTATGGTACTGACTCGGCAGCATCCACCAGGTTTGCATCAAATGGATGGTAACCTTAGGAAACAGTTCTTGGAGAACAAAAATCAAATAGCCGTAAACTTTCCTGAAAATATTGGCAGCAATGGGTCTGAGAGAATTAGACGTTGAAGAAAGTGGCATACACATGACAGAGAAGGGGAAAAGAACTAGAAAGCTTATGAAATCAGAGAACAGGAACTAACATTCCATATTCTGAAATACTAGTACTGTGGATCACTTCACCAAAGGAACTAGAAAAATATTACAGGGTCAAATCTGATGGAGACCATCTCCAGCATGTGTAGATGAGGATGTCCTAATTAACAGACTCAGAGAAGGCGGGCAGGTGGAGTCTGCTACGGAGTAGAAGCAGAGAACCAATTAGGCTTACACCTTAGACACTTCTTTGCAATGATAAAATGAAAAACTGCTGAACACTTATGAAACCAATAATGAGTTTAAAATGAAGTAGGTATTAATTTTATAATACAAAAGATTCTGCACCCACCATGAGGAAACCATATTTTAGTCCTCATATTATGGGATGAAGTTAATAGGAGTTTTGGAAGATTATGACTGACAAAGAAAGGCAAGTGGACTGAAAAAAAATGTATGATCTAAAAAGTAAAGAAGGCTTTCTCACGTGGCTGAAAAGCCATTGTTACAAAACTAAAAAGCAAAAGAGAAAACAAATTAAATTGATTGCTTGGAAAACCAAATAAAGTGGTTAGAAATTTAAAGGCACTGTGTAAAATAACTGTGGAAGGAAATAGAGTAATCTGATATGTACAATCTGGAAAGTAAAGAGAGAAAAAGAAAACAGGAGAAAGAGAGAGACAATAGAGAGTGAGAGGAGGGAGGGAAGAGGATGAAAGGATGGAAGAAAAATTAAAAAGAGAAAGCAAAAGAGAGAAAGAAAGAGAATGAGAGAGAAAAGGAGAGGAAAAGACAGGAAATACAGCATAAGAGAAAAAATGATGGGGAAAGAAGGGAAATAGTAAGAAAAAAAGAGAGAAAGAGAAAGAGAAAGAAAAGGAGGAAAATCCAGCACATGCTGAAGGAAAATAATATTTTTTAGAGGAGTTCAATCATAATAAAAATTTTAGCAACAGTAATGGCCTGTTACTTAATGGAGGTGACAGTAATCATCAGTGCTGCAGATACCTTCTATAAATATTTCTGGTTTGTATTTGGAAAGTAAGATGATGTACTTACTAGACAAATGTAGTGCTTTCCAGATAAACCACATTTACAGGGAGTTAACATTTTAAAAACAAGGGATTAAACCCTTCATTGACACCACCAGGGATGTAGAAGATCTATTAGTGGCCAGGGTTAATCTGAACATATATTTTGCAACATCCAGAGGCATTTATTTGGAGGACTTTGCATTAGAAAGAATGTAAAAATTAAGTCACGTCTGGAAAATGCAGGCAATCAAACTATGCTGACGCATAGGGTCACTTTAAGCAAACATTGCTGCCTGCATGTTTGCATGCTGCAATTGAAGAAGCCTTGGTTAGAGAGATGGATAGTCCATTTTTGTGGTTTTTCAGTAGAAGGAGAAAGATCCCCCTTAGCTTGTGTTTTGCGGCAAAGGTTTTGTGCGGGTTCAGTGTGACCAGTCATGGCAGATGCCCCAACAGATGGTGGAAGGGCAATTACAATACTTCCAAAGCAAATTAAAATTAAAGTTTGGGAATTTTAACTTAAAATTTCATTAGATCTGTGACAAACAGGGAATAATGATGAAAGCTTAGCAACATTATTGATAAAATCTGTCTAGCCTGAAGGGAAGATGTATTTCTTTTTGGAGAAAGTCATGGCTGCAAATTTTTACTCTAGATCTAATGCTTGTTAATGCAGGCAGCTGGGAGGACTTCAGTGCCCTTAGTATGCAAAGGCATGTGGATCAATATTTTATGGACCCTTTTCCATGACTGGATGGTTGTCTCTTGGTTTTGGGAACTAGGATTTAACAAGGCAATAACCCTTGCAACTCTTTGATGTGTGGATTTATGGCATTGTCGTCAAAAAATTTGCAGAACGATCACAGAAGACCACATGAAATTGTTTAAGAACTATCTGTCAGAGTCCACAGAAAAGTTGTCAACGTGCTGCCACCTACAGAAACAGGAGTTTCTAATGTGATTTCAGATGGAAAGACAGTTGGCCAAGTATTCAACACTCATCAATCATCTAAAACGATATGTAATTAATAAAAGTTCACAGATGACATGAACTTGGCAGAATGGTGGGAAACAGAAGACAGAATAGCTGTATCCAGAAATCTAGCTTTCCTGGCAACATCCATTCACCAAAATGCCTCATAAACTGCTAAATACAAAGCTACACACCTAGAAAGAATGGAAGTGCCTGACATCATCTGTGACTGTATCCTGGTCTCTTTAAGGGAGTATAATGGTGGAAAGCAGAAAATCACTGCAACAGAGATGACTGTTACATAAAGGCAGTTCTATTCTTAAATTTATTTATGGAGGAATAATCAATAGGACTGAAGAAAGAGGTATTTTTCTTTCTGTACACATTATTGGAGTAGAGCTTCTGTGTTTTCACATCTGACTTTTTTAAAGGCTTATAAAACATGAATAAAAATTTAGAAAATAGAAGAAAATTATTCCAGTGCTGGAAGATATCACTTAATTGAGAGAAGTAAGTTTTCCAGAAAAAGATGACTTAATGTGACCATTACAGAAAGCTGACTTAATTAAAGTGCCTGCACACCTTAAGGGAAAGAAATACTGAACATGATTTGGCTTTTGTGATAATCTAGAAAGGCATGAAAAACCCACACGGTTAGAAATTTAAAACAGTACTTCTTGATTTTGATTTACAGCCTAGACAGTTTGACTGTGAGTGATTAACTATACCTGAGAAGTACTGAGAAAGTAGAAAATTCTCAATTTCTCTCTCAGACTGGATGGTTTTCTAGTTGATATATTCTAATTAAATACAACTTACTTGAGCCAGTAAATGGATGATTAAACCAAACACACAGATCCCAAAATAGTGTTATTTGAAATTAATATCAGAAGCTATTTTTGTGGGTGTTTTTTGTTTGTTTTTTTTTGTTTTAGAGTTTTGTTTGAGTTTGGGGTTTTTTTTGTGTTGTGGTTAGTTTTTTTTTCAGAAGTCCAAATGCCTCTGTGTGAAGAGAAGCAAGGAATGGTCTACAGCTTACAGTCAGTTGCAGTACATGTAATGAAGGTTCTTTAAAACTTAAATTCAGTAAGTCAAGCAAATATTTCTTTCTCAGGAATATTACAGCTTTTAGCACTGAAAGTATTTGGCCACAGATTTACTTCCATATTTATAATGCATATTTGACATAGCAATATTAATTGATTTTAAATCCTATTTGTTTACTTGTTTTAAATAGCAGTTGTTGACCTTTGCTCTGCTATAGAATATACAAATACTTTTCAGAAAAGCATTAACATTAGTGTGGTAGCCTCTAAAACCCGTAGTCCTCTTGTGCTTACTTTCTTCACAACAATGTATTTATTTAAAATCCGCAAAATAATCTTCAGAATCAAAAACATAGTCTGCTCCCTCTTACGAAATATTTCAGTAATCCATTTATTCAATAATATTTTGATGTTAGTGAATACATTATCTAAATTTAATTATTAAAGCAGTGGACCAAAATGACTGTCCTTGCATTTTAAACCTTGTAAGTGTGTCTTTGTAAGCTATTTTCTTCTCAATTACTCTCTTTTTAGTTTTAGTTTTAGCACTTACACACTGGAAGTCTGGTTAGGTTCTGCAAGAGTCTTTAACAGTATGCTACACTACCATCTTCTGGAAGGACATGAAAATTGAGTTTTTAACTATTTAAGATCTAAACAGGTTTTTTTCTGTGTTTTCTTCATCATTTGCAGACTACATGCTGATACACTCCAAAGCCCATTGCAGATTTTTCTAAATGGGGAAAAACCTAAAATATTAAGATTTAACCTTGTCTGTTTAAGAAATCTCTCCTTCCAGAGGGAGTTTTTCTTTTCTTCCTTTAAACTGTACTTCAAATCATAATTCTTGACTTTTTAAGGCTCATTACAATTCAATTGCACAGCATGAAATCTTTCTGTATTGAGACAACTTTGCCATAAAGGACCCTCATTTCATCAATTGAAATTCAGAATTTAGCTCTTTTTATGTTGTCATCAACATCAGCCTAGAAAGCAAAGTTCTTGCTGCATCCAAAGTTGCAAAAATTTCCAGTAAATGTATCCAAGCTTGTGGGTTGGCTGGTTACAAAGATAAGACTGTTTATGAAGGTCAGTCCTGGGAGCTGAGGGGCTAGATTTTAGTGTAGCAAGCCAAAAAGAGAAACATTTTTGGATCAAATAAACCAATGCAGCGGCTGCAGCTGAAACCACAACATATTTCTTTTGAAATGAAAAGTCCTGCTCTATATTAGAAAAGAGAAAAAAGGACATGAACCAATATAGCCCTGGTATTAATGCTTCTCATATTTCATTCACATTCCATGTACTGAGTATTTTATAGGACACTGTTTTTAGAATTTTTCTGTAATTTTGATCATTTGAAACAGTGTAGATAAAAGGCTAAAGGCCTGTTATGCTGAGGTTGACCATCCTTTTAACTGTGATTTTGATTAGCAAATGGAACAAATCATGGCACTTCTAGATCTAATTACTCTTATAAAAGTAGTTCATTGAATAGATTTTTGAGATATTTACTTAGGAATATGTATCCTGGAAGGTGATAATGGGAGACATATTGAAAGACCTGCATAGTGAACTCAGAAGACAAATTCTTCCTCTTGAAATTACTGTGGGAACCCTATAAGCACATTCTAAGATGTCTGACGAAATTAGACTGCTTAGGTTTCCTTGAAGGAAAACAATACTTTTGAAAGACATACCTGTGTAGACTTACAAGAAACAAAGAAATAAATATTTAAATTATTACTACGGTCTTGTGGCCATCTGCGGTGTTTCTGTTTTCAGTATTTCTTCATTTCCTATTTGAACTTGTAAAGTGAGGTAGCAAGTGCAAAAGAGAATAAAAGATTTTTTTCTGTTAATCTATATTTTTTAATTTGCACATTTTGTAGAAAATAGTAATACAAAAAATAGTAATGCTTCTGTAGTACACTTAATTTTTTCTGGATTTGGTGTATAATGAAGGAAGCAAATATGGACAGATATTCTCTTTTGCCTGATATTTCTGGAGAATTTTATGCCTGTGTTTATTTCCTTAATGATTCACAGACTAATTCAAAAGTCAACATAATACCTTGAATGCAGAGTTCGGTGGCTTTCACAAGGATCTGGGAGGACAGGATAGTGCAGTGATAATAACAAGTCTGTGAAAGTTAAAAGGCTGAAGAGCTATATGGCTTATGAAAATGCTTTGGAGTTTTTTAATCAAAATTTCATTTTTTTCCTCTGAAAATGTGGGGTTTATACTTAAAGCTTTACTTCCCATAGTATTTGAAATGAATTTATTTAAAATATAGGAAATATTCAGGTAACATAATTCCAAATGCTGTAGGGACCAACATATAAACTACAAGAAAATTTAGAAGTGGAAGGACATTGTTTATTTAATTAAAGTACAATGGAAAATTTTAAGCAGGTGCAATATTTTCATTAGATGAGCTGTACAAATTAATAAATATTTTCTGTTACTGTTATTCTGTGTGGTTAAACTCTATAAATCATGTGGCATTCTGCCTGTTCAGCAGGACAGAATTTATCCTGAAACACTTAAGGAGAATACAAGTTCTAGAATAGCAATTCAGTAAATTTTGGTCATTATACCTTTAAGTTGATTTCTTAGACACTGTATCTAGTTGAGCTGAAGCTCTACTGCTTGGTGTTTGGATTAATTGAACATGCAATGATCATGAGCATAATCAAATGAAAATGTGTTCTTGGAATCACTTGAGCATCAGCAGAAAAAAGTATTCTCATTATAGCCCCAGATGTAGTGGCATTTGTCCAAGATGTTTGGTTTAACAAACCTCATCTTGCAAAATTGTCAAGGGACTTTTCATGAGCACATCATGAGAACTCCTGCATGATCGTCTAGAATATGCATATATAAATGTTCCTTCATTTTTATGTTTGATGTGCCAGTTATTAAAAAAAAAAGCCCTACTGCTATATTTTTTGTGTTACCTTTTTTTTTTTTTTTTGCATTACCAGCTAAATATCACAGGCGTTGGTTTGAATCTCACTTCACTGGCCCATTCATCATTGGTTTCTTGCATTATTAAATGTAATAGAAGACCTGGTTTTGATATACCTATATGTCCTTACATGTTTTTGCTTACCTTTTCTTTACAATGTATTTCAATTCCTGTAATTACGTTCCTGCCTCCCTGCTCACTGCAGGGGGGTTGGACTAGATGATTCTGAAGGTCCCTTCCAACCTAAAACATTCTATGATTATGGGTAAGTTTAGGAGGAAGATAAATAGAAATCAGGAAGTGTAAAAATTGAGATCCTACTTCTGAAAGATTAAAAAAAATTCCCATTCATGTTTACATGATAGGCACACTGACTTCACTAAAACAATTAATGTGTTAAGACAGTGAATATTTCTTAATTATAAACACATTATGGACCTGGTTATACTTTCCAGGTATTAATGCAATAAGAATATGCATATCTTTTTGTACTGTTCTTTGAAAACTTCATGTTCAAGCTTAGTTTTTTCTTGGTTCATCTTAAAAAGAAATGAGAATAATTGTTTTGTGAGCTGGCTAACATCTGAAAATGAAGAAATAAGACCTGATTGGGTTATTAGCTGGTATAGGCAGTGGTCTGTCTGTGATTCTCACTTATTATTCAGGAACACCCTGAATCTGTGGGGAAAATCATGTCTCGGTTGTTGGTTTAATAGCCCAAAATACCATGTTTTGTCCCTTCAAAGAATGCATGCAAATGGAAGTGCATTAAGTTTATATACCAAGATAGCAAACTTATTGGGGGTATACAAAGAGTTATAACACTGATCTTATTATAAGACAAAAAAAATGGATCTTATTTTCCAAGAAGTCTTGCATGGAGGACTTAACTTTTCTCTTACAAAAGTTCAATATTCAATGGAATTATTATGCTGTCTAGAAGTGTAGAATACGTAGCCATTTACAAACTAGTATTTAGAGAAAACTGAGGGCTATACTACATATTTCTAGTAGATGAAAGAAAAGGAGTAGGTCATGGATCATTTGAAAGGCAAAAGTGCTTAAAAGAGCAGAAAAATGAATGTCAGACCAGCAGAGATGCAAAATTATTATTTTTTAAGTCATGACACAAGGACAGTCTCATGGAGAAGAAAGGGCCCTGATGTAAAAATGAAAAAAACCATCTTCATTTTGTAATTAAAGAATATATCATATAGTATAAAAAACACCGTTATACCAGGTATACAACACAGCCTTTCCTCATAACACTCTCAGCTAAAAAGACTAAATATGCACATTATGACGTCAAAATTCTGGAGACACATTAGTCCCAGACATCATCCACCACACGTGTGCGTGATCTGTGTCAACATTCCCTTTGCTTTGGAAAAGTATGCAGTTCAGCCTGGATCATTTTAGTACCAGTGGGGGGTTTATTTATTACAGTTTCTGTATACGTCAGTGGTTGGGGTGTTAGCATGAGAGACCTGGGTGTAGTCCCTGCTTGGGAACATCAGATCATCTCTGCTTCAGTTGCCTGTGTATAAAATAAAAACAACACCACAGTCCTTCTTTGCAGGAGTATTGCAAGGTTGAATGCATTCAGGTTTGCTTCCTAAGATACTGTGATTATAAGGGCTATAGAAGCTCTTGAGATGAGGGCTCTGAAGGGAGTTAGACAAGGCTCTTTCTATGTGACATAAGTGATGCATGGTCATGCAATGAACACGTACAGAGAGAAAAGACGAAAGACAAAAATTGCTTTTAATTTGTTTTCAAAAATTTGCAACATATTCTTATACTAGCAAGTGAGGTTTTGGTTTTTTGTTAATAGCGTTGCATATTTAGCATCTAAAAATTGCCACGCTGAAGTGGGAGTGTCCAGGACAGTGTTGTTCAATAAAAATAATTGTGAAAGAATTGGCAGAGTAGTTTGGTATCTTCTAACATTTAAAGAGAAGCAGCATTGGAAGATAAGAGTATAGGTCTCAAAAATTCTTGTTAGAACAGTCTGTGGGTAGAAAATGGTGGCCCAGTAAAATTCATAACTGTTGTAACCATATTCTCTGTGGATTTATCTGAGCATGGTAATGACAATGGATTGTTTCCTTTTGATTTCACCATTTAAATTATAATTGAAAATGAAATATTTTTAAATACGTAATTTTATGAAAAGTCCTAAGATTTTGGTCTTTTTCTCTTGTTTGGGACAAAACCAAACTTCACAACATAGAATCATAGAATCATTAAGGTTGGAAAAGCCCCTTAAGATCATCAAGTCCAACCACTAACCTACCACTGCCAAGTCCACCACTAAACCATATCATCAAGCCTTCTTTTAAATACCTCCAGGGATGGAGACTCAACCACTTTCCTGGGCAGCCTCTTCCAATGCCTGACAACCCTTTCAGTGAAGAAGTTTTTCCTAATATCCAACCTAAACTTCCCCTGGTGCAGCTTGAGGCCATTCCCTCTCATCCTATCGCTTGTCATTAGGGAGAAGAGTCCAACCCTCACCTTGCTACAACCTCCTTTCAGGTAGCTGTAGAGAGCTATAAGGTCTCCGCTCAGCTTCCTCTTCTCCACACTAACCAAACCCTATTCCCTCAGCTGCTCCTCATAAGACTTGTGCTCCAGACCCTTCACCAGCTTTGTTGCCCTTCTCTGGACACGCTCCAGCACCTCAATGTCCTTCTTGTAGTGAGGGGCACAAAACTGAACACAGTACTCGAGGTGTGGCCTCACCAGAGCCGAGTACAGGGGCACCATCACTGCCCTGCTCCTGCTGGCCACACTATTGCTGATACAAGCCAGGATGTTGTTGGCCTTCTTGGCCACCTGGGCACACTGCTGGCTCATGTTCAGCTGGCTGTCAGCCAGCACCCCCAGGTCCTTCTCCGCCAGGCAGCTCTCCAGCCACTCTTCCCCACACCTGTAGCATTTCCTGGGGTTGTTGTGACACAAGTGCAGGACCCGGCACTTGGCCTTGTGCCTTGTTGAATCTCATACCTTTGGCCCTGCCCCATCAATCCAGCCTGTCCAGGTCCCCCTGTAGGGCCTTCCTACCCTCCAGCAGATTGACACTTCCACCCAGCTTGGTGTCATCTGCAAACTTACTGAGGGTGCACTTAATCCCCTCATCCAGATCATCAATGAAGATATTGAACAGGACCGGCCCCAACACTGAGCCCTAGGGAACACCACTCGTGACCGGCTGTCAACTGGATTTGACTCCATTCACCACCACTCTCTGGGCTCAGCCGTCCAGCCAGGTTTTAGCCCAGCACAGAGTGCATTTCTCCAAGCCGTGAGCAGCCGGCTTCTCCAGGAGGATGCTGTGGAAGACAGTGTCAAAGGACTTACTAAAGTCCAAGTAGACAACGTCCACAGCCTTCCCCTCATCCACTAAGTGGGTCACCTTATCGTAGAAGATGACAGGTTAGTGAGGCAGGACCTCCCTTTCATAAACCCATGCTGGCTGAGCCCCATCCCCTGGGTGTCCCGCATGTGCTGCATAATGGTATTCAAGATTATCTGCTCCATGACCTTTCCTGGCACCGAGGTCAGGCTGACAGGCCTGTAGTTCCCTGGATCCTCCCTCCGACTATTCTTGTAGAGGGGCGTCACATTGCTAGTTTCCAGTCATCTGGGACCTCCCTGGTTGACCAGGACTGCTGATAAATGATGGAGAGTGGCTTGGTGAGCTCCTCTGCCATCTCCCTCAGTATCCTTGGGTGGATCCCATCTGGCCCCATGGACTTGTGAACATCCAGGTGAAGGAGCAGGTCGGTGACTGACACCTCTTCAACACCTGGGACTTCATTCTGCATACTATCTCCATCTCCCAGCACAGGGGCCTGACAACCCTGAGGATGACCAGTCTGACTATTAAAGACTGAGGCAAAGGAAGCATTAAGTACCTCAGCCTTCTCCTCATCTTATGTGGCAAGGTTACCTTCCACATCCAACAAAGGAGGGAGATTCTCCCTGGCCCTCTTTTTGTCACTGATATATTTACAAAAGCATTTTTTGTTATCTTTAATAGTGGTGGCCAGTTTAAGTTCCAACTGGGCCTTTGCCTTTCTAACCTTTTCCCTGCATAACCTCACAACATCCTTGTAGTCCTCCTGAGTCACCTGCCCCTTCTTCCAAAGGCAGTAAGCTCTACTTTTTTTCTTGAGTTCCAGCCAAAGCTCCCTACTCAGCCAAGCTGGTCTTCTCCCCCACCTGCTTGACTCACGGCATGCTGGGACAGCCTGCTCCTGTGCCTTTGAGACTTCCTTCTTTAATAATGTCCAGCCTTCCTGGACTCCTTTGCCCTTCAGGACTGCCTCCCAAGGGGCTCTGTTAACCAGACTCCTTAACAAGCCAAAGTCTCCCCTTCTGAAGTTCAGGGTAGTGGTATTGCTGACCCTCTTCCTTACTTCTCCAAGAAAACTCTATCATGTCATGGTCGCTGAGTCCAAGACAGTCTCCCACCACCACATCACCCACCAGGCCTTCTCTGTTTGTAAACACCAGGTCCAGTGGGGCACCTCCCCTGGTTGGCTCGCTTACCAGCTGCGTCAGGAAGTTATCTAGGGCTTCACAGTTATGTGAAATAATATGTGTTATTAAGCTATTGCATACTTCCTCTTTTAATGAATCATTGTGACAATAAAAGCTCAGTATATGTAAAATCAAATTCTGGATGCATTTAAAATATTTACTGGGTGGATATTTTTTAGTAGATTGATCGACTAAAGGAAATCTGTAAATCTTTTTACAGGCACATATTGATGACAATGGTGTTCCCTGAAGGGTGGAATACAAATCTTAGATGGTTATAAAAGCGTGGCTTGTTATTGTCCACCAAATGCAATTCGTGTAGGGAAACTAGAGGTAAGTGTCCACTATGGGAGTTACTTTTCTCTGGGGGAAAAAAAAGTAATAATTACTTTTAGAAATAGCTGTCATAATTTAGTGTCATTTATTTTTCTTACAGCTTTCAGTAAATGATGACGACTATGCTGTAAATCCAGGTAAAATACATTAATATATGAATTCTATAAAGCTGCTTCTTTTTTTACCAGCTTCATCAGATAGTTGCTGAAATTCAGAACCTGATCTCTTTATATTAAACATATATTTGAGTAAATCATTGAACATTGCCAACAGTACATGGATAAATCTTCTGTGGAAATGTTCCACACATAGAGTTGATGAGCATAACTGGCCTCTCTAGCTTCTGGCTCTCTACCTTTCTTTGTATTTTGCATTCCCATGAATAAGAATGAACCACTATTTATTCTTGGCTCTCCCAAGAATGAATTGAAGGAGCAACTTGACTTTTGCTCTTCAGTGTCTCCACCTCCTCCAGTAAAAGCAGATGTCACAGGCATGTGCTAGCTTTCAGGCATCCTTTTTATATCTTAATGACATTCATCTCTGAACTTACTCATTCCCAGGAGTCAACGAAGAGTAGTAGAGCAGTAGGAGTAGTTATGGGAAAGAAGAATAAATAGTGCAGATGTCAGGAATTAAGTCTAGATCATATTTAAAACCCCTTTTGTCTCTCATGGAGCTCAAATCTCAATAGTTCTCTTCACAGTCACATTCCAAAGGTTTTAATTTTCTAACATCAGCCCTAAGTGCAGCTCAGAGACTAAGACAAGCAGAGCGGTTCCTCACTTGTGGGGTATGCCCCATATACCTCAAAGCAGTCTTTTCTTACTGGTGGAAGCTCACAGATTTCAGTCTGTTTTCCTCTACAGACTTCAGTTGGATTCTGTGCTTTATCAGAGGGAATCAAAAAGGAGGGTAATCAGCATGAAGAATAGGAGGCTGAGTACGAGAGCAGGGCTCGTCAGCCAGCTTTTACATGGCACACAAAAACCTTATGAAAAAAATGTTTGTTTTTGGTGTGGCCACCAGATGACACTAGCGAACTAGGAATGATTTTTTTCTTTCCTCAAGAAGCTGCAGGAACAAACTGGCTGCTCTGGGCACATTTGATGCATTTTTTTTTCCATAGTCTGTAGGTTCCTTCCCTGAAGGGAGCAACGGGATTCAATTTCAGACACTTTGAAATTGAAACACATAGACGTAAAAATATCAGTACTACTGTGCACAAGTTGCAGGCAAACATGCCTCATCTGTGCCTTAATTATATAAAGTCTTTTCAAAATGTCATTATTTTAACCCTTCAGCTACCTTACTTCTCTTGGTAAGAACTGGATAAGCAATACTGTCAGAGCAATGAACACATATTCATTAACACTTATTTGTATTTCAACCCAGTGTTTGATTCAGTTGCCTCTTCCCCATTATGTTTTTGCTATTTACAAATGTCAGGCAAAGAGTTTTTCCTTTGATTTTAATTTGTGTGTGTGTACAATATCATGGTTAAATCTCAGTTAAGCTTAGCTTTGATGGCTGTACTGTTACACAAATCTTTCAATAACTTTTCATTATGGCAAATTTTAACCCATCATGAACTTTGGTTTGGTAAATTTATTTTGCATTTGCAGCAATAATTACACAAAATCCAAATGTTAGCATGATTTACATTTGAAATTACAGCCTTTGTTCACTTTATCTCTAAACAGTATAAATAAACTTCATAACAGCACAATAATTAGTAATTAAAAATAATACTTCATTTCCAAAGCTATGAATATGTCATCCATTATATTATTGATTCTTTTTCATTTTAATAACAGGTATCGAGTATAACTTTAACAATAAAATTATTGTGATACAGATATTGGACTATCTAGCATGTTGATCACCAAAGAATATTCAATATTGAATAAATACAGCATCAAAGATGTCCAGCTTTTCACCTGTCTTCAGCTTGAAAATAAATTATATCAATAAAAATCACATATAAGTTGTTACAGATGATAACACAATTTAAACACACTTGAATGATTTGTAATAGGCTTTGAATGTTATTTCCAGTTTAAATAATATATTAGTGCTAATATTATAAGCCATTGACATACAAATACTAATTTGATTCCTCAAACTGCTTGGCAAAATGCCCAAAGCAGATCAACAGCCATGCGAACTATATGCTCTGCATAATTGTGCCTCAGTCTCCGTAATTAAACAAACAGATGCTTGATACTTTATTCGGTGTTCACATTTGACACACTCCCTCCAGTGACCATTGGAACATGATTTCCATTTTTTTCCTTCTCTTATGTTGAATAATTGCAGGTTATGTTTCTCTAAAAATGGGTTACGTTTTAAGACAAACAATTGGCCTTGGGATAAAACTGCACAAGGTTCTTGCTGGTTGTTTTCTACTGAAGCTATTTTCCAACAGGATATTGAGTTTTCTTTAGAAGGACATTTTTTTGGAATGTGTCTGCTTTCTGCAGACAATTTAATCTTTTATTTTTGTTGGAAAGAGAGAACACCTGACAGCTGAAAAGCCTTTGGCTGAAAACAAAACAAAACAAGAAGACTTGGAAATGCCCTCCAGCACCTTACGTCATATGTCGAAGTCAGACCTTGCCTCTGTCCTGCACCACAGTCATCCCTTGGTGCACCCCAACAGTCAGGAGGGCAGAGCTGTTCAGGGTGGGGAGGCAGTGGACTTCCAACAGCAGGAAAAGGGGCAAACACTAACTTCTATAAAGCCCCCAAAAATATTTTCAAGCAAATTTTTCAACTGATGTTTGTGATTAATAGCCTCAGATCTTCTACATTTTTTTTAATAGAAAAATAATGTATTTTGAGACCTTTTCCATTGTTTAGTTTATAGCACCCTACTCACACAGGACAAGTCAAGCGACAGAGGCCAGGCTGGGAGGTCGTACTGCAGGTGGTGCAGGATAAGGCTGGGCGAGGGGAACATGGATCAGATAGAGCCCAGGATGCCTGGGCATGGCTGTGGGGACAAGGACATGATGAGGCTTGGCCAGGATGGCAGGTCAGTGAGCCAGGGTCCAGATGAGCAGGGTGAGTGTCCGGACACGGACTTGGCTACAATACATAGGCAAGATAACAGAGGCTTGGGGTCAAGCATGAGCACCTCAGCATCAAATCAGCACCCAAGGAAGAAAAAGAGAAACCCATCCGGCAGCAGCTGATCAGTAAATTGTAGACTGTGCCGATTAGCTGCATCCTGCATAGCAATTGTGCAGTAGGAGTGTAACCACTTTTCTTTGAGATGTGAAACATTAACCATGGGTGGCAGGTCCTGAATTAGCCTTTCCCATGTGCTTGGTATGGTCGTGTATCTAAAAGGCGGAGAAATCTGCTCATGGGCCACAGAGATCCTGGAAAGGATCTTGAAATTATCTCTGGGTCTGACAAGACTAAATGCATCAATAGCAGTTCTACAGGTAAGTTAAAGTTCATCTGTTAAAGCAGTACCAGAAATAGACAATTCTTTTGGTCCAAAAACATGAAAAAACATCAATAATACATGCAGGAGTACACACAAAATATACAAGCAATAGGAACTCCTGGATCACACAGCTGGAAGAGAGTGTACCCTGCATACATCTGCATGCACATGAAAGGTGTTCATAGCACTGCTTCCTGCCCTGCAGGTCTTCTAATGATGGCTGATGGAGCCCATGGGGCTCAGGATCACACACTTAAAGATACTGCTTTATGGGGGAATTGAGCCTGACACCCCAGAGCATGGATTGGGATCCCAGTGAAATGGGGAGCTACAGCAGAGGAAGGCAGGGCTTTGAGCTGCTTGGTCAGGCAGGAATGCACCTTCTGTGTCAGGAAAGTGAGGTAGCCCTTACCTGTGAGAAGCACTGAGGAGCTTCTTGCTCACCTGTCAGTCAGGCTCAAATATATCTTTTTGCTTGCCAGGAATTTTGCCTTTGGACTAACTGTGCTTATCTTTTCCACAGGACTCTCTTCTCTTTTGTGTCTCTGATGTTCTGTATTTACTTTTAGCCTTAATTCTAACTTTTTTCCCCTCCCTGAATCACAATATTTTCCACCTAAAACCATCTACATGACAGTTAGTAGTAGATACATCCTTTCACTCTAATCCTCCTTTACCTCGAGTCTGATTTAACTCATTTACAGCTAACAAATGCCATCTAGTGGTTATTTTGTGCTTAATTTAGCATATAGTAAAATATAGTTGCTCAGTGTTGGATGACATTTATAAAAATCATAAACGATTAATATAGAAAAGAGGAGTACATAATATAGAAAAGAGGGCATGCTCTTGTTATCTTCACTGCTTTTGTGGACTGAGAGGTAAATATATATTCATCTGGTTGTGTTGATGTGTGATATTTTCTTACCACCCATGCCAGTTACATAATCATGAGTACAAATCAAGTTAGTGAAACCATGCTCCATTTTCTTAAAAAAAAGGTGTATGTCCACAGTGAAATTTTTCTACACATTTCAGACTATTTTTTTAACTCCTGCACACAAATACTGACATTCATTGGAGGTGTTTCCTTTTAATTAAATCAACAGTGAGTCAGGCATTCAGTTAGTGCAAATTCATGAAATTAAAACAATTTTCAAAAGCAGAGATTTGCATAAGCCCTGAGCAGCTTTATATGCATTGGAGTATATACATGCAATAGCTATGAAAACAGTGGTCTGGAGATTACAGAGGTTTGTAAAGTCATGAAAAGTATTAGGAACAAATTCTAGGGAGAAATTATTATTTCTCAGGGCACATAAATTATAATGTAGAAGGCTTAAAAGAAGTAAATTTTCGTGATGCACATAATTAAACTGTAGGATGCATTGCTGTAGGATTCTGACCACAAGTGTAAATGAATTTAAAACTGACCTTAGAAAAATTCACCTGATGTAGATCCATCCTATGATGTATAAGTATGTATATGCATCATTAAAATTCTGACCTCTTTCACATTTCCCTTTTTGACTTTTATTTCTTTTTCCTTTTTCAGTTTTTCATCCATCTCCTTTCCAGCTTGACTAAACAGACCAAAGTGCTCTTCATACTGAGATAAACATCTCATTTCCGCAACTGTAATATATGAGTAAGGTGCTAAAATTAAACAAGTTTGCCTGTTGCTACTTGGCATATAATAAATGAGAGAAGAAAGATAATAAGTAAAATTACTCTGAGGTTTGCCCTGTGCGGCCAGTTTAATGAATCACTTTTCACATTCCCTGAAGAGTGTCTGCCAGGTGAATGGAGGTGAAAGATGAAGCTCATGAGCTGGTTCATTGCAGTTTACGGTATGTTAACTCTAACCAGAAACAGACTTTGAGGGGTCTCTTATTCTCAATTTATTCTAAAATAGCTTGCATTCCTGTGTAATTAGGTTAATTTGAAGACAAAACGAAATTGCTGAATGGAGAATAATAATACAGCTGTGTCACCTATGATTTCAGTGAGGATGCAGAGTCACTCACCAGCATTGTAACAGGTTATGCATTACCATAGACTTAGAAAAAGCCATCAAATCTTGAACAGGTAGCAGCTATCAGAGCACTGTGTCACCAAAAACTTGATGGAGAGTTGATCAGTCATTCTGGTTCTTTGGGGTGGCACTTGTGGCCTCAGTTTGGGAAGTAAGAAATGTCTTCAGGTTGTTTTAGTTTCTAGTAAGCCATCATAAATGAGGGTGGCTAACCCAGGAGGGGTCAGTGATGGCAGCAGTGACCTGGCAGCTCTTTACTTTTGGGAAATCTATGGGCAGCTGAACTTTTGATTGTACATTGTGTTTGCTGTTTAATTGTATAAATTGAAAAAACAACCTATTATAGGTTCAAAAAAGTCTCAACATTAGTAATTTATAGAATAATCAGGAACTGCTTTGTTATTAAATATAAAAAAATTAAAGCTTTTCAATATCAAAGCCATAAGTGAGAACATTCCAGCTTAGATGGGCAAGGCCCACGCATGATCTCTCTTATATCACAGAGCGGAGCGAAAGAGCTTTCTGTTTAGTTGTCTTCCTCTGCCTGCGTGCTCTGTCCCCTCTCAGAGAACATGGAGGAAGGAAGGGACAGATCTGGACTTCCAAATTCTGCCAAGCCCCAGAATCCAGCAACCCATACCATCTACTCTGCCTCTTCTTAGATAAGTTTAATGCAGAATGTGCTTCCCAGCTTCAGAGATGATTTTGCTGAATGCTAGAGAGCTACAGGTTTGGTGTATGGAAACAGATTTGTGTTTGAGGTGTTAGTAGCATCCACTGTTACTTAGCTAGTTAAAGGCCATAACCAGGAGAAAAAAAGGTGGTTGAAAGCTTGTTCTAGCCTGGGGAGGTTTGATCTCCTACCTCCTCGCAAAGTTCACGGCCGTGATAATGAGAGGTGCATACACTGTTCCTTCTTTTAGGGCTGGGCCACCAGGCAGATACATTGACAGAAAATAGGTAACACATTGGTAGAAAAGAGGTACCTGCTTTTTTCTGTCAACGTGATGGGGAACTTCTTAGGGTATTTCAGGTCTCTTGTCTTTCTTTCTCTCATGACAGAGCTTTTTAAACACCTTGATGTCCAGGTCATGTACCTATTGCTAGCCACAGCATGACTGGGCCATCTGGCTCAGTGTTGCCCTGCCTGTAGCTGTAATTGCTTTCTAAAGCCCGTCATACTTTCCCAGTACTGTTGAGCCAGGCTGAACTGGGGAGCAATGGTTCACAGCTGCACTGTCCTTTGCCCTCGGGGGCAGTAAAGGAAAAGTCAGGAACTATGTTGGGGCAGTCTACCTGACCCTGCTGTAGAACGCACTGACTTACCCTCCCAAGGGAAAGTTAGTAAAAATCCTTTTGTCTAGATTTTTTTTTTTACATTTTGACTGTTTTCTCTCACTTTATTTTTATTCATGAGACTTCTCAAGAATGCAAAGTATCTCCACTGAGTGTTGCCTCACAGAAAAGAGTGATTGATGCAATTCTACATTAAATATACTAAACAGTTCATGAGGTTAAAAGAGTAACATAATAAACACATTTCACAAACTCACACTTGCCCAACTGTTTACATTTAGATCTGTAGAAGAAACAAAATCTGATTAATGGAGCTACTCTGGTAGTTTTCATATTAACTGATCAAATCCCCTTTTCTAGACATGAACGTCATAACGTAACTTAAATGTATATTTTACAAAGTTATTGTGATTTTTGTAGCAGAATCAGGGTCACTAATGAGGTTCAATTCAATTTGGCCTGCATAAGTCTAGAAACACCCTTTCACAACACATGCTATGTACTTATCCCTGTCTTCAGTGTGATTAAATTAGTACAGCTGAAATAAAAAGCACAATGAAATAAAAAAACCCAGCAGCAGTAAAAATGTGTCAGGTAACTAGGTTACATTTATGGTAACAGATTTTCTGTATATTCAGATGGATACACATACTCTAATTCAAATGAGGGATTTCAGGAATCTTGAAAAATGAATCAGCTTTCAGAATTAGGTTCTCAATGGACAAATGGAGAGTTAGAAGTCTACCCACACCTGCTTATTTCATTGAAGTGTATATACTGTCATAATGTGCTGTAACTAATGAAATCAGACATGATGAGTAAATGCACCTGGTGAAAAGAATGAAAATAATGCGATTCTCAGCATTATGTATAAGACAAGATTTTGAATATGAAGTTTATAAAAGAGCTGCAGAACACCATAAAAAAATGAACAGTGATTTGAAATATTTCTGTGATTTGAGTATGAAAAATGGAATGGAGTGGGAGTTTCTAGGAATGAGAGCCTTGAGGGATATTTCCTATTAAATTAATTTTTATCTGACTCATTTCTCAGAGCAGGGATCACCAGCAGAGATTCTATAGGTAGGAGGAGATGAACAATATCTTAAAAGCCTTGTAACGGGTCCATTTCTGTCCTGGTACAATGTCAAAATAAAAACATAATTTAAAAAATCTCTGAATGGAGAAGGGGCACATTTAAAAAATAGGTGCTGTTCATGCCTCTGCAAGCTCATGATTCAGTAAATGTATTTCAGATACCAGTTCCCAAATTTCCTGTAAAAAGAGGAAGAATGTAAAGTGTAATATTTTATATTCAAGCCTATGTTTAGGAAAACATGCTTGTTTATAACAGTCTATAATAGGTTTAGATACTGATATGGAATAGGAAAATGTAATAAAAATAAAGCCTGTCCAAATGTTCCACTACTGTGGAACGGGTGGTTAAGGAGTCAGTATCTCAAAGCCCATACAGACATGTGAGATAGGTAATTGAAACCCAGAAATGCAGATAATAGGTGCTTTAGAAGCTTTGAAGCTGGAGAATAAATGAGGGACAGAAGGCACAATGACATTTAAAACATCTTAACAGAACTATTTTTGAATTGAGTTGTAAAACTGTTGATGCCAAGACAATACATTTGCTCAGCAAGAATAGGATGATGCAGAACTTACCCTTCCCTAAAACTCTTTCAGCTGAGCTAGCAAGACTTTTTTTTTAATAATAATAGCTGCAAGAGCTCTGTATCTGTAATCTAAAAAGGGGGGATTTGATCATCACACTGAAATAAGAGTTGACAGTTTGAAAGTGCATCCATATGCTACCTTTTGAAGATAAAAGGTGGTTAAACACAATTTGTGAAAATGGTAATTAGCACAGACTTTTCCTATTCACAGTAAAAATCTCATGTGCACTGGAGCATGGTTAGGTACACACACACACAGCAGTTCCTTGCACTCTCTGGCTGTGCTGCCACAACTAAGGTTTGCAAAGTCTGGTAGTTTAGGATCCTTTCCAGATATGCCATTTTTCCGTGTAAGCTCTAAATTACTGTAGTGGAATAGTCTCCAAACCACTGTTACGGCTGTCAGGTGAGAGTCAGGACTGCTTTCTTCATGTTTTCAGTGCTCAGGTGAGGGGCTTTAACCACATGCCAAACAAGCATTTTCTTTCATTAAGCGTATTTCATTTTAGATTTTTTTTTTAATATCACAAAGTGTTATTGACTGCAATCTCTTGCAATGGGTCAGTGTTATGGAACAGCTACGTATATGCCCATGAGTGAATCTTTAACAAATAGGTTGATAAAACATAGCTGTGACTGATCAATGAAATACATCTTGATCAAAATTTGCAGGATGGGTATTAAACAAGGCTTGAAAACATACAGTGAACAACTACCCAGTAACTGAATAAAGGCAGAATTCCTTTGGAAAGCAGACTATGTGATCATGAATCATCTTACCCTTGAGTAATGACAATAAAGCATTTTCCTAAAGAGAAACTTGCACTATAAAAGAAGCTGTAACCCATAGGCGAGGAGAAACCTGCAGTGTTAGAGATTTTATCTTTGGGCTTAAACCTAAATTCTTGCTCACTGATGTCATATAGACAGCATAAAATATTCGTGTTCAAGACAAAAATGTTTTACCTCTCTGAGGACTCCTTCAAGTTTTAACTAACACCTTTCACCTCCTTTCCCAACTCTGTTCTTTAAAGGAATATAATAAGGGTGCTTATATGCCAAGGGCACATGGAGGCAGAAATTTGAGTTGAATAAATAATAAACTAGATATTAAACTTCATGTTTTGTCAATGTATATCTATCATTTTGTAAAGAACTGCAGTTTTATTATTAATCAATTTTAGTGGGATCATAAAAGCCCTGATCAGAGAAATGATTTGTCCCTGGCTGTCCAGCAGCAGAAACATAATTCAGGAGTCCTAAGTATTCATGCCAACAGCATCCAATCTCATGTGCCTTTTATACCAGTTGTAAAAGTGTTCTGGCACAAGATGAAAGGTGTTATGCAAATATGAAACTATACAATTAAAAATAGCTTTTTTCTAGATCATATGCAACACTCAAGGATAGAGGTTCCTGCTATGTCATGCTCCATGCATAAGGGATCCATCTTGAATGCTGGCTTGATTATTTTCCAAAAGAAATAGATTAGCACATTTCTTTATCTGAATTATGTAGCAATCATTTCTAATATTTTTAATAAGACATTCATATTTATTGCATGCCAATGTAATATCACATTACGATCATCTAGCCATGTCCTTAAACCTTTGTAATTTAAAATTACAAGTACTGCACACTGTCCAGAAAAACCATGAGATGTGAGAGTCATGTGGAAGCTCATAAATACCATAACACGTATGAACTCTGGCATATTCATTTCAACCTGGTTTAAAGCTCAAGTACTGTTGTAAACACACACAAAAGGGGAGATAATTTTTTAAAAAAAACCACAACTTTTTGCAAAATGTACATTATATTAGATTTGAATGAGATATAGGGTCATCTCTGGAGATAAGCTGTTCATACTCAGATGAGAAGCTCTCAATCAGATTTCAAGTATTATTTTCCATGTGCCTGCAAATAGGGATTTTTGAAGGGAGACATGATCTGAGAGAGCATCTGAGCTGAGTGCTCCTGTCTTACCACAACAGATCCATCCTCACCACATCTGCCCTGCCAGGTAAAATCCTGATCCTCATTTTTTAATTAATTTTATCAAAACTATTTCTCCCCCACTGACCTTTTGATAGCCCTGTTTCGGCAAGGTCTAACCTAATGGGTGCCATAGCACATACATTTTCTCTGGAGAAATTACCATTTTAAAAGACTTTTGTCCCTGTCTGCTCATCTCTGGTTGTGATTTATTGTACTTCTCAGTCATGCTGATACGCTGAAATAAACACCATCCCCAGGTAAAAAACACCCAAAAAACTTCCCTATTTCATTTTACAGAATGGCTTCTCAAAAGGGTCAGTAGACTGCAGCCCAATGTGGTGACAAGCTGTTGAGAACAGGTTGCAGCATTGAAAAACAACTGTAACATGGAGACAAAATGTATGTAAAATTGTACCTTTGAAAGAAAAGATCAGGTTGAAGTAGTTGGCTGAGAAAATTTTGATGCAAGATGGGAATCCACCGGAAATATGCTAATTCACTACTTCAGCATTTTGGGCCATAGCATAAATTTCTTTTTTATGAAAATTTATATGGAAACAGGCCACACGATGAACTTTCACTTTGTTTCTCATTAGATTGGTCTGAAGGGTATCCACAGAGAAAGAAAAGAAAATAGCAGAAAACTCACCCAAGACTTAATTTATCGGTAACAGTTCAACAAAATGACTCTTTTAAAAAATCGTAAAATGAACAGGTCTGAAGTTGCACTCGTATAGCCCAGCTGCTAGCATTACCAGAGGTCAAACTTAGTTTGTTTTCAGCATGTTTCCTTGCACAGATATTAGTCTTTGTCTATAATTTTGGCTGTGTCTCTATTTTCTTAGCTCAGGTTAATCTAACACATCATTTATCTTATTGTTTCTTTAAAAAACCCTGACAACTGACATTTACAAGTCATGGTATTTGAAATACTTTTCTTTGGGTCAGTTTGTTAAATTGCTTCAGATTAAATAAACACAATCAGAGTCTGCTATGTTTTGAATAGTGTAAATTTATTTATATAAACATATGTTATTTTGGGGTAAAACCAGCAAGCTGTAGCCTTAACCCCTATAAAATATTACAGATCTATGGAAGGTACACTGGTTTCTGCCATGGAAGGCTGATTACATGATCCAGACACATTTTAGATATTTATTCTGTTAAAGGCAACTGTTTTCAGATGAGCAGAGTGGGAGACGGTGTTTTTATGAATGAAGGAGCACCTGCCTTTCTTGGTTTGACCAAAACTGACTGCTGCTGGTTTTCAGGTGATATTGGGACTAGTCCTTAAGATGCTTAAGATCAGACTTAAGGCTAGGTTCAAAAATAAATGTGGATATGAGGCACAGCACATAGGGTTCATCTGATGGTATGGACGCCTGCAGAGTAGAGATTTGCATCTCACTTAGTCATTCTGAGTTTCCATGAAAATAAATAACATAGACCAGAAGCTCATAGGCGTGCAGCATTCGACCTGAAGCAGGCGTTTGAGATAGGCCTGATGAAACATGCTCTAACAGAGCTCACATATCTGCCCATGACTATACCTGGAGCCTGGAGTGACTAAATCAGCCGGAGATCTCTGATTGATACTGGGCTTGGTAAGACGGGACCCGCGTTGATGGCCCCAAGGTTAAATGTTTGTTATTGTGCTTGGGAGCAGAATTCACTGTGAGGTCTCACTCGTCTGTTTTATCAGTCCTCTAGCTCTTCACATTTAGTATATAAGAGAGACATTTGTGACAACAGAGTCCACAACTGGTGCACATGGTACCTGAACTAGACAACATGAAACGCTGCAGAGGGCTATATCTGAAGATCTCTCTCCAGATTAGGTGCCCTTGTGTTATGAGGATTCAGAATCTGAAATAGTTTCATGTGCTTTTGTAAGTACCATTTTTCCTCTTAAAACAAAATAAGAGGAAACATCTTTTTTTTTTTTCCCCCTAACAGTGGTTAGAATCGTTAGCATAGGAAGTCAGAGCATTAAGATACTGTCCCTTCTCATGTCTCATTAGAATATATCCATATGGGTCCTTCTCACATATGAAGAAGGGTAAATAAAAATGACTACTGGCTTTTCTGCTTGTCAAAGTTGAGGCACCATACATCTAGGAATGAAAAATTCACTGGCTCAGAGAGAGAGCATGGTGTAGCCTGGTAGAATTTTTGATTTCTGGCTCAATATCCTTGCAGATTAAACAGCAATTGGATAGAAAGTAGTATTCCAGTACACAAAACAGCACCTTAACATCCATCCAGCTCCTCACACATCTGCCAGCTGAAGGACTTCTGGCAATGTGTTATATTATGATTTCAGTCTATCAACTCACACCAGCTAAGCACTTTAGCACCGAGCTGATTCAGCTTGCAGGTAAGAAACCAGGAGGAAACTGCAAGATCTTACAAGAAGCTTTGAAGGAGATTCAACATCTGGAACTTCTTTCTCTAAATCATTTATGAACAAAATTTACAGTATTATCACGGCAATAGCCAGAGTGATGTCTTTCAAGACAGCAGACTATGACGCTGGACATACATACCATGTTTAGTTCTTGACTGGTAATGATGCTATGATAAGCAAATTAATTTAATGAGCTCACCAACTTCCTATTGATGGACCCCATTGTTCCATCTTCTTCATGGTTAGATCTTATCTTCCATATTTTTTCATTTAAGTCTTCTCTAGTGGTACACAATTTGCTTTGCCCCTGCATGTGCCCTCATTCTAATGTCCTGGCTTCTCTCCTTTGTCTCCAGGCTTTGGTCATGACATCCAGTGGGTACCAGTTCAGAAAGGCCCAAAGAAAGTCAGCTGCTTAAAATCGAAATAGACACTTGTCAAAGGAGATGAATTATAAAGTAAAAAGGATTTTGTTAATCCCATGGTGCTCCCTTCTCTCCAGTGTGGATAAAAAGAAAATAAATTCTTCCCTCTCTATGGTGGCATAAGACATTGCTGGAGCTTCTTGTTAACAGTGCTTTTATAGTTTTAAACCATTCAGAAACTGTCTCATTGACTTTTAATCTCTGCTTCTGCCAGAGGCTGCTTCCTTCTGGTGCTTTGTCTACAGCTTTTAAGAGTCTCTCTTTAAGATTTTCTGGGACTGCTGCTGCTGCTGAGATGAGCTTACAGCTCTGTTCCTTTGCCAGCAGTCCCAGCACTGTAGTGGCAAGTGCAAAGGTTCTTGTATATGTCTTGTTCATTCACGTATCTGATTTGGCTAGAAGTTTTAATAGTAATCGAATGTGCCATGAAATGGCCATGTAAGGCTATCTTTTCTTGTCTGTCTTGGGTAATTTAAGCTCTAATTTATTAAGAAGGAAAAAAAAAAAACCAAACTATACTATCTTTCTTCAACTACTTCTATAACAAGCAAGTTTCCCTTAAAAACTGGAGACTGACCTCAGTGCATGTGGTTAAGAATGCTTAGGTTTTTGTACACAAACCCCATATGTTCTCTGTGTTGTAGAATTTATAGGGACACAATTAAGCTCTGCTCTGCATGAAACTCCTACTATTTTCAGTGGTGATCTTCAAACTGGTATCTAAAATTGGATTTGGGCCTGTAGAAATGTGGGATTTGTTCATATATGTGTTTCTCAGTCTCTCTTTTTATAAAAACACTATTAAAAGAATCCTGAATTCTCCAATTTTATATAACCAAAATAGAATGGTGCAAATTAGCATCATGTTTTCCTGAGATATTTAATTTACCAAATCCTAAGATTAAAGAAAATAATCTCTAATGGAATTTTTATATATATTTTCTGAATTTTATTACAAATCACATAAAAACCAACAGAAGTTGGACCAAATATTTCAACCATCAAGTCTTTAAAATAATTCACAACTTCAATTATGTTTTAGTATCATTTTCCCATTAAGAGTGGATACAAAGTCCCCATAAACCCCATATGTAGAATTTTAGCAAATTTTTTCATTATGCTATATCAGTCAGTCCCAAAAGATTTTATTCATGTTTAAAATTAAATCCATCTTTTATTTAGTTTCCAAATATTAAAAAAATGGAAAGTATTTCTAAATAAAGAAACCAAATAAAACATTTGAATTTTATTTTATGGAGTGTTTTCTGTTAAAAAATATTATCAAATGCTTTTACAGACTTTGATAACAAATTCAGAGCTGAGTGAGTCCTGCTCCCAATCAAAGAGAAGACAGGGTTGTGTTAGTATCTGTGCTTGAAAGCATTGATAGTGTTATAAATATTGCAAATATAACTATGCAGTCAGACAGTACTGCTTCAGGGTGTTTCCTTCTCCCCCGCTGAGTCTGTCCTAAGCTGCTGCTGACTTTGTATACTTACAACAGCTGCCTCCTGCTAAGCCATACGTTTTTAAGATGCTCATCTACACCAGGCTTCTGTGGATGCTTCCCTGTTCTCTCACCTGAGCTCTGGTTCTGTCTCACCTTTGGGCACTGAAGTTCCACGGGAAGCTGAATCCACATGGCCCTTCCAGTGCTCACACAGTGCCTCTAATTTTTGCAGTTGGCTCCCATTCAACTTATTCCTAGAAGTGAAAACACCTGACATGGTCACATGTTTTTCTGCACATTTATGAAAGGATTGTAGCTCTCATTTTCTTGTGGCTAAAGTGACTGTAAATTTCTGAAAAGGACTATTTTTTTTCAGGGACCCTGGGAAAAGTACTACTGCTGAGCCATCTGAATGAGTCTTGTTTGTGGCTTTACAACACTTCAGAGTCAAGCCAGCTCCTGAAAATAAGAGACTTGCCAAACATCCTAACACCTGTAAACAGCAACATCAAAACTCTTCATCTTGCCAGTAACTTTGTCTTCCAGAAATACAAGGGAGCTTCAAGGTTTTAACTGTAGTGCAAACGATCTTGTAAGCAGAAGAATCTGGTCATGGTTGTTTCATGCTGTCTTGGTTCTTTTCAAATATTAAGTGTTTCTCTCTGTGCTTCTACATCAATACCATCTAACAAGCCATTAGCTAATACAAAAACTGTTAAGGAAACCTTTAAAAGGATCCTAGCAGTGCTGAAGACTATCCTTGCTTGTTGGAAATCCTAAGAAATACAAGAAAAATACTAGAAATTAAACCACCTTGCAGCTATGTCTCCACAAATGTATCTGCTGCACAGAAGTGTTCAGGAAGTAAAATTCTATTATTAGAGTTTAACTATTCGTTATTTGATCACTAGAAAGCAAACCATCGGATTAATTTCTGTTTAAACCGACTATGGATATATCTCCATATAGAAGGAAAGTTTTCAGTAAATGCAGGGACTTCGAGCATATTTTGAAGAAGAAGCAGCATTGTAGGAAGAGGGTGAAAAACCTGTTGAAGAAAGGGGCAACTCTTACCCTTTTTGCATACTCTTAAGCCTGAGGCCTTGAATCCAGGTCTGCAGGGAGCTGAGTGTCACAGGCACATCTGTCTAAGAAAACAAGACAAACTGAGCAGAACTAAAAGGATTGGAAGAAGGGAGAGGATCAGAGCCAAGTGAACAAATAAAAAGGTTGGAAGAAGTGTCTGATGCCAGCTGAAAAGGAAAAAGATGAAAAATTAGGTGGGATACAAATCTTTGGGAAAGTGTCCAGGATAATGTTACTTGAATTTTACTTTAAATCATCATCTGTTTTATCATTTTCTACTAGATGATTGCAATCTACAATCACAAGAGAAAATTAATAATCCTAATTATATCTAATTTGTACTATCCTGCTAAATCAAGAGCATAACATGCTCAGGCTTGAAACCCAAGAACCTCAGTATCTTTTAACCCTAAGGTTACTTGAGGAGCTTTTAAGTGCAGAGCTTTTGCCTTGCAGTAGTGTGGGTTTTCATTATGAAATCAGCTATACTCTGATAGTAACTGTAATACAGAAAGGAGTGAAAACAGTATCCTTTATTTCTGTCAAAAATAGAATGCTAAGAAAATTAGATAATTTGTTACTGTTGGTTCCATGATCAAGATTCTGCTTGTGAGCCTGTCCTTCCCTTGTACTTGGGATTGAAGTGCTGGAAAATCAATCAGGAGTGTAAGGCAGATCTTAATTCACCATTTATTTTTAAGTAAATGTTCAGTAAAAGCCACTTTTTGCTCTACATTGAGCTTTTTCAATAACTAGACAGATATTTAGAAAGTTGCACTACTTTCAAGAGAAATTTCTACTGAAATTGAATTTCAAAATGTGGTTTGGCTCAACAGAGAGTAGACAAGATTGTCAGATGTAGGTACAATAATAATTCTTCCTGTTTATAAAAATTATATTTCAAGTATAAGCAATTTTTCCTCTTAAAAATCCACCAAATTCATACAGGGGAATTTATTTTACCAAAAACTTGATTCAAAAATCCATGTGCTATGTGATCCAACAATTACTGACATGAATTGTAAATCATTCCTCAAAACCTAGAAATACTACAGGCAAGCTATCAATTTTCAGATAAAAGAGGTACCTGATTTTGCAGAAAGCTGGTTGTATTACCCTTCAGCAGACCAGTACATAACTTTTCAATAATGGAGACAATTTGGGAGTTTTAAAGGGTTTTTTCTTACAATATTTTTTGCTTTTTTCTATTCCCACAGATACCAAACAATTCCAGTTCAATATGAGCTGCAAGCATAAAAGCAGGTCTACATGTCTCTTGTGAGTAGCTAATAAAATGGACACTTTTCAAAGTTGTCCAAGATATTGCAGTTGACAAGGAAATTGAATGAGATGCTTAGAATTTTGTATTAAGCTAGTAGCAACAAAGTAATAGAATTTTCTAGTGATTTTTCCTATGACTGCACTAAAATCATGTTATAATTCCTGAGTGTATGGATAAAATGAGTTTTTGTACAATCTTTTGTCATTGTGTTTATCTCATACTGGTGACAACATATAGTGAGATAAAATGTTGAATAGGTGAATGAAGAGCAATTTTAATTTTTAAAGGAAAAAAAGAAGACTCAAAGGCCATCTACCCACAGTTTTTCTTCCAAACAGCCCCAAAATCCAAAGCATCCCTCTATAACCTTTATTTAAGAACTATTCTGTATCTGAGCCATGGATTGTTTGAAATGTTTTCCAAATGGAACTAATCTATTCCAATCATGCAGTAACAGCTCCAGCACAAAAAAAAAAAAAGGTCCAAATATAAGTAAAATAAGAAACACTACAACCTGCAACGAACAACTCCCCCCACTCCCCAAACAGGAGCTCTTCTTCGCATTACAGAAGCAGAGGGACAAAAAACCCAATAGATATGATTTTATGACTGTGTTTGCTTTTAAAGTAGGTTCAGCTGAGCTGAAACAACAGTCTGTCTCACAAGAAGAGGGTACCACTTGCCCTCCTTCTGCTCTAAACACTTGCTATGCGAATTGCTGTGCATAATGTGCCATACAATTGTCAAAACAGGTAAGACATTGAGTTTACAACAGGCACACTTGAATTTTTACCTCCCAAGAGTGGAAATTCACCCTTGTTCAAAAGAGAGCAAAAGATGACTGTGACTGACACCCCGGTCAAACACATGAGTCAAAACTCATGCTTTTCTTGACAACTTCAGAAAACTAGATTAGAAGTGTGAGCTTCCATGCTTCATATCTGGGGTATAGGAGTCTGGGAAGTTTTCAGGAGAAGGTTTTTTAGAAGAAAATGAAGCTTAGAGAAATTATGAAGTTAGAATTTAGAAATTAGTATTCTTTTTCAAAATAATTTCTTAAAAATGTCTTTCAGGTATAAAGGAGCAAGTTATAGGGGAAAAAAGATAAAATGAAAGAAAGTGGGTCCAGTTGAGCTGAGTGTGGCCTCTGGCATGCAGGGGGATTTGAACCCCTGTCTTGCATAGCCCACACTGGTATATCTTTTGAATCCTTCTCTTGTTCTTCCTGTAGACCAATGAATAAGCAATTATTCTCATATATGGTCATCTCCAGCAGACAACTTTGATGTATATTGTTAACTTAGTCTGGGGCAGCTTTAATGTTTGTTCTGTCTGTTCAAGAACGCTTGTTGAACAATCTGTCTTATACACAGAGCATTTGTTCTTTGTCACTTCCTCTGGTTCATTTTCATCAGCTAAAGTGATAGATTAATGATGTATCAACACTTCCTCTGCAGGGACCTAGCTGTGGGTTTTCTCCATTCTGAGATAGTGCCCTAGACAACAAGCACTTCTGATCCTATGCAGGGGGGAGGAGGGGGGAGAAATGTGAGAGAACAAAAGAAAGAGGTCAGATTTGCTTTGAAGCAAAAGAAGGAAAACATTTAAGAGCCTGAAAGATCCTGAAGAGAAAAAAGAAAAAAATTCATGTAGTATTAGTCCAGAAAATTAGCTGTGTAATGAATTACATACATAGCATTTAACTGAACCCTTTTTACTTTCTTGAT
The DNA here is from genome assembly GCF_949628215.1 of Phalacrocorax aristotelis. Taxonomy (NCBI): domain Eukaryota; kingdom Metazoa; phylum Chordata; class Aves; order Suliformes; family Phalacrocoracidae; genus Phalacrocorax; species Phalacrocorax aristotelis. The sequence goes on along the minus strand of NC_134276.1, from coordinate 207,401,091 downwards.
ATCTTTTATAATACATTAGTACTTGAGTGTGACAGTATTCCAATAATGGTCTTTTTAATTGCATATATTGCAAAGGTAATATGGTTTTAGTGTGATTAGTACTTCCTTATTTAACACATCAGAAATTACCATTTGCTGTCTCTAATTTCACATGACATGATGAGTACCTCTTGTATTTCACCACAGCCGTTAGCTACGTTCTATCAGTGCTTTCCCATATAGCAAGTCCTCCTCTAGGCTCTTGGTTTCTCAGTGCAGCCTGTAGAAGATGCAGGGCATTAGGGTGATCCTGGCTGTCATAAATTTCCTCCTTTTCTGGGCAAGCTAGCTCTGCAGTTTAACTTGTGTCACTTCTTTTATCATATTCATAACACTTAAAGGGAAAGTTTAGGGTGAGGACATGGCATATTTTACTATGGTTATATACGATATTTAAGATTTATATTGTTCTTAAATTTTATTCAAATAAGACTGCTTCATACATTCAGATCCTCTGCAGAAGATCCACTGCAGGTGTTTTCCTTTACTCATCTCTTATGTATTCCAACCACTGTCATAATGTCACCCCTAAGCTAGGATAACTCCAGGAAAAGCAACACAGCGAGCCATGCAAAATCCAGGAGGTTCTTTCAGAGCATTGAAGATAACTTTTTCATACAGGTGGTGGAGAAGCCAACAAAGTGAGATGTGTTGCTGGACCTTATATTAATGAACAAGGAAGGCTGGCTGAGGATGTGAGAGTTGGGGGCAGCCTTGGCTGCAGTGACCATCAGATGGTGGAGTTCAGAATCCTGTGTGGCAGAAGCAGAGCGACAAGTAAGATTACAGCTTTGGACTTCAGGAGAGCTAACTTTGGCCTCTTCAAAACCCTGCTTGGAGGAATTCCATGGATTAGGGCTCTAGAAGGCAGGGGGGTCCAGGAGATCTGGTCAGTATTCAAGGACCACTTCCTCCAAGCTCAAGCTTGGTGTATCCCTGTAAGGAAGAAGTCAAGCAAAGGAGCCAAGAGACTCACATGAATAATCAAAGAACTTCTAGAAAAACTCAAATGGAAGAAGGAGGTTCACAGGATGTGGAAAAAGGGACTGGCCGCTTGGGAGGAATATAGGAATGTTGTCAGAGTATGCAGAGATGCAATGAGGAAGGCCAAGGCCCACTTGCAGCTAAATCTGGCAAAGGATGTCAAGGATAACAAGAAGGGTTTCTTCAAATACGTCAGCAGTAAAAGAAAGACTGGGGAAACTGTGGGCCCGCTGCTGAATGAGGTGGGTACCCTGGTACACAGGATGCAGAGGAGGCAGAGTTAACGAATGCCTTCTCTGCTTCAGTCTTTACTGCTAAGGCTGGCCCTCAGGCATCCCAGCCCCCAGAGGAGAGAGAGGAAATATGGAGAAAGGAAGATTTCTTCTTGGTTGAGGAGGATTGAGTTAGATATCATTTAGGCAAACTGGATCTTCACAAATCCATAGGCCCCAATGGGATGCACCCACAAGTGCTGAAGGAGCTGGCAGATTTTCATAGTTTAGCCCCAGTCAGCAACTAAGCACCATGCAGCCACTTGCTCATTCCCCCCTGGTAGGACGGGGGAGAGAATCGGAAGAGTAATTTGGTTTGAGATAAAGACAGTTTAATAAGTAAAGGAAAAGCTGCACGTGGAAGCAAAGCAAAACAAGGAATTCATTCACTCCTTCCCACGGGCAGGCAGGTGTTCATCCATCTCCAGGAGAGCAGGGCTCCATCACGTGTAACAGTTACTTGGGAAGACAAACGCCATTACTCCAAACGTCCCCCCTTCCTCCTTCTTCCCCAGCTTTATATACTGAGCATGACGTCATATGGTATGGCATATCCCTTTGGTCAGTTTGGGTCAGCTGTCCCGGCTGTGTCCCCTCCCAGTTTCTTGTGCACCCGGCAGAGCATGGGGAACTGAAAAAGTCCTTGAGCAGTGTAAGCACTACTGAGCAGCAACTAAAACATCTCCACATTATCACCGCTGTTTCCAGCAAAAATCCAAAACACAGCCCCATACTAGCTACCACAAAGAAATTTAACTCTATCCCAGCTGAAACCAGGACACAGATACTGTTGCTAAGTAACTTTCCATCATCTTTGAAAGGTCATGGAGGACAGGAGAGGTGCCAGAGGACTGCAGTCTTCAAAAAGGGCAAGGAGGAGGACCTGGAAAACTATAGGCCAGTCAGCCTCACATCCATTCCTGGAAAGGTGATGGAGCAGTTAATCCTGGAGGCCATTTCCAAGCATATAGAGGAAAATAAGGTTATCAGAAGTAGTCAGTGTGGATTCACCAAGAGAAGATCATGCTTGATCAACCTGACAGGCTTCTATGATGGTATGACTGACTGGATAGATGAAGGGAGAGCACTGGGTGTTGTTTACCTTGACTTCAGCAAGGCTTTTGATGCTGTCTCCCATAACATCCTCATGGGTAAGCTTAGGAAGTGTGGGTTGGATGAGCGGGCAGCGAGGTGGATAAAGAACTAGCTGAATGGCAGAGCTCAGAGGGTCGTGATCAACAGCACAGTCTGGCTGGAGGTCTGTCACTAGTGGTGTTCTCCATGGGTCTGTTCTGAGTTCAGTCTTGTTCAACATATCCATCAATGACCTGGATGATGGGACAGAGTGTAACCTCAACCAGTATTCTGACAATACCAAGCTGGGAGGAGTGGCTGATATACCAGAAGGCTGTGCTGCCATCTAATGAGTCCTGGGCAGGCTGGAGAGCTGGGCTGAGAGGAGTCTCATGAAATTCAGCAAAAGCAAGTACAAGGTCCTGTGCCTGGGGAGGAACAACCCCATGCACCAATACAGGTTGGAGGTTGACTTGCTGGAAAGTGGCTCTGTTGAGAAGGACCTGGGAGTGCTGGTGGACAGCAAGTTGGCCATGAGCCAGCAATGTGCCCTTGTGGCCAAGAAGGTCAATGGTATCGAGGGGTACATTAAAAGGAGTGTGGCCAGCAGGTCAAGGGAGCTTGTCCTCCCCCTCTAGCCCTGCCCTAACAAAGCCACATCTGTAGCATGGCATCCAGTTCTGGGCTCCCCAGTTCAAGAAAGTCAGAGGACTACTGGAGAGATTCCAGCAGAGAGCTACGAAGATGGTCAGGGGGCTGGAGCATCTCCCTTATAAGGAAAGGCTGAGAGACTTGGGTTTGTTCAGCCTGGAGAAGACAAGACTGAGGAGGGTCTTATCGATGCTTATAAATATCCAAAGGGTGGGTGTCAAGAGGATAGGCATGGACTCTTTTCAATGGTGACCCAGGACAGGACACACGGCATTAGGCAAAAATTGGAACACAGAAACTTCCAGCTCAATATGAGAAAAAATCGTCTTTCCTGTGTGGGTGACAGAGCAGTGGCACAGGCTGCCCAGGGAGGCTGTGGAGTCTCCTTCCCTGGAGACATTCAAACCACGCTTGGAAGTGTTACTGTACCCTCTGCTCTAGGTTTACCTGCTCAAGCAGGGTGGTTGGACAAGATGATCTCCAGAGGTACCTTCCAGCCCCTGCCATTCTGTGATTCTGTGATAACTCAAGTAAAGAATCTTTCCTAAAAACGGGTCATCAAATTTAACCATGTAATTTTGTCAATGTTTTATGCAATGTCCTTTTAGGGGAATAATAGGAGCCTCTTTGTCCTAAGTTTCAAGAAATTTAGCTGGTTCTTATCTCCCAGAATTGCCAAGATGTCTATCTGTAAACTCTTTCCTATTTTAGTATTGACTAGTGTTTTCCTAAGAATAAAATGCACAAGGTAGAATTAAAGCCTGCTGGAATTCTGCTACAGCCCATGTTCTCAATTAAAAAAAAAATTAATCAAAGCTCTAGCACATTCAGAAAAGACTCAGTTATTCAGTTTACCCTAGAAAAAAACCGCCAGTTATCTTGCTCCATGAAGCTAAAGATAGAAAAAAACCTACTGTACCACAGTAGTAAACCTGCTTAATAAGAATTCTCTCAGCAGAAAAACTCTATTTAAAATTATTGGTCCTATTTCTCTTTTATTATGTGAGCGGAGTTACATAGAAAGGTTAAGAACAGATTGGAGACAAAAGCCTGAGTTGATATGAATGTTTTGTTCAAATAGGTTGTTTAATGACTTGGTTTGCTAGGCTTTTCATGCAGTATATAAAAAGTTAATAGGTAGTGTTCTTAAATTTGTTTTCACGTTTATTTCTTTTTGCATACCAATAAAGTTGAATTGCAAGGGAGTTGGCTTAAACTGCCTACACTGCATATTACACTGTATTTCCTTGATGGTTTGAATCTTGGTGGTTGGAAGAGAACAAATAATATGTGACAGACAAAGTGAGGTGTATTCTAACCCTTAATTACTAATCATGTACAAAGAAAGTAAGTGCTGTGTTGATAAATCTTATTAAGTGCAGGCTGTTTGGGCTAGGCAATGTGACCTTGTAAGTAAGGTGCTACACTGGGAGACAAAAGCAGTAGCATTTGACTTTCACAGACCTGTAGGGTCACTTTGGGCAAACCAGCATTTATCTCTCTCTCTCTTTCTTTACACAGCCTCCTGTGTCATTTATTAAGGAGCTGAGTCTCTAGCCTAAACCATTTCTCTTTGTATTTTTGAAGGCATATCTACAGTGCTATGTACTCTTACCTGGATCTCAGAGGTAACACAAAGAACAGTGATACCTATTTCAGAGGAGGTGATGCAAACAGTGTTTAATGCATGCATGAAATACAGGCAGCGACTCTCAATCCTCATGTGCAAAGGTATACACAGTATATGAGGACTGCTACTTGTGATCCTGCAGAACTGTATGACTCAGATATTCCATATATAAAATCGGCTGCTAGCCAGCTTGTTGACTACTGTGCCTCAAAATATTCAGCACGTAGCTGTAGCTATTCAAAAAATTGCTGAAAATATGAATCAGAACAAACCCAGTCATTTTCATATGAGTTTTCCTTTAAAGAAGTAAGTTGGAGGAAAACTAAATATGAACAAAAACTGGAGGTTATCCTGGACAGACATGAAAAAAATAAGAAAAAAAAAAGGAAGGATTAGCATAGCTAAAAGCCTCTCCAACTCTTGTAAAACTAAAACAACTCAGTGCATTAGATAATGAATCTCTTTTATATAGAAAGCAGATGGGTGAAATAAGCAGAAGAAAAGCCATGCTGCAGAGCCCTATAAAAAAAAAAAAAAAATCATATAAAGTAGTGGGAAGTTTTCATCTGGCATATCTTCTAGCAGAAACTTCATTCGCATCTGCTGGACAGAACTTTTCAAAGAAGCACAAGACCAAGCCATATTCTCATGCCTAGGAACTGGCTTCCTACCTATTCAAATACTGCTGTAGAAATCATACAGTCATCATTTGGAGCTTTACTCAGACTGCATAGAAGTCAAACAGTGTCTGTGCCTTTCATAAAAGGGATGAATTAGCAATAGGCTTGGCTACTCACTTTTATATTTCTGAAAAAAATCTTTATTTTGAGACATTAGATATCAGAGCAGGATGCCACAAATTTTCAGAAAAGGAAGACTCTTACTGTTTATAATTATTTTCCCAAGTACTAAAGCTTCTGAGGACATTAAAGAGCAGTTAAAACAAACAAAAAAGCAAACAAAAATCCTCTGGGTGTGAGTGACTTCAATAAGGTCTTTTGCCCACCCAGAGATAGGTAATGACATGTTAGAGCAAAGCACTGCTCTATTCTAATATTGTGGCTTTAGTGACAAAAAACAGATGCTTCAGAAAAGAGGCAAAGAGCTCACAATACAAATAATTCCTTCCAAAGAGATTTCCTTTTAATCTTTCACATATAAAAGATTGATTTAAACCTAAAACAGGGAATTTTCAAAGCCTTTCCAATATCCTTTCTTAGCATTAATTATAACAGCTCTAGCTCTTCTTGTGATATGTGTAAATGACAAACTCTTTGGACTTTGTTAGGGAGACAGTCTAAGATATGTCCTATTACACAGTGTTGGTAAACCAGTGATTTTCTGCTTTTATGGAAAAGAAATGAAAGATGTTGCACACTAAGAAAAAATATTAATTTAATTTATCAAAGTCTGTTCAGCCTAATTTATAAGGACTGGCCATTAAACAGCAAGAACGGAGATTGTACATAATAATATAAATCATAATCATATATAATGTTTTGCATCATTGAGACATTCAGCTGCAACTAATGGAATAAACTAGAGTCTTTATTTTGAAGAAGATGAGTTTCAAATTCTAAGCTCCTGGCTGAATAGTTTTTAAAGACTGGGCTTAAATCTTAAATGCACTCATGATCACTAGTGCCTAAAAAAAGTATGTTGAGAAATAAAATCACTCTTATTTAGGGTGTTTTCAAAATAACTTTCTAGATTTGTTGACAAGCACTGTGAAGGATGTTACTCAAAGACTATGATTGAAAAAAAAAAAAAAAAACCACACAAAAAAACCCTCACCAAACAAAAAAAATCCCCAAACCCTATGAAAGAACAAAAGAAAGATTTTAAATTTGCTTTGCATGAACCTTCTTAGTCAACTGTTCTTATACAAATATATTCTTGCTTCCCAAAACATTCTAATCAAGTAATATAGCTATAGTTAGCATATTACTAATGGGTATAGGAAAATCTAGGAACATAACTATTCAATTAAGGTAAGGAACAAGGCTTTGAGAATATTTGGGTTTTAATTAATTTTAAAAAAAATCAAAAACTGAAGTTTGGGGTTTTTTTTTTCCTGTTTTTTACATTTCCTTTTTTCAACCAGAGGTAAAAGCTATAAAATTGTGTTCAGCTCTGTCCTAAATGATATATATCATTAAGTAAGAATAACTGTTTTTCCTATTCTCTCTTCCACCTCCCAACTCTCAACAGAGGCTTGATGTTAGCACAGAGTTTTATAGTGCGTATTGGTTTGTTAATAAAGGGTTTAGGGAAGGACAAGGGCTGGGAAAGAAGATGGAAAGAAGCAAGTTATTAAATATTTTACCTGAATTTCAAGTGTCACAAGTATGCACTTATAGTCTGTGACATTGCCTTCGTTTTAGTCTAGATTTAAAAAAAAAAGGTAATCTTTTTAATTTTGACCATGTGCTTAAATCCCACTGAAGTCAACAGGTCAGAGGATAATTTGGAGCCTTAAGGAAACTGAATGGTGAAAGACAGTTCTGGGATCAGCTGGGTATTTGCTGCAGTATGAAATTCAGCTGGGTTTCTCCTCAGACATTGTCTGTCTCCTGTCATTTTTCTAACCACCACAGGGCCTGGAGGCTGAAAGTTGAGAATCTCTTGCAAAGGGCAACTTCAGCTGGTTCCTTTTGACAGGATTTTGACGCAGAACAGGAACAGCAACAGCAAGTCAGGCTGGGGAGATCCTCTACATCTGTTTTGAGCAATTAATCCCCCAGAGGTAACTCCATTCACATGCAACTAATTTTGCAGTGCTTTAGCTAGAATGTGATTGAGTGAGCAGACTGGAAATTGAAGAAACTTGGTATTTATTTTGTGAAAACAAATGAAGAGGCCATTAACCTCCTGATAGAACTGATTACTGTACATATTTTAAAGTATTAATCCTTTCTTTTCCCAGGCTTCAGAACTGAGCAACAGCTTTGGTGGCAATCAAGATGATGCTACTTGTCAACAGTAAACCAAGAGAGATTGTTGTGATGAGGAAATCACAACTCTCCAAACATAATGGAACCTAACCCCATAAACTCCTGTAGCCTCTCTCAGTATCAGTCAGCTGTAGGTTAGATTGTATTTCTCAGAGAAAAAGCTAATTAAGGTCTATTTCAGAGTGCATTAAGATAATTTCTTACACCTTACTGAACTAAACAAAACCCTCTCTTGGAAGTTAGTGTCTATTGGGACTTAGATAAAGAGCATCAAAGTCCTTGTATTCCTAGAGTATCTGGGATCACAAAAAAGTTGGGTCTATTGCTATGTTTTCAGGTTTTCTTAAGTTCATCATATTGTACATGCATTTATGTTATAATTCTACTGCCAACGTACAGACATGAATGACAGTTTTACTCTAGGCATATTTGCAGATATTTAACAACACAGGGTTTCTTTGAAATTATGGAAAAGTGGGTATCAAAACTTCTTTGCTCTGGATTGGCATGAAATCTGTGTTAAAAATTAATCTTTACTCAAGTTCAATTGGTCCAAATCAATATGGATTTGTTTTTTTATCCTCATGTGGTATAGGCTGATCAAAACTGGAGTGTCCCACAGAACAAATACTGTTTTAAGGTAATGCTTTAGGATTGTACCCACCCACTGTGAACAAACCTGGGTGCAGGAGAGTTAGGATACCTGAGCAAGCATTTGTCTTAAAAATGTACCTTATAATAGTTTTATTCTTTATCTGCCTCCAGCTCCCTATTGCTTCCAAAAAATTTTGCAACTTATTACCCAGTTTTACTCATACCTGACAGAGGGATATCAAAATATTATTAAAGCATTGGTAGATGAGTAGAGGAAGAAAACACAGATAACTACCACCCACTGATGAATAAATATCTGCCCAGAGAAGTCAAGTATATTACTGTTAGATACTGCAGAAACCACACAGGAAAGAACTGTATGAAAGCCAGGGGAAACCAGTCTTTATAAATTCTGCTTCTCCTGCAACTTCTTGTCTTACCTCCTGGCTGTGTACAAGGAAACTCTCAGGGTAGACACTATTTAGCCACTACTTGGTGTGAAAGAATCCTGTTAAATAGTTTGGTCATCTGTAATTTCTGAGGCCAGAGTGTTTTGGAAACATTAATTTCTTCTGTGTTAGAAAGTCTAACACAAACACATCCCCCCACAACAGAACTTCAGGATGAACTTTATTCACTCATTTGGAGAAGCTTTATAACACTGTCTGCAGACAAACCTACTGTGACAGGTGCTCTGTAAGCTTTCTAACACATTGGCTAACCAATACACACAGATCTTCACCTTCAGGCTCCCTCCTCTTTTACTTTGCTATTGAAAATATTTTTTTATGTTTTAATCATAAAGACAAGCGTAAAATTTACCAGCCAAGCCTATATTTAACGCAAAGATGGATTAAACCTACTGCTTCCAAATCACAGGTTAATATAAAGAAACTCTTTACTTAAGTTACAACTTAAAATTAAAATTATATTTTAAGAACTGAGTATGTCTCCTCTAATCAGTGTTTCTCCAGTAATCATGAAGAAATTATGCAGAGATACATGGATGAGCTCATTTGAAAGGTCAAAGCATATAAATAAATATTGTTGCTTTTAAAATTTGTACCTGCAATAAAAAGATTGAGATGAGCCTTATTTTTTTTCTCTGGTATTTGCAAGCCATTGAATTTTAGAAATAACAGAATTTGTTCTTCTAAGCAAGTATGTGTCTTGAGGCCTCTTTCCCTGTGGCACTGTTTTATGGCCAAATCTAATGACTAACTGACAGTTTCTTTTCTTTTTACCCCTCAAATCCAGGAAGATTTTACTTCTTCTCCACCTCCCCAATCCTTTTAATGGTTGTTGCAAGAGACAGTTTTATTTCTTCAAATCATAGAATCATAGAATAGTTTGGGTTGGAAGGGACCTTTAAGGCCATCTAGTCCAAGCCCCCTGCAGTGAGCAGGGACATCTTCAACCGGATCAGGTTGCTCAGAGCCCCATCCAGCCTCACCTTGAATGTCTCCAGGCACGGGGCACCTACCACCTCTCTGGGCAACCTGTGCTAGTGTTTCACCATCCTCATTGGAAAAGAAATTCTTACTTATGCCTAATCTAAATCTACCCTCTTTTAGTTTAAAACCATTACCTCTTTTCCTAACATAACCGGCCCCCTTCAGGTACTGGAAGGCCAGAGTAAGGTCTCCCTGGAGCCTTCTTTTCTCCAGATTTAACAACCCCAACTCTCTCAGCCTTTCCTCATAGGAGAGGTGTGCCATCCCTATGATCATTTTTGTGGCCCTCCTCTGGACTTGCTCCAACAGGTCGATGTCCTTTCTGTGCTGAGCTGGACACAGCACTGCAGGTGGGGTCTCACCAGAGCGAAGTAGGGGGGCAGAATGACCTTCCTAGACCTGCTGGCCCCGCTTCTTGTGATGCAGCCCAGAATATGGTTGGCTTTCTGGGATGTGAGCCACATTGCCAGCTCGTGCCCAGCTTTTCATGCACGAAGTCGTTCTCCACAGGGTCGTTCTTAATCCCTTGACCCCCCAGCCTGTACTGATATTGAGGGTTGCCCTGAACAGGGTGCAGGACCTTGCACTTGGCCTTGTTGAACCTCATAAGGATCACACAGGCCTACTTGAGCTTGTCCAGGTCCCTCTGGATGGCATCCTGTCCCTCAGTTGTGTCAGACATGCCACTAAACTTGGTGTCATCTGCAAACTTGCTGATGGTGCACTTGATCCCACTGTCTGTGTCACTGATGAAGATATTTGTCTTCAGTAGTGGTCCCAATACTGATCCCTGAGGCAGACCATTCATCACTGATCTACATCCAGACATTGAGCTGTTGACCGCTACCCTCTGGATGAGAAATCAGGGATAGGTTTATATTATTGTCAGAATAAAATGATGTCATTTCCAAAGAGATTTTATAGTTGCTTGGCAGATAACTTAACCATCTTTTGATGGCAGTTCCTGCTCTCCAAGTGTCCAGAAAGGCAGTAAACATTTAGATAATGCTTTGCTTGGCCTTGGGTTAACTGCTCTGGCTGATGGTAAGAAAGAACAGATCTCTTTCAAGTATTGCCATGAATCGACAGTCCCTTCCCACTATACCTGAAAGAAGAGGAAGTAGGTTTGTGCTTAAAAAAGTTTGTCTGGGCGGATCTAGTCTTGGATAGGTCTTGGACTACTGCAGCCGTTGCTCAGGGTTAAATTGCTTAGTTTGAAGCAAGCACAACAAAGATGATTTCTATGGGATAGTTAGTCATACAAAATGAGTTATCATGAAAATTTACTTTCACTTAAAGAACACCACTGTTGGAAAGGGACTCTGTGAGTAAAAGTCCATTAGGAAGATGCAAATATCTGGAAAGTAAAAGGACATGGTGAAAACACAGAATTTAGAGATACATAATCAATTGCAAGCACTGATAAGTGAATTACTGTACTAACTAATGAATTATTTTCATGTTTTATATTTATCCTCACTTGGAACACATCACCGCACTGCATGCTGGATTGCACCAATGATTATCATGCAGTGAACTCAGTGTGTCTTTTTGTATCAATGGACTGTAAGTTCTCATAAAAAACATACAGAGCCCTTAAAAATAAAATTTAAAAAAAAGCATTGGATAAAATCCAGCTTGGAGATTTATTCCATTTTTTTTTGTCAAAAAAAGTTAATTTACTTTATGATCCCTCTGGGTACCACAGTCTTAAAACTTGTGAATTTTTATATAAGTATATGAAACCATACAGATTTGAATAAGATTTATGAAAAATGTACACTTTAAATCATTGTCTACACATAAAAAAATCTCATCACTAGTTTCTTCTCACTCTGAACTTTCCCTTTAAATCTTATAAACCTGATAAAAGAAGCTCGGGAGATGTCACAAGTTTGAACTGCTTTTCTATCATCAGGTCAATAAGATTTCATGCATTTTTAGAGAATTTTGTGATTTACAGTTCTCACATTCCAGTCTGGTTCTGACTATAACAAGGTCCCAGCGAATGTCACATCCATGGGCCACTTTATTAATCCACTGCCAGACGCTGTTTGAACTGCTGTACTTGTAAAGGAGCCAGCATGAAACTCTTGTTTTTTTGCAGACTGTCTGCCAGATCCTTACTGAGTGTAAACGAAAGAAGTTTCATAGGCTTCAATACAATTCTAGCCAAGTACAGCCACAGATAGTCCCTTGGTGCTTATCTCAACTCCTGTTGACTTATTAGGTGTCTAAATAGCAGTAGCATGCATGTATCAGAGTCACAGAACATGTATTTTATAGACACACAAGAAAAATATTTGAAGATGAGAGTGACAACAGAATGTTTCTAGTGCGCTGGTTCACAGAGATAAATCTTAAAGAGCTTATTACATTCAATAATGCATTTTAACAATCAGGTTTTCTAGTGTTGTCTTATTACCTTCTGTACCATCAAGTCATTGATGTGTAAAATTATTATTAACAAGACAACATGGATCTAGAGGCACGCAGTCTGACTGCATTCTTTCCGTGCATGAAAAGGATTGAAATCTTTACTGGCAACTCACAGGCACAAATATTAGCCTAATATATCGATAATTATGAAGTTACAGCATGTGCATACCACAATTGTATTACAAATCTATTTTAAATTTTGAAGTGTTTTTATTAATAGACTACTGAAGACTGACTCATGGACCAAGTCCATTTGCATGATATGGCACTGAGAAACAGCAACAAAATCATTATTCTTTATCAGGAGAGTTCACAATTGAATATAGCATAGGAAACAATGAATGTATTTAAACAAACCAATGCCTGCGCGAAAGTCATGAGATAAAATTAACCACAGCATATCCCCAGTTTAGCAGCTGCTAGTTTCCTTCTCTGTCATGAAAAGAAAGTTCAAGCAAGGATTTTGAGGAAAATAACACAACAGCTATGTGACTGTCAAAAGAAATATGAGAGGCATGATAGGGAAAAAGTTAAAGTTACTTTAAAATTCGTAAAGTTTGAAAAATGGCTGGTGAAAAGTGGTAATAAGGTTGTAGATTAAGCTGGTGTTTCAGTATTGAATCAGAGATGATAGGAGTACCCTTAATATTAAGGCAAGCTGGTGTGATAGTGCATATTGCAGTGGAGGTCACAAGTAAGGCAAAATAGATGGGACATTGCAATAGGTGTCACAGCAGATTTGGTATATAAGGCTACATTTATCAAAGCCAGACAAAGGGGTTTTTATAATAGAAACGCAAGATGATGAAAACCTGGACAAGAGCTTTAGCTGAAGATGGCTAGGAAGGGACATATCCTAGACTTGTTATATGGGAGGAACATGACCACATTGATATGGTTCAGATGTGGTGATGTAGTGTGTAAATGACTATGGCTATGACTAGGCAAGATCACCATCCTGACAGTCAATGTGATGGAGGACAGGCAGCAGGGAATGAAGGAAACTGGAAAAGACAGGACCAAGCAAAAGGAGGAGAAACAACTCAAGTTGTCCATTCAGAGTATGCAACTGAATTTGTATTTGCAGAAAGAATTACTTAAATTCAGAAAGAACAGTGAAAAGAAAATGGAATAAAAGGATCTGGAAGACTGTTCACAGAGATTGGAAAGAAAAAGGAGAAAGATCCTCCTAAGTATACAGGAAGAATTAAATGGAAAAAAAAAGCCAGAAAATGTTATATTCCCAAAACCCAAATGAGGACAAGTTTTCAAGAAAAGCAGAGGTACCAGTACTGAAGGCATTGAGGGAACATCAAAGAGGAGGACATAATATTAGGTGAAAGACTCAAGAGAGGTTGTGGAATTTGTGGTTAGACTCCAAAGAGGCTGTAGAGTCTCCCAGATTGGAGACATTTAAAAGTCATCTAGACGTTGTCCTGGGCAACTGGCTCTAGGTGACCATCCTTGAGCAAGGGGTTGGACCAGATGGCCTCTGGAGGTCCCTTCCAATCTCAACCGTTGTGTGATTCTGTGAAAGTTTGCTTATGAATACTTGAGAAAAAATATGGAACTGGTCTTTGGGGAGTGAAAAACATGCTTTACCTGAGAGAATCTAGAGTGGATTTGGTGGATGTGTCTTCATAACAACATGGCTAAAAACACTGGAATTTAATTTTTGGTAAAATTAGAGTAAAAACACATTTAAATGGTGCCTTAAAGATTAGTGAAAAGAAAAAAAGAGCAGGGAAGAAAATGAATGGTCAGCTCAGAAGATTGGAAAGACTACGGTCTGTGGAAGAACAATAAGGACTAGAGAGGATAATGAATGAGAAATATCTACATGTATAGAGGGGGAGAAGGAGGAGGTGAGAGCTAGGTGTATGCCTGTGTGGAAGTCTTGCTATACCTGTTCTGCTCTCTGGTGGAGACAGTCCATGAAAGGAATAAGAGGCTGGAGAAGTCATACCTAAATCTAAAATTACAGGTATGTTTAGGATGTCCTACACTTGATTTTTCAGTTATTTCATTGGACACAAAAGTCCAAAGCAAGTTAGCTGAAGCTATTTACATTCAGGTGTAGTTCTTACCATTTGGCTTGCAAAGTGCGTGTCTACATTTGAGCTGGTCACCCTGGGCTCCCTTCACAGGTAGTGAAAAGAAACAGGCACCCCTAGGGAACATCGGCTGACTCATCTTTGACTTCCATATTTGGATGAGATGAGTTACTCTATTATCTCTATTTCTTTCCGGTGACTGCCTAGGGAACCTTGGGTAACCAGTTCCAACTTCATTGTCTGTCACAGAGATCTATATGATCTGGTTTTGGCCAGCAGAATCCCATCTTTCAACTGAGATTTTAAACACTTCATAGAATCATAGAATCATTAAGGTTGGAAAGGACCCTTAAGATCATCAAGTCCAACCACTAACCTATCACTGCCAAGTCCACCACTAAACCATATCCTCAAGCACCACATCTACCCTTCTTTTAAATACCTCCAGGGATGGAGACTCAACCACCTCCCTGGGCAGCCTGTTCCAGTGCCTGACAACCCTTTCAGTGAAGAAGTTTTTCCTAATATCCAACCTAAACTTCCCCTGGCGCTTGTTACTAGGGAGAAGAGACTGACCCCTGCCTCACTACAACCTCCTTTCAGGTAGTTGTAGAGAGCAATAAGGTCTCCCCTCAGCCTCCTCTTCTCCACACTAACCAAACCCTATTCCCTCAGTCGCTCCTCATAAGACTTGTTCTCTAGACCCTCCACCAACTTTGTTGCCCTTCTCTGGACACGCCCCAGCACCTCAATGTCCTTCTTGTAGTGAGGGGCACAAAACTGAACACAGTACTCGAGGTGTGGCCTCACCAGTGCCGAGTACAGGGGCACCATCACTGCCCTGCTCCTGCTGGCCACACTATTGCTGATACAAGCCAGGATGCTGTTGGCCTTCTTGGCCACCTGGGCACACTGCTGGCTCATGTTCAGCCAGCTGTCAGCCAGCACCCCCAGGTCCTTTTTCTCCAGGGACCTCTCCAGCCAATCCTCCCCAAGCCTGTAGCGTTTCTTGGGGTTGTTGTGACCCAAGTGCAGGACCCAAAATACTCTAAAATCATTTGAGAGTTGTTCTGAAATGTCTGAACAAGTCCCATAGGCTGAAATCATAAGAGTCCATTGGTAGTATGAATTATATCCCTTTACTGCTAAAATAGAGCAACACTGATTTAGGTCCACAGACTTGTTTTAGCTCTAATGGTCATCTTTGCATTTGATCGTGCCCAGATACTACTTTGTGAAGTCACAGAGACTTAAGGAAATGTTTGTCACCATGCCAGATGGCATTAAACAGAAATCTTACAGTAAAGGACAGTAGGTTATTTATTTTTTGCTTATATATTTCTTTCTAGTGCTGTGGGTCACAGTTCTAATTTTGTCCCCTTTCATTTGTAAATATATATATATTTACAATGCATAGAAATGCAAATGCATTTATATATGCATACTATTTATATTAAGGCTGTTTCTCTATTCCAGTAGTGATAACAGAACCAAAAACTCCCATCTAACATCTGTTTGCTTTTATGTACATAAATATTTGGGATAAAGTTCTTTGAACTTATTAATCTCTCTACTTATTCAACCCAGAGAGTATAGAAAAAGGTAATTTCATGCAAGAGACCCTGGCTGGGATAATTTCAAACAAACATGAATTATGACAGTTATAAAAATAGCAATATAATCCATCCTTCCTCTTGGGTGTGTATTTATCATTATTCCCTCTGTATGGGTCCAAACTTTGTTTTAAAATGAAGTTTAGGAAAGTACAGATACGGATGTATGTTCTAAGTCAAAGTGTATTTGTATTGTACCACTGATGTACTGGGAAGGATGGCTCACCATGGCTCTTTGCATTGGTACAACATACATGTCCAATTTATTACCCTTTATTCAGGCTGGAATAGCTCTAAGAATCTTTTAGCTGGTGACCTGGAAGAAACCTGAAACCATCGCAGCAGCTTTGGATTGCCAGACTAACAGGCTACAGCCAGGCACCATTGACTCTCCTCTGCAGTATGGTCTCAAGCTATTTGCACTGGCTCTGTGCTGCTAGGCAAGCTGTTGTCTGGCCATTTCCACTGGTTTTCCTTCACCGAAGAAGCAGGCTAACCCTCAGTTTTCAGCATTTACAAAGGACTGTTGTTTTCTATTTAGGGGTGATGGAGAGAGTTAAAAGCTTAGACTGGCACTCTTCACCCTGACACTGTGTAGAAGCACTTCACCTCATTAGCTCAGTATCTGCCAACACACTGGCACACTGCATGGGAATGCTCCTTACGTCCAAAAATAACACAGCAAGAACAAGGAAAAAGCATAAATTGCACACAAAACAAAGGAAGTTTTAGAGCCTGTAACATGTACTCCAATCTGACCCCACAGAACTGTGAAGAATTTTCTTATGTGTCTCAAAGCAAAAAAAGTTAGAAATTGTAGAAACGCAGGCTACAAGAAACCTCAAAAGGGACCCTTGGTCTACCCTTAGTGTCTAGACACCACAGGATTACTTAGTCAGAAAGCAATGCTCTGACACAAAAACCAAATCTTTATGGTAGATAAGTATCTTTATAATAGTCATAGAAGTGGGAAATTGCTAGGGTGAGGTTTGCATAGCCATGCTGTTGAACTCAAGACCAATAGTAAAAGACCGAAAGATGTAACTGTGACATAGGAAAAGGTCGAAAGAGATTCAAGGCACCTTCCTTTATCAGAATGGAGCCAGTTGCAACTCATATTATCCAACAGTCCCCATTGGTGTAATCTTAGGGATAAAATAATTCCTCTGGAAACCGAGATTGACAGTCATTTAATTCAGAGTGCATCAATAAGACATACTAATATGCACCAGTACTAGTTTGACCTACCAGAAGAACAAGAGTGCTCTCTACCCACATTTTTTATCTGTTACTGACATTTGATTACTTTTCAACATACTCCTCTCAAGCTCTTTTGATTTTTTTTCCTAAGTAAATACTAAACTCACAGAAATAGAAAAATTGAGTTGGAAAGAATTGTGGAGGTCTCTTATCCATCCTCTTGCTCAGAGGATGGCTAACTTCAAGGTTAGATCAAATAACTCAGGGCCTTACCAGGTGTTTTGAGAGTTTCTGAGGACAGAGCTTCCACAGGGTCTCTAGAAAATCTGGTCCAGTGGTTATATCTTCTTACTGAATACACAAGATAAGTTATTACAGTCAGAATTTCTGCTATTGCTAATTGTGACTTTTGCCTCATATTTTATTTCTGTGGCCTTCTGGGAATAATTTGGCTGTCTTCTTCTTCTGTCGTCAGGTACATAAATTGGAGGTGTAGAGGCTTCCTGGGGAAGGAGTGGGTATGTATGAGATCGGACACAGTTATTTCAGATTAGGTCTCAGAAGCACTAACTAGAATGAAATAATCACTTGCCTTGACCTGCTGGCTTCATAAAGTAACCTAACTCTTCATAAAGTTGGCTGAGGTCAAAAAGAAGGACTGGGTAGTATTCCAAAGGCTGCTGCTGAGACATGAACAGAATGAACTATGTAAACTGGACCTGGTGTTCGTTGAAGGATACCAAGCCCTGGTTGTTCACATCACAGTCAGGTATGAAAGCAAATTAACATCTTTGGCAGATGCAGCAGTGGAAAAAGTTAAGAAAAACCAACACCTAAAAGATCAGGTGCTGGAACTGACTAATGCTAATATAATTAAATTTATTGGATTTCTTCTAGGCGCATGTGGAAAATGGTACCAAGGCAACTAAGAACTGTTGAAAAAACTCTGACTCTCCATTTCCTGACAGGAAAAGCTAGCTTGCCATTTATTGAATTGAGCACTATTTTCTTCAGTGGACATTATGCATATGTTTGTTAGCAAAGTAAGAACCATTGTAAGGTCTTCATGTTTGATGTATTCTAAATGTGCTATTTGATGACTTGTAAGTAAACTGACCTTTCCTTTCTATCTATCTAAGGTGGGACCCAGGCCCCATTTGAAAATCCGAGGGCAAGAAAAGCTTAGATAAGGAGGGCGATAGTATTCAGGGATGAACTGAGGCTCGGTATCGTGATGAGTCACCATGCCTGCCAAAAACAATTATCGCCAGTATTTACCAAGGTGGATGGGCCACCTATACTTAACCTGGAAAAGGAACATTTATAAATTTATATATGTTTGATAAATAGCTCAGCATGCAGCCAGCCTAAACACTGCAAGGACACACTGCTAACTTTTTTAGCCTGTTGAGTATCAGTCACTTCCTTATCTGTACTGATGCACAGGGTTAGTCTCTCTTGGATGTAGGACTTCATGTGTTGAAACTCATGGTACTTCTCCTTGTCCATCTTTCTAGTTTGCCAAGATCCCTTTCCCCTGAAAAGTAGCTCTGCCCTGCTGTGGTTTGATGCTACCCCCATAGGGTGGCACTTGTGAATCAAGTAAGGCTGTGTTCTTGTCCCATTCTCCATGTTTTCAGTGAATACATTAAACAGCAGAATCACAATACCAGCCCCTCCGGAACATCATTTGTGGCCTGGGACAAGTTAGATTTCACACAGTAGCTTGCTATTACATATTAAAATACCTAAACCCTTTGAAATGATGCACAATTTAAGTGAGACATTTCAAACGGTTGATCATGACCCCAAGCCCAGCAACTCAAGTAGTTTTTCACCCACCCGGCAGTTCACCTGTGTAGCCCATATCTTCTTTGGCTACAACCTGACTGCAGGGCTATTATGTGGTACCCTATCAAAAACCTTACAAAGTGTGCCTATTCTTGCTTCTTCTATTACCCCCAAGCCATAACAGGTGCTCTTATTTTTGCTTCATATACTCAGATTTCTTTCTGCTCATACTGTGTGTACTCCCAGGTATATTTATGTTACTCAGAATTAAGAACTAGTTCATTTAAGAACACTTGTAAAGTCTGTAGTGATGAACATATCTACATCACCAAGCAGTTAATATCAGCTATACAGATGGCAGAGAAAGAACTAAGCAGAACTATTCCAAGGGCATTGAGGGCCACATGTCTAAAGCTTATACAGACAATGTTTCCAAAACAGTCTTACCTTTGGTATCTGTTCACCCAGTGTTTGCCCAAAAAGTTTTCTACCTTATATTTTACTGGGTAGCTGACCAAAAGAATTATGGATTAATATTCTTGCTTCAGGATTCAGTTGAACACTGTTTTAAACAAGCTAGTCAGCACCGTTTACTGAGTAGACCATTAACATAACTTAATGAGAAAGCAAAAAAGGAAGATAACTTAAAAAATTAAACAAACAAAAAAATAACCCAAAAAACCACCACCCCCCAAAAAAAGCACACCTAAAAAAGAGCAAGGAGCTGCTGAGCATCTAGTCCATGAGAATCTACTCAGGAGAGCCATGTCTCTGAATTTATACCTAGCCTGATACAGAAGACTCATCACTTGCAAAAAATGGCAGTTAAAACCAGGAGACATAATGCAGTAAAAATTAACTCTTAGGATAGCACCACCTAGGTACTGGCACAGCAAGTCCTCAGAACTACAGATCAATGGAGTGGCATGAAGAAAGTTAGTCTGATGGACAGAAGACGAAGGCTAGTAGGATACCCTTTTGTGCTTTAGGAGACCAGGAAAAGTGCAGCATGGCAGAGCAGAGAACAGTTCTGGTTCTTGGCAGATGTGTGAAGCATGTGTTCTGTATATGTTCTGTATGGAAGCAGAGAATGCTCAGTGGAGCTCTGAATCCTCTCAGCCAGAGCCCAGACACTCTGAAATAAAAACCCAGACATTGGTCTGGCTGACTGAAAGCATTGGAACTAAGCTGAAAACACATGTGATTACTTGTGTAGGTGACAAGAGAAACTGGAATATAAAGCACTCTAGACAGTCAATAAACCTGTCTTATAAACTTCCCTTTGTCCTCAGTAAAGAAAAAAACATCTAACATAGCTGAACATAAATGTAAAATGTTTTAGAAAAGACAAAGTTAGTTAGGCTTTCTCCCTGCAAGAAAGACTACATAATCAAAATATCCAGAGACTATTCCCAGCTCTATACCCTAACTGTGCTTCCTGTCTGGTCCTGCAGAAATTAACACATTAAAGATTTTTTGGTGCATCACTAACATGTATTCTGTAAACTATGGTGCAGGGTTTGGATGACCAGTGAGAGCTGTGACATCTAAAATCTCTCACTTGGAACAGTGTGCCTCCCTATATGGTCTTGGAAGGCTCAAACACCAGAGTAATCCTTTATCACTGCAAGCATCCTGACATGATGACATGAGATATAGATAAGAATAGTTTTGAATGAAAACAGTTTACAACTACCTGGCCAACTTTTTTTTTTTTTTTCTCCCAGCTTTCAATGGAAAAGTCTGTAAGAGGGAAAGGAAAAGAATAAGAAAATTGGATTTTTCCTACTGTCAACAAGTATATGTAGTTAAGGCTATCATAATGCTACTGTTGTGTAGCATTTGTGATGATCACAATGAAAATAAATGGATTACTTCAAAAAAGCAGCTGATAGTGTTTTCATCAAGGTTTCCATTAACATATTTTCAAGAAGGGAGGTGATGCGAACATTCCATATTCACTAAATTATAGTGATGCAGTGACTTGCAAGCCAACATGAGATACTTTCCACAAGTGATAATGCATTTCAAGGTTAGAAGTTCCCTCAGTTTCTGTAATACTCCCTCCCAAGACACTTGAAATCTTTGGTATATACAGGTCATGGGATCACAGGGTGGAAAGCATCTCTGGACATCACATAATCCAACCACACAAAGCAGAGTCAGCTACAGCAGGTTGCCCAGGATGACGTTCAGCTGGGTTTTGAACGTCTCCAATCATGGAGACCTCACAGTCTCTCTGGGCAACCACTCTCATGGAAAAAAACAATTTCTTAAGTTTAAATAAAATTTTCTGTATTGAATTTGTGTCTAATGTTTCTTATCCTGTCGCTAAGCACCAGAGTCTGGATCTGTTTCCTCTGCTTTACCCACTCACACACCTCCTTCCCCTGCCAGGTATTTATACACATTAACCTCGCTGAGCAGCTCTAGCTTTCTCAGCCTCTCCTCTTATGACAGATGTTCCAGTCCCTTAATCATCATTGTGTCCCTTCAGTAGACTCATTCCAGTATGTCCATGTCTCTTCTGTACTGGGGAGCCCACCACTGGACCTAGTGCTCCAAAGGCATCTCTCCACACTAAGCAGAAAGGAAGTATCACCCCCTTCAAACTGCTGGTGATACTGTTCTTACTGTGGTCCATAATACTGTTGGCTTTCTTTGCCACCAGAGTGCATTACTGGCTCATGGCCATCTTGTTGTCCACCAAGGCCCCAAGGTTACTTTCTACAAATTAGCTTTCTATCTGGTATTGGTGCCTGGGATTATTCCTTCCCTGGTGAAGGACATTACATTTACCTTGGCTGACCTTCACAAGGTTACTGTTGGCCCATTTCTCCAGCTTACTGAGGTCTTTCTGAATGAAAGTGCAGACATCTGGTGTATCAGCCTTTTCTCCCTGTTTTACTTGATCTGCAGACTTGCCAAGGGTGCACTCTGTCCCATCATACAGGTCAATAGTGAAAATTGATAGTGTTGTGCCTGGTATCAACCATTGGGGTACGCAGCTAGTGACTGGACTCTAGTTGAATTTCATGTCACCAACCACAGCCCTTTACACCCTGGAGTTCACCCAGTTTTCAGACAATCTTGCCATCCACTTACCTTGCCTATATTTCATCACTTGGTCTATGGGGATATTATGGGAGACAGTGTCAGAAACCTTACTGACTTTAGAGCTGAGTAAATAGGGTTGGTCAAGTATGCTGACCTTTAAACCCATGCTGACTATGCTCAAACACTTTCTTGTCCTTAATGTTTCCAGGAGGATTTGCTTCATCATCTTCCAAGGACTGAAGTGTGGCTGACCAGCCTACATGTCTCTGGGTTCCTCTTTTTGTCTTTCTTGAAGGTAAGGGTGACAGGAAGGGAAAAAACAACCCCAACACACACCAAAAAACCTCCAAACAAAATGGAAACACTCCTCTGAACTTTCCAGGATGTTCTCTGATAGGATTCTTCCAAGAAGGTCCCTGAACAGGCCAGGAATACCCACATGAATGAATGGGAAGAGGAAAATAGTCCAAGGGCTAGGAACACCTAAGCAGTCTCTCCAGAGTGTCCCAAATCCAAGCCTCCAAGCAGCAGTAAACAGTCCTGGAGAGCAAGCTAGGTTATCAGACAGGGCCTCTGTCTCCTGCAGCAGAGACTCTCCCACTGCTATCACTCACTATTTTCTCCTTGTGCTTTTACCTATGTGAGGCTCAGCTAGCTCAGATGTTTTATTGGCAAGAGCTCATTAACCTTAACCTGCTACCAGGGTATTGGCCTATTTATTCTGCAGCTGCAAATTTGTAGTGTGGAGCAGGGGCAGTTTTTCTGGTATCAGAAGTTGTGGGTTTCTGGCTTTCATCTCTATAAGAGTTTCTATTTCTCAATCTGATAAACAGACATTCTGGCTGCTCCTCTTTCACCACAGCTGAGGGTTCAGGCTACTGAAGCTGTACAGCCTCAGAGAAGATCCCATCAGTCCTTTCCTCATCCCCTTTAATGCTGTGGCCTCCACCAGTACACACCTCCTGCAGGCACGGAGCCCATCTACACCAAGCTGTAGGCACCTGCAGCCCCAGGTTTGGAGAGCTTCGTCCTAGTTTCGGAGCTTGATTTGAGTCAAGTCCTCTGAAGCTACCAGGATAGTGGGCCCATATGAGGAATCACTACCATGTCTGGACATCTCTCTGCTGTTTCAACCCCTAACCCATAAAATCTTTCTCTGTGAGCTGCACCCTAGGCTGGCACTTATACAGGTCTCTCCCCAACATCTGTTGCAAAGGTGTCTGACCCACTCCATTCTGGAGCCAGCTAGGACAGATGCTTCAAGAACCTTTCGGTAAAGAACAGCTGATAGAGCTTCTTAGAAGTTTCTGGAGGTTGCAGAAAGTCACAGCATCCTGCTATTCTTTCACGGTAGCACCAAGACACTGGCATTTCTTGAAAAGGTCCTTGATGATCCCGGAAGAAGTCTCAAGAAGACCTAGAAGACCCCAAAAACTGCTGTGCAAACTGCTGCATCTGTTGGCTGCACTCTGATGAAAGAAATTTAGCATGAACTTCGTGTTAATATGTAGCCAAGGCTGCAATCCCTGCAATAGGAGCTGGGCTGGGGACAGCTTAAACTGGAAATTAACTACTTTTAGCTGTGCTGGCAGATGCTTGTCCACATTGTAAAGCAACCATCAACTTTTGTTACAAATCTTCATCTTTTTGGGCCAAGGACTAGGATTTGCTAAAAAAGAGTATCCTGTTGTTGTGGTTTAGCCACAGCTAATTAAGCAATTAAGCACCACGCAGCTGCTCACTTACTCCCCCCACCCCAGTGGGATGGGGGAGAGAATTGGAAGAGCAAAAGTAAGAAAACTCATGGCTTGAGATAAGAACAGTTTAATAATTAAAATAAATAGTAATAATAATAATATAATGAAAAGGAAAATAATGAGAGAGAGAGAGGCAGGCAAAACCCAGGGTAAAAAACAAGTGATGCAACTGCTCATCACCAGCCAACTGATGCCACCAGTCCCCAATCTGTGATCCCTGCTTCCCCTGGCCACCTCCCCCCAGTTAATATGCTCAGTTTGATGTCATATGGTATGGAATATCCCTCTGGCCAGTTTGGATCAGCTGTCTTGGCTGTGCCCCCTCCCCTCCCGACTTCTCGTGCACCCAGCAGAGCATGGGAAGCTGAATAAGTCCTTGACTAGTGTAAGCACTGCTTAGCAGCAACTAAAATATCTCCATATTATCAATACTGGGTTTAACACAAATCCAAAACATAACCCCATATTAGCTACTATGAAGCAAATTAACTCTATCCCAGCCAAAATCATGACACCTGCAAAATTTATGCCCAAACTTATGGATTGTTAGTCACTCCTTTATAGAAGTTTCAGAACCTAGCACATCATAAATAATGTGTCTCACCTGACAGTGAGGCAAAGCTAGTCTGACAGATTGAAGGCAGTCAGATGACACAAAAGGCAATTACACAGATGATAGGCAATTACAGAAGAAATGAAGCAATAAAACCAGCCATGTGATGTATAGTTCAGCAAACGACAATGGAGTGCTGGAAGCTAGAGAAAATATGGGGATAACAACAGTCAGAAGAGAAAACAGATCAGCTTTTGCCTCAGAAGACCACGTAAGATATGATAAACCTCCATGGTGATGTTCTTCAGGTATTCTTTGTGTTAAATGCTAATTCAGTTCCAGAAATTTAACAAGTTGCTTCAAACCTGCCATATGTGTGCCTAACCTTCTGAGACTGCAATGTTGTATGAGTTAGTTCACATGCCATACTGTGGAAGTTGTGCTATAATCACAAACCATTTTTTCCATTGGCAAAAGTGAATCTGGCAATGCACAAACATTAAATCTCAATGACTACCCTGCAAAGTAGTGAGAGATTTCCACACACCACACATGTAGCAGCACATACATCGGAGAGGAGCAGTCATCTAGTTTGGCTTTGTGAATTTATTTCACTGTTAACCATAATTTGTGTGTTCAGGTCTAGTATAGAAATAGACTGCCAAATATGGTGCAGCCCAAGTATTGTGTACTGTGAAATAACCAGCCCCATGTGGTGTTAATTGTGAAAACAGTGTCAAACATCTTTCCCAATCTGACTTGCAAGTCAGAAAGACTCTTCTGCCCTAAGGTCTATCAGAACTGCCAGAGCTCAGCTCTTACTGTAATTCCAGGAGAAACAAAGCAAAAATGAGGAGGATGAGAAGCAATTGAAACTATAAATGATTATTTGTAGTTCCTTGGCATTGACATGACATCCAGACTGTCAGAATGATTGAATTGTGCTTGGTTTTTGTACTGTTCTTCTGATCTGGAAAGGCAGCCTGTATATAACTTTAAAAAACAATAAATATTTTTCCTTTTGAATCTTGTGCTGTCAGACATTTAATACATGTATCTTTAAAGCTCCTCAGTCCTTGCAGGAATTCTGTTTACATTAGGGCTGAAAGGTTTGAAGTGCTTTCTGGATGACTCAATGGCAGCGAGTCCCTTGCTACATCGTGCAGCTGCAGCAGCAGGCTGGCACGCCAGGCTGTGGCGAGCCCTTGGTGGTCTGCGGGGCATGTGGGAGGGCTGGGACGAGCAAGAGAGCAGTTGTTGCTGAGGGAGTGCCAAAAATGGCTGAGTGCTTGCTATCTGATGAGGAAAAAAAACTTCATCCCCAATTTCTGTGGATGGCTGACATAATTACCTCCAAACTGAGGAAGTTTAACAGCAGTGGCTACCAGCTCCTTCAGGCTGTACCTGAACTGCGCTCCTGCAGCGCTGAGAAACACGAAGTAGGTTTAAATAAATGAAGCTGGTCTGAGAGTCAGTCTGCTGAGGTACAGCCTGCAGTATAGATGCAGCCTGAGATAAATGTTCTGCTTCTCAACTAGATGTAACTGATGTGCTGTGCTGGAAAACTGGGCAAGTCACCCATGTATCTTTGTATCAATCATCCTTCTTCAAAGGAGTTTGTAGGCTTTGTACAACATCCCAAACAAAGACAACTGCCTTTCAGAGCGCATACAAGAGCTAATCCTTTTTATGGGCTACTAGCTACTACCACATTACAAATTAGTACTAAGTGCTGAGTATTCACATCTGTTGTTAACATCATTATAAACTGCAGCAAAATCATCTAGCCATGATAAGTTTCCCAACCAAAGGCCACCCAGGGTTGGAAAATGTTAGCTGATTTGTGTATCTATTTTTATTTGTTGAGGAGCAAAGGTTTCTCCCAAACACAAGCTGTTAGATCCATCTGAGCTACTGATCTCCATACTATGTCCCCACTTCTCATTCTGG
Organism: Phalacrocorax aristotelis; assembly: GCF_949628215.1. Classification (NCBI taxonomy): domain Eukaryota; kingdom Metazoa; phylum Chordata; class Aves; order Suliformes; family Phalacrocoracidae; genus Phalacrocorax; species Phalacrocorax aristotelis. Next base: position 207,375,025 of record NC_134276.1, on the reverse strand, counting down.
GATGCTGTGCTGGGGTCACTGTAAGGAATGCATTCAGCCTGAGGAAGAAATAAGGATGAGGGAAGCCTGAGAGGAAAGAAGTCTGAGGAAATAAGGATGAATATACAAAATGTGCTTCTGAACATAAACGACTTGCTGTACGCCAAAGTCTGATTCAAATATCCTTTGTGATCAGTGGCAGCGTTAAGCAGCTGGGTAACAGAGAGTGTATTCAAGGGAAGGAAAACAGCTGCAAGAAGCAGAAGTTACGGAGATCCATTAGTGAAATCTGGATATAGTTCCAGAGGTACTTAGCATATAGATGCCTTACAGTTTGTATAAATGTAAAAGACATACAAAAAGCAGCTCTGTCCAGTCATGTTTGAATAGTCAGGAGCACATAGGTTGCCTATAGAAAATAGGGGCACTCACCAAAGATGGTTGAATGAGGTTATATGAAACATTTCTTTTCCTTGCTCAGTTTTTTAACAAGAGTTAAGCAAAAGCAAGAGCTTTATATATGTGTGTGTGTATATATATATATATCTTTAGAAAAGAAAACCCCTCATGACAAGCATTCTTCTACTGCTATGAGGCAATCACTTCAAAGCACTGGGGCTTTCAGTCACCTGGTCTTACCCATCTCGTTACATTTGCTTGTTTAGATCACTCCAGAAGTGATGCAAACAGAGGCTAAAAAATAGTTTCAGAGTTTAAAAAGTATCAAACTATCATTTTTTTTTAGGACAGCACTGAATTACAAGCTGAGACGAAACTACACTTTCTAGAATTTCCTTCATTCTCCTGCTAGAGGTGTACCACTCGTTTGCCTTCTCCCCAGGCACAAACTGACATATTTATGGCCTTAACCATGGTCCTCCTTTCCACATTCAGGGAATGCTGAAATACTGCAAGTCTACTGTTGTGGTATTTTCAGAGGGAGGGACAAGTACTTCTTGTCATGTTTGCAAAGTCCTCTGCAATTGCAAAATGGACAGACACTCAATTTTACACCAAATGTTAACAGTTCTTATATATTTCTTTATTAGGTGGCTTTAAACTACACTTCAGTTATTTCAAATGAAACATCTAAGGCAAAAATGATGAGACCGATGTGTAAAGTTGAGTTTTCATGTGAAAATTGGACCAGCAACCAAGGAAATTTACTATAGAATTGCAAAGCTCCAGATAAATTGCTACATCCTTATCTGAGAGCTTCAAAATAATTGCCAGTACTGATGCTAAAATATTCTGGCAATCAGAGAGCTAGTACTAAGGATTATCAACTGCTACTGAAAGTGGCAGAAGTTGCAGGAGTACCTTCAAGAATGGGATCTTGTCTTCACCTAGATTACATCTGCAGTCTTACAGATAGTATGACAGTTTTTTCCTAACTATTGTTAAAAACTGCAGGAAACTCAGAAAGAAACTGATTTTTCCAACTAAGCAGGTACTGGCGATTTCCATTTGACCTCAAGCTCTGTGCTGACATAATACAGCTTGTAGTTAACTGCCAAATTCTTTAGAGACTTGTATATTATTTTAAAATGTGTTTTATGGCATAAGTGGTTAAATATATAGATTTTTATAGGAGTATGTGTGTGTGTATAGCCTGGTTAGTCTATTATAGAATATACTGAACTAAAATTTTATGCTCATATATTGGCTTAGAAGTGCATTCAAGTCTCTCTTCAACCATTACTTCCTCCAGATGTTTTCTTTGACATTTTTAATAAATGTGCAAACCATTTCTAAGCTACCTCTTAATACAGTAAATCGGAACTCTTTTTTCATAATGAGGGAATTTTAAATAATTTCTGTTTGGACAACCTGTGACTTCTGGGTTGAGGCATAAGTTCTGAAAATCTTATTTAGGATAGCATTTCTTGTAAGCTAGCATGAGATGAAAGTGAGTTTCTAAAACAGTTTGTTGTGATGGGTTTAGATAGAATCATTCTCTTTCTCTCTCATTCCTCCAGATTTTCTCTGGACAAATGAATTTTCTAGGGACCTAAATAGCTGTTAAGCCCCATCCTCTCTAAGCACCCTATTTCCTGCCATGTATTATCTGTAGCCTTCCGGTCAGATCTTCCAATGTTTTTATTCCAAATAAACTCAGTTTTTGAGATTTTATTGTCTCAAAGTGACTGATATCAAGGAATAAAGAATACTGAAATCAATAATACCACCCTGCCTACACTATGCATCCCAGACCAGTATTATTTTTTCTTTTTTTTCTGTAAGCACAATGTGTATGTTAGTATTAGAACAGACAAAGAGCAGACTGGCACCAGCCAGAGTCGGGTAGTGCAAAAGCAGCTGCATTGCCGTGTTGGTTGCATGTTGGCAGTAGCAGGCAGGAGCTCAAGGAGACCCAACGTTCTGGAGGGAATACCTCAAAAGTCAGAACTCTCTGCACTAGTGTGCAAATCAGGGGGAATTCATCCTCAGTGCAGTATCATACCAGGACTGTTCCCAGGGCTTCAGTTTCACAACTGGCTTTAAGCTAATTAAAGTCAACCAAAGGGAAATTGCCCCATTTGCTTCCCTTGTGCCAGCACAATCGCATGTGTGGCTGGGTGGTGAGCCAAGGCTAGAGACTGGCTGGATCAGGAAAACAACCTGGCAAAACAAGAAAAAAAGAAAAAAAGAAAAAGAAAAAAAAGATGGGTTGTCTGCAGCTTCAGCTCTGCTGCCACAGGATCTATAGAGACAAAAGGAAGACTTGGGCTATCATCAGTTTGGAAACAAGCTCCTGCTTACTGGATCTTGTGCACGGACGACATTGTCTCTGACTTTTTCGTGAGGAGGGAAAAGTTGACTTCGGGCTTCCAGATGCTACGTTCTTTCCTTTCTCCTTCTATCGGCTATATGTGACCTGTTAGTGAAGACTTCAGTGCAGAGAGGAATCTGGGTAGAATTCAACACTGGAATGGTTGGAAGAAAAACAAGGTGAAATTGCTTTAACTGAGACATTTAGGAAAAGAGCGAGAGCAGGCAAAAGCCAAGAGCTTAGTGAAGGTAACAAGTCAGACAGGCAGAAGATTTAATTCCAATTTTACATCTGGCTGTCATGTACTAGGTGTGATCAGATAAAAAGGAAGAAATTGTTTTGATCCATAGCTGTGTAAGTCAGTACCATAGGAACGGAAAATGAGGTTTCTTTTCATGGGGTAAAGATAAGGCTGTGGCAAATTCATGCAAGTCCCCAAATGGGTTGTTCCACACACACAAATCTAACTTTTGGCTTGGGAATGAGAATTTTAACGAATTTTCTTGGAATTGTTTCCAAAGTATATAGTGATTTGGTTGGGCTGGACTGATGCAGTAAGTTCTTTGCATCACCTGAAATGAATTTTTTTTTCTCCTTTTTTAGGAACTTAAGTTTGGGGTGGTTTTTTTGTTTGTTTATTATCTTTCTTTCAAGAATACAAATTATGAAGGATGGAAAACAACAAATTAAATGAAAGACCTTGTAGACAGATACAGTTTTATACAGAAAGTCACTGATGTAGTGATGTCGCTCCTTAAATTAGGAGGTTGTTTTGATTATTCAAAGAGCCAACCAATGAGAGACCTAAGTAGTATGCTATTTTCTCAGAAACTTTTTATGTCTTTGTTCTGGATTTGATCTGAGACTATTAGCAGTGAAAAAAACCTCTTCCTACCCCCCCAATTATTTCCTGTATATTCCTTTCAACATCTTCAAAGTGAGTTTTATCTTCACTTACAGCTGAGTTCACTATTTCATGAAAAATATTTTCCATCCTGTTCTTTTAAATAAAATATGTATCAGTGCAAACAAACTTGGTAGTTAAAATCAAAGTCAGAATCTGAAAATAGAAACAAAATAACATTACGTACTACTTGATTAATGTCATGGACCGACTTCCACTCTCCCTATTAGTTGCAGAGTACAATTCAAAACAGAATTTGGCCTAGTGTGAGTGACACATAGGCCATCATTTTAAGAAAAAACTTTTTCAAAAGAATCAGGTACCAAGTGTTCAGTAACTATGTATATGAAAAATTGGGATTCATGAAAATGACATTTTGTATTAAAAAGCTTAGGAGGTGAAATAAATTTACTTTAGTCTCTCGTCAGCCTCAGAAAAGCCATCATTCGTTCATGTCTATGCATCAGTTCAAAATTTATCCATTACTAACTCTTGAATTTTCAAGGCCTTCCCTTTGACAGGTCCATTTCCCTAAATGAGTTTTTTTGATCCAAGGTGAGAGAACTACCCAGAAACAAAAGTAAAGACTGTTACTATCTAATGAAATTGACGTATATGTGGATGACCCCTTCTCAACAGTTTGAAGTAAAATGTCAGGTCACACATCAGAGCAGAAGTTAATGAAATGAAAACCAGAATCTCTAAAACTATTAAAGACAAATAGATTCAAAGCTTCTCTTGCTATGTTTAACCATGTCAAGCAATGGTAGTAAGGACTCAAACCCAATATATATGTAAAAATATAATGAGATTTCATAACAGTTAGAGGGTTTATCCCTGTTCCCAAAGAAGTACAAAAAAATGAAAAAATCAACCAACAACAACAAAGAAAAAACACCAAAAAACTTTCCTTCTTCTTTTATACCTAGGGGTCTGATTCAGACTTTTAAAAAAATACCCATATAATTTTAGCCTTTTCTAAGGGCACAATATGAAATAAAAATAGCTTTTTAAAAGCATTATCTTCAGCCGCCATTGCAAGTTTCTTAGATTTCTTAGACACCTGTAAAGGTCCATTTATCTCCATTCCTTGGAGAGGAAAATAGAGTGTCCAAAAGGCTCTTAGGATCTGGAAAGATGAGGTGTCCCCACATGATAGGTGGTAAGATGAAAGCACACCTTCGGTGTATTTTGATATGTATTCCTGACCTGCAGTGTAGTATACCACAGTATCTTAAAAACTGTATTTTGAATTATCAGCTCAAGTGTGCCTGTTGTTGATCTCTCCAAAGCATTTCTTCTCTTGTCTGGCCTTCCCACATTCCTTCTGTGACCTGAAAAGTTTTATGTTGTATTGTCAGAATCAAAACTTTTTATACTTAAGTAACCCACATAGATGAAATTCACCAGGTAAGTTCAGACCTGCCACAGAGGCAGCTGTGTTTACCAATTGACAATAATATAAATTTCTTGTGCAGATGGATCACACCAGGTAGACAAGGCAAAGAAAAGTGCAAACAAATGCATGTGGCCCAGGTAACCATAAAGAGAGACAGTCTGGAAGCACAGATTTTTTGGGTGATTATCTGAACATAACTTGTTTAGGCTGGTTATGACTTTTAGCTGGGATATTTGACTTAAATTTGTGATTGCAGGTTTATTGAGTTCTCATTTTAGCCAGACTGCTAGAGGTGACAGAAGAGGTTTTGTCTCATTAGATATGAGATAGATATGACTTTTGTTATATACATGAAAGTGTGACTTTCACCAGCTTAATGCTAGAAGTAGCTTAAGGTCAGTGCACATCATGCAAATGGAGCACGTCTTGAAGGCAAATTAGGGATTGATCAGTTATGTGATTTATTTTCCAAGGGACATTAACAGAGATAAGGGAACACCCAAGTAAACCATTGCATTTTTTTAGAGCAGTGCTGTAAACTATGTCATAGATGAGTGAAAGATCTTTATTTTCTGGAAAATCAGGAAGACCTGAGGTCTACTAATATTACTGCAAATATTTAAAAAATTCCACTTAATTCAGAAGGAAAAAAAAAGACAAAGGAGAAAAGAAAAAAGCTTGACAGGAGAGTATTTTCTCAAGGCTTGTCTAATCAGCATTTAATAAGAATAGAGATTTTAGCCTTCCTGTTGGTTAGCTATGGCTTACATTGCAAATGACAGTTGCTGCTTGTTTAAATATTACTTTTGCAGGGGGTGGGAAAGAAAGCTTTAAGGATGTCATACTTCTGCAGAGTTTACAGATCTTTAAATACTGGTGGTTTAGCTGATTAATGAACACATCTATAAGTTAAATTCTCAGAGGTTATTTTCAGGCTGGCTGAAACCAGAAAGTGTTGGGAATCTATTGAGAAAGCTTAAGATTCCCTGCTCAAAATCCAAAGCACACACATTTGCCTAAGGAGCTGAATGGAAATATTTGAAACCAGATTACTGCCACCAGCCTTTTCATGTTCAGGGTTATAGAATTTGCCATTTTAAGATAGGCTTAATTTATGAGATAGAGCTGTTCGGTCCAAACCACATGATAAGCGTATGGGATAGGGTTATAATTTCTTTCTTTTCTTTTTCTCTTCTTCTTTTTTTTTTTTTTTCAAGATGCCCTTAGTCTGCTTTCACTTTGTGTGTGGTCTCATCACTTACAATAATCAAGAAATATACAAACATTTCCAGCAGAATAAGGCAGTGGGTGATTGACTTCAGATTATATTCCAGATGATTAAAGTAAAAGGAGTAATTGAAGTTCCAAGTGATGTCAGTATCTGAGTAGGGTTGAAAAATACTACTGTAATGCAAAGAATAAGGATGAAGATCTAACATAATTTCATTAGGTAAAACTAAATTAAAAGTATAATCATTTGCATTTTTAAAATAATTTCTTGGTTTGAATGACTTCAGAAATTTTAAAATAAAGTTATTTTCCTTTTCAAATAAAATTTTGGAAAAGTTGCAAGAAAGCCTGTTGTACTTTCATTTACTTTGTTCCTCTGTTGTACCTAACATTGCTAGAAGGCAAATGCCATCTGATGGGAAGGTGACACACGGGAATTTAAGAATATTTTCCCAGAGTTGAACAGCTTATGAATCATAGGTTATCTTATCAAGCACCATTCTGCTTTTGAGCCCAAGTTCAATGACCAGCTCAGGAGCCATGGAAATCATAAACAACCTTCTCTCCAGAACCTGTACTGTGCGTTTGATTGAACCAAAGCTTTTTAAGTTTCATCTGTATCTAGCTTCGTCTTTGCTAAGACAAGTCATGAGAATATTTTCAGATCTCAGCCTGAGTTACTCAAGCAAGATGTTTTTTCTCTTTTGAGTGCTTCCTAGCTTGTCCAGTGACCAGATAAATCTAAACAGAAAAAGAAATTAACTGATCATATGGTTTCCAGTGAGAAGCTTACCTTTACATTCAAAACCTGTTTTCACAGTCTTTTTCAACCTTCAGTGATAATCTCTAAAATTGAAAAAAAAAAAAACAATTTCTTATTCCCTCACTGGGTTAAAGGTGGCTTCAGAGGGAGACATAAATTTACCTAAACAACAAAATGAAGCTGAGACAATATATACATGAGTTTATCTGATAAACCTTCACACAGGAAGCAAGAACCATGTCATGGGTCTGAAAACCTCTTTTCTAGGACAGGAAATATATAGGAAATAAGAAACAGCTCAAACTAATAAAGCTTGTCCTTAGACTGAAATTCAGACCTTGATCTTTGCAACTGAAGGGCAATTCTACAAGCTCATTTCCCAATAATATTTCTTATTGGATTTTAAAATATAAGATGTTTTGTGTGGATCAGTACTTTGAAGGTCAGTGTGCCACTCACCTTGATTCTCTCTTTTTCAACAAATGACAATGGCTGATATCTTTAAAAGTCTTATGCAAAGAATTTACTTTTTCTGATGTTTGGGACTGCCAAAAAGGATAAAACAAAGTGTATGTTCTTAGGAAAAGAAAGCAGTGGTCATAACTATGTTACTTGTACATTTTGTAAAATTGTTCTAAATTTCTTAGGCTTTTTCAATATCATGAACTGTAAACAGTGAAGGAAATCCAATACTGAAGTCAATAAAAAAGTTTTTGCTTAGTGCCAATGTTTCACTTAAACCATATTTGTGTTTTGAGGAAAGGGTTCAAATTCAGCATTGATTTAACTTTGCTGGTTTCTTTGGTCCTGTGGCAAACTTAAGTCACTAATTTCATTTACTAAATGGCACATTTAGTTACCATACTGCCACATCCTGAAAACATTGCAGAATCTCATACCAGAGGACACTAAGATACACACTTATTTTGGGACAGGAGCTGATCATTCATGGCCTGGCCCTGATCCCTTTATTGTTGATGATAGAAATAAATGATTTAAGTAGATACAAAGGTCAGGCTTTTATGCTGTATCAGCCTTCAGTGTTAGGCATTCCCTCCACCTCTCCACCAGAATAGACAAGGCATTCCTCTACACATGAAATGAAAAAACCCCAAAAATTCTCTTTGTTTTTTTTTCAAGTGGGTTTTTTTTCAGTATATTGTTTGCTGAACATTAAAGACAAAGTAAAAGATGTGTCCTTTTTTCACACAGTTGAAAGAATTAGTTTCTTTTCAACAAAATTGGGTCTAAATGGGTAATTCCACTTTTAATAAATACTTTTCCCTACTTTCTTCGAACCACTCCTTCCAAAAGTGATATTATAGTTTGAGATTAGAGCAATTCGCTATACAATTTGAAGATAATTGAGAAAATATCTTTAGAAAGAGAATCTAGGCCTATATATATAATGAAGTATGACAGGTTATCAAGGTAATGCAATACATGTAGCTGAGGGAAAAGCTAAGATGAAAACAATATGATAGCTTGAGGAACGTGAAAGTTTCTGATGTAGGGAGTATTAAGTAAACCCAGTGTATTGTAAAAATACTTAACTAGAGAAAATACAAGAAATGTTTCCTTCAACAGTGATTTCTCCTCTATACTAAAATAATCTGGAATATAAAATCATTTTCTGGAGTTAGTGTAACAATAAACAAGATTCAGAGTAAACTGGAGCACAAATATAAAATTTTCTTTCCTTCTTTATATCCTACAAATGCCCTTGGGAGGTTGGTTCTGCGCTCCCTTTGCTCCTGTGGCAGAAGCTGATCTGTTCTAGGTCCCAGAATGGATGTGTTAGCATGAGAAACAGCAAAGCAAAATAGTTTGACAAAAAACAGTATTCCCAGAGAATGAGAGAAAATGAAGCTACCTGACTCAGAGATACTTTAGTCAGCTCTTGCAGGTGTGCGTTGTACTCTGTAGATATGCCACCGTTTTACTATAAACACAGAATAAATCATGTCAAAGACTTAGATCAGAGACTGTGTTTTAAAAATCCTGTAAAGCAGAGCTACTCATCAAAACTAATTCTCTTGACTCTGCCAAACCACCTTTCTTAGCTAGTCTGTGTCCGTAAGTGTTCAAAATCTAAAACACAAGTCATATGACACCAAAATAGGCAAAATGCTCCCACAAGAAGGATATACAGGGGATAGCCAATTACACAATGGTTTGATGGTTTGGTGTGTAGTAGCTGAGTGGAGGAAGGGGATTATTGTGCCAGCTGGAAAGAAATGGAAAGGAAGTTGAAAAATATGAAAGGGTTCACGGAAGAAAGAGAGAAGAATTAAGGGAGGAAAGTGTGGATTGAAACTCGTTCAAAAACTCTAGTCAAAAGAGGGAAGCTCTTGGACAATTAAAGAAGGCAGAGGAGTAGTAGTTAAGGAATAAAAAAGCTTTGAGATGCCACTAACATCTGCTGTCAATCAGGGTTGTTTCTAGAATTAAATTTTTGGTGGATGAGGTTAATAAGCCTAAAAGTCCAGAGGAAAACCTAGCCACGAACCATGTCAGACAGTCTGAAAATCTCCAGCTGAACCACGAAGACAGCAAATCCTCATCCCCAGGTTCCTTTTCACTGTTAGGACATGTTGCATGGTAGTGTCATGTATAGTTCAAAACAAACTTCCTGTTCTTTAAGCTTCCTAGAAAATTAGAATGGAGAATGAACTCTAGAAGTTGCTCTAGAAGTAAGAAAACAATGGTTTTTTCTGATTTTTTGTTGTTGCATTAATTCTTTGTGCATATTTTGATGCATGAAAGTATATTATTTGTATTTTATACTGGCTTAGTTTCTTTTCTTCCTTTTATTTTCTTTTTTTTTCTCCTTACTTTATTTAATCAGCACTATGAAAGAGAACAAACCCCTTCAAATGAAGAAGCCATTCTCTGAAGTGCAAAGCAGAAGTTGCTCACTTTGGAGCTCACTATTCATGAACCATAAAGATTTTCCAAGATACCTGCCCCAGCTGACTCCCTTTTGAAACATTAAGCATAGTACATAAATTCTGTTTCAAAGTTTAAATTTACAATGGACTCCATTCATAAAACTGTCGTGGTAGGCTTTCTAAGAGCATTTCACACTAATGTGCAGAATGCCTCCAAGCTGAGTAAAAGCTGAGCTGTATATCCATATCAAAGCTTTTTCCTTTATAGACAGATGGTCAACTTGCCATTGGACTCTGAGAGAGAAGGTGGGGGGAGAAGTGTTAGCTCAGAAGTGCCAGACTACAATGAAGCTTGTTCATAAAAAGCTGATCTATGCTTTTTGCTTTCTGTTCAGAACCCATTTTAAGAACGTGACCTAATTCCCATCAAATCCAACAAGCTTCAGTAGGAACTGGAACATGCCATATGTCTGAAAAGGAGTGCTTCTCTGGCATGAAGCAACACTCCTTGTGACTGGGAGTTAAGAGTGCATGGCAGAAGGAAAATTTCTGTCCTATTGAATTTCCTCTTTGCTATTGTATTGAAAATATATAACTCATTTCATGCCTTGAAAAATGTTCATGTTGGGCCAATTATTAGCTGCAGTTGTGACTTCTGTAGATCTACAGTGAATCCCAATTTATCTGTACAATGATCCATTATATTAAATAAAGCAGGAAATGTACAGTGTATAGGTGGGGTAAAGATCATCACATAATTACAGCATTCCAGTTCTCATTCTGCACTGAATTTATTGGGTTTTATTGTTTTTCTCTTAATTTCCACTCAATTTTCTGCAACTGTTTTAATGCTCCTTTTGTCTTTTTTTTTGGAGGGGGGGGAGGTAAAAATTTCACAAAAGAAAAAAGATTAGGAACAGAAGATACTGGACAATAATTGAAAAAAGACATGCAAATGTGTCCATTAGAACCCAGATTTCTACTCATGCAATTGCAGTGGAAATACAGTACTTGTATAACGTGGTTTACCAAATGCTATCAACATAACTTTAGAAGTTCTAGTGTAGATCAAGGTTGTTATTTTTCATCTTCCCTCTGATCAAGTAAAAATAAAGTGCCTCCTTTGAATAGATTACCCATATTGTTGGTCACAGCCAAAGCTGGGAAAAACCTTGACTTAAACCGGTCTAAATATACTATGATAAAAACCTGTAACTTTTTAAATTTTGTGTGGTAGGGTTTTTTTTAGATATAAACTGTAAACTCTATCATTATAGTTTTATGAGAATTGGATAAGTATGAGAAATTTCATAATAAACTGTAGCCATGATAAATTATCCCAAAAGAATGAGAACTGCACAAGAATAAACTCCATACACTTCTGGGAATGAGCTGTAGGAGTCTGCAGGATACTGTTCCCTTGCCAGACCAGTGGCATTTGAAACATGATGCCAGGGCCATCCATTTCAAATGGGAATGACTGGCTCATTATGCCTTTTTTTTTTTTTTTTTCTTGTGGCTACTAAAATCCCCACTCCTTAAGCACTTCTTGATTTTTTTGCAAAGCCTGTAATAAAGCTTTATTTTGGCATGTAATAGACTCCTGTCTCCAATATCAATTGAGGGTCTTAGAAGAACACAAGATAGTGCTCATACTAGCATACTTAACACTCACATTTGTTGTTTTCTCCCCCTTAAACAAGACTTTCTAGATTGTACTTTATAAAAATTCTAGTTCTGATGGGAAAGTTTTAGTCCTCACTCAGTTGAATAGTGATATTGGGTTTTGTCTTACATATTAATTAAGAAAAGAAGGATCAGTTTTCCATTCTATTCTATTCTAGTCTAGTCTAGTCTAGTCTAGTCTATGCTAGTCTAGTCTAATTCTAGTCTAGTCTAGTCCCTACCATTCTATTTTATGAAAGAAAAATGTCATTATCTTTTTCCTAATAAAACTTTTAAGCAGTACTGCTGAATCCAAGAGGAAATTTACCTTAATACTAAAGAGAAGTATCTTGGTGATGCTCTGTCTATATGATAGACAAGTGAACTGGTGGAAAGATGCAAAATGTCAGGGAGAAAAGTATGTGCAGGAAGAAGATTTGATGAAGATGTTTTTTTGTAACACAGCAATATATGTGTGCTAGAGAAGAAAGAAAACTACATTTTCTTAAGCTGGTGATGACATTTCTCTTGGTCTTGAGAGAACTTTGAGGCATAAATCTCTACGCACTGAGGAGATAATCATTATTCTTAGATTCAGACAGCCTGAAATCTGTCTGTCTCTATACTCAAGATGTCATTTACGCACCACCTTCAAGTTCCTTCATTCCTTTTTAAAAGCTTCTTTTCCTGGTTTTAATCTTTTTACATTCCCTAAAGTTTATAGTGTCTATCACATAATCAATGTTTCGAAATAATGCTGCAGCTTAGGCTCTAGGGAGATATACACTTTTTTTTCCTCTTTTTTATGTATATGAGTAAGTGTGCTGATATATGTGCATGTGTTTTATTTACTGTGTTGAATTAAAATTACATTATCACAGCAGTTAGTGGGGAGAGAGACCTATTCTCTTAAAACTCATTTCCCTAAAAGGGAATATATTGTCTCCCAAACACAGGAAAGGTTAGACAGAAAGTTATTACATTCCATCTGAATAAAACCACTCTTACAGATTTTCTCATACAAAATGCCATTCCTACTTTTCCTAAATATCCTCTTGGTTTGGTCTCAATACACAGTCATCCATCATTTTAATGCATAAACTCTTTGCAGATGATTTTATGTGCATGGACAATGTAAAAATTTTGTTATTCGAATTAGTACATCAGTGTGCCTCGAGTTACTTTAATGTTTTGCTGGCAGACTACCTTTAAATTCTCCATATTTTTTCATTGATCACAATGTCTTTGCCTGTCAGGCATGGATTCTCCAGGGCCATTGACAGGCTTTTTCATGTGTAATATGCACAGTTGCTTTTTCTATAGCTTCACCATAACCTTTACATGTCCATTTTTTCCCCTGATCCATCTACAAAACCAGTTTAAACTTCTGCAGTGATCCTGACTTAACAAAGCGTGTAAGTACATGCTCAGTTTAAAGTAGAGCTTTAGTTGTATTATTTCTGTTTTTCCTTAAACATAGGCTTCAACTGAACCATGAATGTTGAGTACAAGCTGTCTGCTGGTCCTAGAGTAGGGAGCTGAATTCTCCTCTGTTTCATCTTCTTATATATGAAGGGAAATATTCAGCCGAACCAGATCTCCTGATTTCTTTGTTTTTAAATTATCTCTGGCTTTACCCCAAGACAAATCTTAATGAAAGGATAGGTATAACAGAATTATATAAAAATATAATGGTACATATTACTTTAAAATATAAAATCCTATGGATATAAAATGGGTGTATCTTACACATCTGGGAACTTACTTGCCAAGTAATGCATTGCCTGCTTATTCTGAAATAAAGAACAGTCTATAATACTGTGCTCCATGTAAGTTTTCAACCAAGAATTCCAAAGTGCCAAACTGTAATTTAGAACATGATGCTGCTCTTGTTTAATCTACCATTTCACTCAGTCAAATGCAAAACTCTTCTCCTGAGACCAATATTCTACATAAAAACCAGACTCCACTATGAAAGCAAATGACAGAACTAGTTTCCATTCAGCACTGCAATAAAGTGAACAGATGTAAATTAATGGTTAATTGGTCCAAAATGAAGCAATATTACAAAATTATTTTTTGAACTTTTCACTCCACAAAACTGTTTTGTATTCTGATTTTTTCTCATACTCTTCAGGAAATTAATTTGAAAACCAAGTGAGCATTCTACTTTTCTCTGAGTTCTGATTTTCATTCTTTATTGATAAAGGCATATCTTATGCAAGAGTTTTCCCTCACTAGCCTTCCTCATCCATCATTAACTGTAGCAAATGTGGAAGCAAATTATACCTCAGATGCAGTCATGAGTTACAGGTTATGTTTTAACCCGGCACATGCTTTGACACCTGAAAAAATAGATGGATTAACAAAACATCAGAACTATGATTGAAAGCGGCAGCTCAAGAGCCCTTTAGCCCCGTAATCTCAGGATTTCACACACTGAGATGTCTTCTCTTCATTAGAATTATCCTCAATTTTCCCTCCTGCAAATGGAATAGAAAGACTAATAGAAATTGACTGTACACTTACAGAAACTTAAAGAGGTATGAGAATAATGAAAAGTGAGAACATTCAAATATATTTCTCTACAAGATTTATTACTAAAGATTTCACTAAAGAGTTTTTTAAAATTGTTCTATTAAGAGTTATTATGATGATTTTGGAGACCAAATTCAGTCACTAAAATGTAAAGGGAGGATTTCAGCCTCCTTTGTGTAGATTGGAATGTAATCTTAACTACTGATGCCTCCATAATTTTTTAAAGATGCCAAACCTCACAGCTGTGTTCACACTGGGTCTTTGTCTTTCTCCTAAATCGATAGGATAACTGAAGAATGCACTGATTTTCTTTGCCATCACATATCTTACCCTGAACTGGCTGTGGATTGTTTTGTTAAAAATGTCCATCTTAAGAACAGTGTTTATTTTCCAGTCCATTTAGTTTGGATGCCTTTTTATTGATTTATAGGCTTCCTAACTGAACTTATAGCAAAGACATAGGTCATTTTATGACTGCAAAGCATATAATTAAGGCTGAGAAATAAAATATTCTAAAATGAGACAAACATTCTCTATTCCTGTTTTCCTTGGATCATCTGTTTTGTCTTGGGAGCCTAGTAAGAAAACATCTTAAACATTGCATTGAGCTAAGTATCGTTGGTATGTGTAGGATACATTTTGTTTGAAATTAAGCTATAACAAATTTCCTAGCTTACTTATTTGTGAATACCTTGAGGTTTGCCAACAAATTCAGCTGGAGGAGCGGACTCCCTTCCTTATCTAGGAGCCTGGAGCCATGATCTTCATTATTTATACTCCAACAACATTTATAATATCATATAGGATCTAACTAAGACTCTTGCTAGAGTGCGCAAACCCATTGTTAGATATGGGCTACATCCAAGCAGTTTAGCCTTTAATTTAAGAGCTGGTAGAATAAATTTAATTAAAAAAAAAAACAAACCCTGACTAGCAACATAAGAATGATGTTCAACGAATAAGAAGTAGAAGATTTTTCAAGTTCACAACTCTGGATTAAATCCATATTTACAGGAACAGTCTTCAAGTGCTACAGTAATGGAAGATACTGGCTCAGTAGGTGGCACTATTCCCTCAAAATCAATATGAAGCTTTTTCTTGGACAGGTATTTTGGGCTCTGAGGTAGTAAAAGTTTTCTGCTGATGATCTGCAAAATCCTGCATCCAACCACTGTGGTCATTAAAGATGTTGTGCTTTTAGGAGAAGAGAGATAATACTGTCTTGCCAAATAGGTAGCAAAGCAAGGGAAAAATAGTATGTAATTTTGTTCTTTTTGTACATATGGTTTTCCTTTTCATTTCTTGTCCTTATTTTTATGCATTCTTGTATCTCAATGGTTGCTTTGATTCGATAACCGTATTTAGTGCAAAATATCGAATTTCTTTTTTCACAAAAGACTGTTGTTCCATTCTTTGATTAATAATAACAAAATATAGAAAATGGAGGCCCTTCTGAGGTCAGAAAAAAAATAATTTAGGAAAAACTTACACAATCTAGTTGGGTTTTGTGAAAAAATAACTTGTGCAATAAGATTTTTTTTAAAATATCAGTATAATGTAGAATAATCTATTACATTTCTGGAAATGTAACATTCTAAAACTTAATATTCACAAAGCACTTCAAAATATGAAATCTAAAAAAATAGGGTAAATGTGAACAACCGGTAAAAATATGTATACTTGAACAAATAATTGATAGATTCCAGTTGTTCCAGTACTGCAGGCTTTGCTTAGTGAAACTTTCATCAGGTATCTGCATTCAGAATCAGAGATTAATTTACAAACCAAACAGTTGGAGGCACCTTTTGTAGATTTCTTTGCAATATCACTGTGCAATACTGTTTTATGGCATAACCAATTAAACATTTTTAAGGCTGAAATTAGCATCTCCAACAAGATATACATGAACTTCAAAATCAGTGTACAGTGTAGTATAAACTTAAGAATAAGTCCCTAATTTCATAAGTGTTTTCAAAACCTACAAAAGCTACAAAAATGTACCTATTTTAATTTGTAATAGCCCTCCTAGGCTAAAATTCAATGCATACAATACACCTTCAAATTAAGAGAATGATGAAAGATTTTTAATTTCCTTTAGAAAACGAAATAATGAATATTTAAACTGGGCAGGTGATTTCAGTAGTTAAACTTTTATGTAAAGCTTACAAATGGCTCAGGACAGAGAACACTTTCTATAGTCAATATGTTAATGCTGCTTTTTCTGACTAGAATATCCGCATTTCATCAACCATCTCAAAAGAAATTAAAGTTCTTAATTTGGAAGAATATTTCTCTGAAGTGCTGGTAGGAAAATAAAGTCACATGATATAATGAGAGCAATATTGGAATGCTTGATCCCTTAATTACAGTTGTTTATTTTTCCATTTTTGCAATCCAAGCATTCAGGCACTTTACAGCTTACATGCAGATTTTGCTTGTAAAATAAACCGTCACATGTGTAACCTATCACACTGAAAGCGAATGAAGCTTTATAGTAACTTTGAGGGTCTTTTATGGCACAGAGAAAAGCCCACAACTACCCTGGTGTTACAGATTGTTAACAGTTGCCATTTGAATTCTTCTTAATGGATAACACCCAATAATTGTTTTGCTTTCCACTGTGCCTGCAATCCGATACCTGTAAGAAATCTCAAATCTAACAGTCAACTTAAAATCTTTCAAAAAATACTAAAGAGAATGAATAATAAAACATCTAGTGTTTCTAATAGCCTAATGTCCTTATTTTTAGTGTCCTAAAGTTCAAGCTATCCCCAGTTTACAATAACATTAACAGCTAGGGCTCAATTTTTTCTTAGAAAACCAAAAAATGGAGTATCCACACACTAACAAGGGTGATGGTGACTTTCAGCAATGGTTGCAGCTTCAAGTCTGAGAATACTATGGCATGTTTCTGCATACATCGAGTTCATTACATTTGTGGGATATTTTTTTAATGACACAGTAGCTAACTTAGAATTTACGAAGTTTTTCATATCCGGCCTATCTTCTTCCCCTTCTGGGTTTAATCATCATAGAATCATCACAGAATAGTTTGGATTGGAAGGGACCTTACCTAGTTCCAACCCCCCTGCCATGAGCAGGGACACCTTTCACTCGACCAGGTTGCTCAAAGCCCCATGCAGCCTGGCCTTGAACACTCCTGGGATGCAGCATCCACAGTTTCTCTGGGCAACCTGTTCCAGTGCCTCACCACCCTCATAGTGAAGAATTTCTTCCTTATAGCAAAGCTAAATCTACCCTCTTTCAGTTTAAAGTCATTACCCCTTGTCCTATCACTACATGCCCTTGTAAGAAGTGCCTCTCCAGCTTTCTTGTAGGCCCCCTTCAGATACTGGAAGGCTACAGTATGGTCTCCCTGGAACCTTCTCTTCTCTAGGATTAACTACACCAATTCTCTCAGCCTTTCTTCATAGGAGAGGTGCTCCATCCCACTAGTCATTTTTGTAGCTCTCCTTTTAACCTGATCCAACAGGTCTATGTCTTTTCCTGGTTGCTCATGGCTTGGACAGGAGTACTCTTAACTGGGTAAAATACTCTCTGGATGGCCAAACCCAAAGACTTGTGGTGAATGGTGTTCAATCTTGTTGGTTACTGGTCACAAGCAGTGTTCCCCAAGGCTCAGTGTTAGGGCAAGTTCTGTTTAATCTCTTTATCAATGATCTGGATGAGGGGATTGAATGCACCATTTGCAGATGATGTCAATTTATGTGGGAGTGTTCATCTGCTCGAGGGCAGGAAGGCTCTACAGAGGGATCTGCACAGGCTGGATCAATGGGCTAAGGCCAATTGCATGAGATTCAACAACGCCAAGTGCCGCGTCCTGCACTTGTGTCACAACAACCCCATGAAATGCTACAGGCTTGGGGAAAAGTGGCTGGAGAGCTGCCTGGAGGAAAAGGACCTGAGGGTGCTGGCTGACAGCTGGCTGAACATGAGCCAGCAGTGTGCCCGGGTGGCCAAGAAGGCCAACAGCATCCTGGCTTGTATCAGCAATAGTGTGGCCAGCAGGACTAAGTGATTGTCCCCCTCTACTTGGCACTGGTGAGACCGCACCTCGAATACTGTGTTCAGTTTTGGGCCCCTCACTACAAAGACATCGAGGTGCTGGAGCGTGTCCAGAGAAGGGCAACGAAGCTGGTGAAGGGTCTGGAGCACAAGTCCCATGAGGACTGACTGAGGGAACTGGGGTTGTTTAGCCTGGAGAAGAGGAGGCTGAGGGGGGACCTTATCGCTCTCTTCAACTACCTGAAAGGAGGTTGTAGTGAGGTGGATGTTGGTCTCTTCTCTCAAGTAACGAGTGACAGGATTAGAGGAAAAGGCCTCCAGTTTCACCAGGGGAGGTTTAGATTGGATATTAGGAAAAATTTCTTTACTGAAAGAGTGGTCATGCATTGGAACAGGCTGCCCAGAGAAGTGGTGGAATCACCATCCCTGAAGGTATTTAAAAGACATGTAGATGTGGTACTTAAGGAGGTGGTTTAGTGGTGGACTTGGTAGTGTTAGGTTAGTAGTTGGACTCGATGATCTTAAAGGTCTTTTCTAACCTAAGTGATTCTATGATCCTATAATATTAAAAAATATTGTTTTCATCCTATGCCACAAATACATAGCATCTGGAAAAGATCCATGATTTATGCCAACAGATATTTCAACTTTATCAGGTGAAATTTTTTAAATATCCCATACTGCATGTTTGACTCTCTCATAGTTTGAGAACCACTTGGGATCAGCTTGTAGATGCACTGATCCAGAGTGATGAGATACCAAGACCTCAGGAATGAGACATGAAGTGGTGGTTTCCATTTGGGGAAGTCTTAATGAAGAAATGATACAAAGGTAATTCTTGTGTATGCAGCTGATTCAAGCTTTCTAAAAAAGTAATAATATTAATAATTAAAAAAAGATGGTTGTGTTTTTCTAACCAAGACAACTTCTGAATGTGCAAATATTTATGTCTACAAAAGATAAGCTAGATAAAGAACTTAGTTTCTTCTACTTCACTGCATCAAAAGAAAAACGGAATAAAGGAATGTTACAGGGAGTAAAAATTCACTTTGTGCCATATACCCAAGTCTCATGGGAACTTTGTTTTTCTCTGTGAGGGATGGATTTTGCTCATTTGGGTTTTTAGAAAACTACCATACAGAAAAGTAGTCAACAGCAATTTGAAGTACATTATGTTTTCAAAGCAAACACTTTTGCCATTTGACCCACTCCATTCCTCCAGGAATTATTTAGTTTTTTGAGGAACTGAGAGATGCCTTTTTTTTTTCTTTATTGACTAAAGGAGGAAAAGTTACTGCTTCTTATCTTGGACTCTGGTATTCAACTTCTGCATCATCCCTCTCAATACCCTTTCAGGTCCCATACGGAAAACTGAAAGCTCTATAAATAAAAGCAATTCCTTTGCTGGTACAAAGCTACACAGGAACTGGGTTGCCTTAGCTGCTTCTCAATGGCTGGTCTTGGTGGAGTCTGTTCTGGACTCAGTCTAATTTTCATATTCCAAATAGCAACTAGAAGTAAGTGCAGGTTCAAAAAGCACTTAATAGAGAACACTTGGTTGAAGCTTAGTGCTTTCTACTGCAATTCTTTCATGTTAAGTGATCCACACATTTGAAGAGGAAGCCATCTGATATTGTAAGAAAGAATAACAAAAATGGGTTATTTTTTTAATCTCATTTCTCAGTGTTAAATTAAATTTGCATGGGGTTTCTAGAACTTGCTGAATGCAAATATTGTCTTATTAAAAATATGCAGACCATTGCACAATCCCCGTGTTTTTGCAGATTCTTTTGAATCGCTTTGCTTAAAAATTATTCTGCGATTTCTCCAGCAAAACCGAAGTAGCTTTGTTTCTATCCATGGTTGACAGAATTGACTTCTAAGTTAGCTCATCTTGTACCTGGGTAATCTATCATTATCACAGGAATTTTTTCAACAGGCTGATTGGGAAAGCAGTATTTCACAGTTAGGTCCCTGTAGTTTTGCTATTTCTTCCAAATTAGAAATGAAAACCAATCACGATATGAAACATTAATAGAAGAATATTTATAGGTACTGATTTTAATTTTTTTTCTTTTTAATAGAATAACCAGAAAAGTTAGATATTTTATTGTTTGGAGGTAGCACATGACCATCTATGTAATATTGTTGTCTATAAAACACAGTGCCATTCACATCTGACTGAGAGTACATGTAGTTTAGTTTGCACGCTATGAATGCTCTCTTGTATTGAAAAGCTCATTTCTCAATTTGCAAAGATAGTGTTAGTTTCTCATGCAGGAGAGGAAGACATAAATTTTCCACCTGATGAAATAATTGGTCCAGCTCTGATTCTAGACTTTGACTGTCATTTAGTTTCCATTGATTTTGAAAATGAAACCTTTTTTCTTCCAGGAATGAAAAAGGTGGTAAGCACCTCTTTTTTTTGTGCCTTTTAGACACCTGCAGTAATTTACTTGGGATTTTAAGTAGAAGGTTGCTTAATTTTTCCAATTTTTGTACATGAATATTATAAGAACTGATAAGCTGTTGGACTGAAAAGTATAGCTATACAATAAGCCTCAGAAAATATTTTAAAACATTGTCAATATTGTTAAAAAAATCAGGATGAGAATACTCCAGTTGAAAATATCATCTTGTTGAAAACACACATCTTATTTTACGACTGAGAAAACAGGTCTTTGCTAAAGTGTATGCAATTTAAGCTGTTTCTTAGCTTAAGACAACGGGAACGGTTATACAGATCTTAGGAGTTCTCTTCAAATCTTAATTCAAAACTGGGAGGGACTTGTGGGTGTGTGGATGAGGGGAAAATAAAAAAGGAGAAATATTTGTACCTGAGTTCCATAAATCAGTAAGTAAAGCTTCCAGTCCAAATAAGTAGGACTCATTTCATCTAGCTGTGAATGCCTATACCTGAACACATGAAGTCTAAGTTATCGTAGTCTCCTATTATAGTCTGCAGAGGGAAATGGGTATCTTACAGTTCAAATGCAAACACATCAGGTCAGAAAAATTCCCTTTTTGAAGTTGTCTTTTTTTCTCTCTATTGACCACAAAAGATGCACATGGCATCTAGTTCAGACTTAAATGCCTAACTTCTGGATGCCCGAGTTGAGTCATGGGCAGATGAAACTCTGCTCAAATTGTCCACAGGTTTTTCCATAACCCCTCTGCTTCCTGAAGTGTCTTGTTCTGTCTCTGACAGACACCCAGCAACTGCTTGCAATAAATCTGTTTTAAACCTGCAATACAGCCATGAAAGAATGATTAACATCTGAAGCAGCTTGTAAACAGACCTTAAGAAACCCTTTTCCCGTAGTCTTCAGATATCAGGTACTTTCAACACAAGTGGATTTCAGTGGAGGAGTCTCTGTATGGTGCTGTGGTAGGAAGATGCTGGTTCAACCTTCCTTTCATGAAAAGCTAAGCTTCAGTAACCTGGAATATTTTCCACATGTGTTCTGCAGGATTTGGATTCATGCTATAAAATAATACTTTCTCATGATGAAGTAATTCCAGCATGAGTGGACTCAGCATTTCAATGTATTCCATTACCTTCTCCTTCCTGAAACACTATTTGATTTATGGAAAACTTATGATAACTTTACAGAATATTTTTGTAACAGAAAGTATGAGAAACTCTATAAGTATTTCTATACTTTTATAATATGTTATTTTCTAATTAAGGAACACATTGTATGATGGTAACAGCAGGCAGAACTCCTCTGAAGTTGGTAGTATCGATTCACCTCTGCACAGAATTTGGCCTCACAGTCCTAACAAAAGCTCTGTAAATCATGGTGAGTAAAACCATACTGTCTGACATGATAGTGCAGTGCCCTCTTAGTTACATTTTCTTTAATGTAGATGTTCTTGCTCCTAGAATTTAATACTTGCACCATCTTGCTTTCTGATTTATTCAGGCTTTTCAGATGTAATGCAGCACAGGCCAACTGCAAACACATATGTCTGATAGTATATAAAAGACATTTTATTAAATCACATAATATTTGTAGGCAAGCAAGCCAGTCTCTTTAAGAGCCTTGTACCTGATAATTCATGCAGTCAGCACACATGAAACATCTGCCTCTATAAAGATTTAATACTTCATCCATACAGAATTTGGATCTCATTGTTCCTAAGTCAAAAGCAGAGAAATAGAAAACTGCATAAATGCAGAAAATAAGAGCACGTGCATTTTACAAATAACAGATCTTTGTTGGTAAACTTAACACAGACGGATCTTAATTAGACCAGGCAGACTTACAAAGCCAAAGTAACCCTTGTATAGAATTCTTATGGAGAAAGCAGAAACTCCATGAAGTTTCTCTCTTGATGTGTTCCCATGAGATATTCCTGCTTATGAAGAAAAGGATTCACCTTCTCTATCTGAAGTTTTCCTTTGCATTAAAGGCAGAAAAATTAGAATAGAGGCCTTGCACCTATACATTGTTCGCTGGCAATGTTTTTTGCCACATTCATATGGCTGAAAATGTCTCTGCTAAGAAGATGCCTCCAGAACTTTCTCCGTTAGAGACTGCTTGACAACATGAAGACAGGTGCATCTTAACCTACACCAATTTCACAATTTCACATCAGTTTGCATGACAGGAGAAGGTACAAGAGTCAAGAAAGTGGGGTAAATGTTTCCTCTCAGGACAGCTGTTCCCACTTTGTTCTTTCCTGAAAAGAGTATCTGAGATTTAGAGAAATCACAATAACAGGTTCAGTAGAATAGTTACTACTTTCAAGGCCCAGCTTCTTAGAGTTTTACCATCTCCTATTTCTTTTAAATCTAGGTAAGGACTGATGTCAAATTCCCTCCCATTGAGGCAGAATTTAAATTGACTTCCAGTGATTCCATTTACATAAAACAATGAGCAAACATGAAAGCTGAAGACCTGTTGTTGAATTCATAGTGTCATATAAGATGAAATATGGAAATTGTGAAACATATTTTGCTGAGTTTTCTAAAGTTAAGATTCCTCACAACCAGAACTTTTCAGACTTTGCAGAACATGTTTGCTCACTAGAAAGAATTGTAATGGAAAACCTACTTCCACTATAAAAACTATCTCAGGTAGGTCAGATTCCTCATTCTGAATTCCTTTTCTTCATCATCCCCCACTTTTGACAAGTTTTTGCAAGACAATAAGCCTACAGTAATGGCAGTTCATATTTTAAATATCCTTGGGCTCTGTGTAACCAATAAGTGGTTGTTGATGAAATGCAATGTCAGCAGATTCATCATCACTGAATAACTAAAGGATAAAATACAACAGCCTACAGTGATTTGAAAACTTGACATGTGAAACCAGCTGGATTTGGTTCAACTTAGCTCCTATTGCCTCAAAAGTTGATGTTGTCCTACATTTCTCTTTTATCAATGGCTTGATTTCTTTCTATTTAAACGCTAATCTACAGTTATTTTGGATAGCAGGGGTAAGTAGTTTGACATTCTAGAAGAGAACTTAATCAGAACATGTGGACAGGAGATTTCAGAAAGTATTCTAGGATCTCTGAAAAAAAATCGGGACAAATTGTTTCTATCTTTCATCCAAAATGCAGCAAATAGCTAGCGTAAATCAGCAGAACCCTACTGAATTCATTAGAGATCTTCTGATTCACATCTGTAGACAATCTGCACAATCATGTTGTCAATTGTAATAGTTATATTATGTTCTCATGCCTCCTCCTTAGATGGATGGAAATGGTTTTTCTGTCCCACAAAAATGTTAATGCATTTAGAAGTGTCCCATTCCACGTTAAAGCAAGCCTAAGACTAGGCTTGTGTGTATAATTGTAAGTTGTTTGGTTCAGATACAAGTGGCAAATGAAACTGATTTTTGTGGCATTTTCAGACAATCATAACTTTCTTTTTTGATTGAATGAAATGTTTTCTTCAACTAGTTGAAGAACAAACTGTTTTGTTCAGTTATAAGCCATTTTAAATAAAAGCAAATGAAAGCCAAGAGGGTGCTTTCATAAGATATCAAAGACTCATATTCCCTGTCCTACTCTGGCAGACAGAATGGGGAGAAAGACTCACGTGTCCTGTTTCCCCCAGGGAAATCCAAGCCATTTTCTATGACAGGTGACATCCAGCTTAACAAACAGTTTTATATAATGTAAAATATCTTCAGACTTTCATCACTTTCCTCCCTTACTCCTCAAACACTTCCTAGCAGAAAGAAGAAGACATTAATTTTATCCCATCCTCCAAGCTGGACTGAGACAGCACATGAACACTAGGTTCCTACATATGTTGGGTTCCCTAATCACTGGACAACTCGTCTCTTAATAAATTGATTATGCTTCTTAGAGAGTATATAAGATGCCTGAGCATCTTATAGTCATCATAGTCATAGACTTTATTGGATAAATAGACTTAGTGATCTGCTAGCACTTCCATAATTTGGAATAAGTGTTTTTTTTAAAGTATTGATACACATAGATAAAACCAGAATTAAAATATCAATACTTCTCCTGCTCCACTAGACTACTTCAAAACCCTCTGTTATATCCTACATATTGCATTAAATCAGAGTCTTGTGCAGCTGGAAACCCTTCCAGGTCTTGTACACTAGTCAATAACTGGCTGTTCCATGTTTTTTCCAGCAACAAGAGTAACTGCCAAACCAGGCTGGCAAGCTTTCACATCCTGACTGCTACCGCTAAAAGATCAATGATCCTCATGCCTGTGCTTTCAGAGAGATAGGATAAATTTTGTGTAAATTTTCAAATATCAATGAATATTTTATGGCAACTAGCAACCATCCCTGAACTGTCTTTTGAAATGATCCTATCAGTCAGCACTTGACCATCCCAAAAAAGCTACTGCTCCTTGTCAGTGAATTTTTATGGTGTAAATCAACTGTCTGAGGTCAAAGAAGTCTAGCAAACAGAAAAAATATTTCTCTTTTTATAAATCTGGTTAATGAAATTAGATTGCATGTATAAGATCTATTCTTTTAGAAGAATAAAGCAAAGTGAATAGCAGAAATATATATACACATACACATATATATCTGTATGATTAAGCAACCAAAATGCACAACTTTCTGCTATAGCTATGACTTGATTGTAACAGGAAAAAATACTATAAAACTTTTAGACAAATCCTTATATGAGTCTTACTGATTTCTTTTCTCCATATTGTGATAATATTTTGACTGAAATCCCAATTCTCACAGCTATTCCTTTCCCTCAATGCAATTTCATCAGAGTGCTGTGATATATATTGGCATTTTCTTTGCTGTGGGAGGAGTGACTTGCCTGCTTGAAGAACCTTGTGAAACTGATTTAGTTTTAATAGGTCTGGAGCTTCATTGTTCAAAAAAGGTTTTGTCTCTGAATCTTGAGTCTCCCATTTGCCTCCTGGCTCAAAGCCTATAGTTTTTAAGACACAACATGTCATGGTTATTTGCTAAGCTTAAAGAGAGGAAGCACATATGTACTTCGGGCTAGCGCTGAGGAAGGAATGAAAAAGTGCTTTATCACTGGGGTTATATTCATGTTATATAACATTATATTCATGTTATTCATGTTATATATTTTTAGCTTTTAAATTCTAAGCTGATTGTTTAGGTTTCCTGAAGAGTCAGTAGAGCAAAAGATGTCTGTATTGGGGGTGATTCATCCTCCATGTATCATACTACTTACTTTAGGGAACAGATTTTTAGGTAACTATACCTTGATGCTTTGGGTGATTTACCTACACTTTGTATTTTTAACACTCATTTCCCTCAAAAGAGGCTTATAGAAAAACTGATTTTCTTCTCTCTAAATCTTTCTGATTTATAGAAAAATTATATTAAGAATGTATTAAGGAGCCTGAAACAATGCTGTGGATGCTCAACTGAGCTTAGTAAAAGATTTGTAGTGAGCAATCACAGAATCACAGAATCACAGAATCTCAGGTTGGAAGGGACCTCAGGGATCATCTAGTCCAAACTTTCTGGGAAGAGCACAGTCTAAACAAGATGGCCCAGCACCTGTCCAGATGCTTCTAAGAATTCCATGCATATCTGTTTTCTTTAACTTCATAGTTAGAGTTGTCATTTTATACCTAAGTTGGTTTTGATTTGATTTTGGTGTTCAATGAAATAAAAACTTCTGAGAATTTACTTACTTAATCAGCAGCTAGAGGTCAGATAACACACATGTATGTGTGTCTTTTCATACCTGTAGCCCACCATAAACTCTCCTATGATACACATCTTACCTTGACAGGGAACAATACAGTCACCACTTCGTATTTGTTTCTAACTGCTGCAGAAATTTGGAAAAAAGATTCTTTTCTGGTTGATTTCCCTAATGTTGTGATCCACCACTCCAGCTTTACCTATATGAAGTGGAAAGCAACATCATTTAATACATATTGTAGATTTTATTTGGTAGTGGCCTTCAGATTGAGCTTAGGGAAATTATATTGCCTCCCAATGTGTTACAAGAGCTTAAATTTTAAGGACACTTCGGATGCATGGTGTTCTAAGATTATAAGGTGTGTAATACAGTCATATCATTTATACCTTCTTTCTGTTTTTACTTAGCTATGTGATGCTTAAGCAATGCGGTCTTGGAGAATTTGCTGATATCAGTAACTGCTGTTCTTTTGAACTCTGACCTGGATGTTATAAGTGAATCTCAATTGCAAAAACAATGGCTAATTTTAGCAGAGCTGATAACTCTGTGACTTGAAAATAATCATAATGTTCCTGACTTTGAGGTAGTAACACAAAAGTCGATTACAGCCACTCAATGATGTCTTCATCTCTCTACTATTTAGGCCAAAAGGATAGTGAGAAATGGATTATGAAAAGCAGTTATTTCACTATAACTGGCCACTTAGAAGTCTGTTAGATGGAAAAAAGTACAGACGTGACAATGTCTCAGAAAAACAAAATTTGAAGAAAACCCCAAATTTTATAAACTTCTGAGATTTTTCCAGCTTTGGGAGAAATCATTTTTGCCTTGGGCATTTTGACCTGTTTTTACATAGTCAGGACTCCTATTTGATCATAGCTTAAGAAGGAATATAAAGTAGGGTGCTTGGCAGTCTGGTTTTCTGTTATGCTGGTAGTCTAAGACCCCATCATCATCTTTTTGAAATGAAAACTTTGCAGTACTATTTGTTACCATTTGTTACTCTGCATATTCTTTGGTAACAGGCTCTGAAGCTGTGCTCAGGGAAGCTGCACAGCGTTCACTTGTGTGAACTATGTTTCGTATCTGTTATACGCATGTTCCCTTTGAACTTTTGTATTAATAACTGCTAAGTATTTACTACTAAGGCTGGCCCTCAGGCATCTCAGGCCCCAGAGAAGAGAGGAAAAATCTGCAGAAAGGAAGACTTACCATCGGTTGAGGAGGATTGGGTCAGAGATCACCTATGCAAACTGGATCCTCGCAAATCCATGGGCCCTGATGGGATGCACCCATGAGTGCTGACGGAGCTGGCGGATGTTCTTGCTGAGCCACTCTCCATCATCTTTGAAAGGTCGTGGACGACAGGAGAGGTGCCCGAGGACTGAAGGAAAGCAAGTGTCACTCCAGTCTTCAAAAACGGGAAGAAGGAGGACCTGAGGAACGATGGGTCAGTCAGGCTCACCTCCATCCTTGTAAAGGTGATGAGGCAGTTTGTCCTGGAGGTCACCTCCAAGCATGTAGAGGACAAAAGGGTTATCAGAAACAGTCAACATGGATTCACCAAGGAAAGATCATGCTTGACCAACCTGATAGCCTTCTGTGATGGTGTGATTGACTGGGTCGAAGAAGGGAGAGCAGTGGATGTTGTCTATCTTGACCTCAGTAAGGCATTTGACACTCTTTCCCATAGCAGTCTCACAGACAAGCTGAGGAAGTGTGGGCTGGGTGCGTGCACAGTGAGGTGAATTGAGAACTGGCTCAGCAACAGAACTCAGAGGGTCGTGATCAATGGAGCAGAGTCTGGATGGAGGCCTGTCACCAGTGGTGTTGCCTAGGGGCCTGTGCTGGGTCCCGTCCTGTTTAACATATTCATCAGTGACCTGGATGATGGGATGGAGTGTAACCTCAGCAAGTTCATTGATGACACCAAGCTGGGAGGAGTGGCTGATACACCAGAAGGCTGTGCTGCCATCCAACGAGACCCGGACAGGCTGGAGAGCTGTGCCAAGAGGAACCTCATGAAATTCAACAAGAGCAAGTACAAGGTCCTGCACCTGGAGGGGAACAACCCCATGCAGTGGTACACGTTGGGGGCTGACCTGTTGGAAAGTGGCTCTGTTGAGAAGGACCTGGGAGTGCTGGTGGACAACAAGCTGACCATGAGCCAGCAACGTGCCCTTGTGGCCAAGAAGGCCAATGGTATCGAGGGGTGCATTAAAAGGAGTGTGGCCAGGAGATCAAGGGAGGTTATCTTTCCCCTCTACTCTGCCCTAGTGAGACCACATTTGGAGCCCTGTGTCCAGTTTTGGGCCCCCCAGTTTAAGAAGGATGTGGAACTCCTTGAGCAAATCCAGCGGAGAGCTACCAAGATGATCAGGGGGCTGGAGCATCTCCCTTATGAGGAAAGGCTGAGAGACTTGGGTTTGTTCAGCCTGGAGAAGAGAAGACTGAGGGTGGATTTCATCAATACCTATAAATATCTAATGGATGTGTGTCAGGATGATGGGACTAGGCTGTTTTCAATAGTGCCTAATGGCAGGACAAGGGGCAATGGGCACACGGTGGAACACAGGAAGTTCCACCTCAACATGAGAAAAAACTTGTTTCCTGTGCGGGTGCCAGAGCAGTGGCACAGGCTGCCCAGGGAGGCTGTGGAGTCCCTTCCCTGGAGACATACACGCCCCGCCTGGACGTGTTCCTGTGCCCCCTGCTCTGGGTGTGCCTGCTCAAGCAGGGGGGTTGGACGAGATGGTGTCCAGAGGTCCTTTCCAACCCCCACCATTCTGTGATTCTGTGATTATAAAAAGTTTTTAATATAGCAAGAGAGAAGTAGAAATGAGATTTAAACAACAAACCTCCATATGTTGAAAAATTTAATCATTGTTCCTAATTTATATATTTCTAGAAATCCTTATCAATGACCCACACATTTCTTCCAATTAATTGTATGATTTCATTTGGGAAATAAAAAGAAATATTAAAATGTACCATTCCAGTTTATTAATATAACTAAGTTTCCAATCTGTTTCCAATATTCCTCTAAATAGTCTTGGCAACCAAAAAGAAAAATACTTTCTTTCTATAATTATTTTCACTCTGCTGAGGCCATAGTACTAATAATATGCAGGTAAGAGTTCTTACCCCTCACTCGTTGCTCTCTGCCATTCGTGTTCACCAGTACTTGCTAACTCACTTTCCTAAATCGTTATTATAATTCTGTGTAAGTTTTTTTTCTGCATAAACCCATTGTCATTTATTCATTCCCCCTTATAACACTATTTTAACATATTTTCTAAATAAATAAAAAAATCACACACCAAAAATCGCAAAATTTTTGATCAGGTATTTTAAAAGATTAGGGCAAGATGTCGATTTGTTGAATCCACCAGAATCGTCAGATCTGAACAGAATGGACCCAGTGCCCTTAGATCATCTCCTGCAACAAAGGGCAGCCAATGCCTGCCAAAGGTTACTGTGTTGGTAGGAATGCAGCCCATACAATGCTTTTGACTTAAACAGATTTTTCATCAGGCTGCAGTTATTTTGTCTTGTTCATTAAACATATAGCTTATGCATCCTCCCTAAAATATTTATCCTACTCTCGACTGCAGTGCTAGGTGTTCTCCATAGGGCAGAAAATTTAGGAGATTATTTAGAAAATGAACACCAAATAAATCGCTAGGCCTGCTAAACTGAAAGACATTAATCATAATTATACAGAGACTGTCGGTAATGATGTCATGGTTAGACATGTCAGCAAAAACTCTGGCAATCTTCAACCATGTTCTGGGGTAGATTCCTCACACAAAGATGGAGAATATATCAGGAAACTTGATTCTGTTTCATTTAAAATATTTCAAGCAGTATCCCAGGAATAGTTTGCTCTGTTAGACATATCCATCCAGGGTTCTAGTTCTTCATGACCTCCATTGCAGAACAGGGCCACAAACTGTAAGAAACTGAAGCTTCCACCAATTTTGCTGATTAGATACTTTGCCAAGGATGGAACCCAAGCACCTTTTTCTATTTTATAAACTAATAGGAATGCACAAGAGCACAATAGAAACAGAAGACAGTACTTACATTAAATTTATTTGTAGTTTAACATACCATAATAAATTTTTTTGCCATTCCTGAATATTTTCCCTCAAGAAGTAGCAGATTTGACCTCAGCCAGGCATAGTTCTCTCAGAAGTTTACAACCCATGTTGAAAATTATAAACTAGTGAATATTCAGTGCTTTTTAGTCTCTAAAGTTAGAAGTGCATTCTTTATAACAGGATCTTAGTGGGGGAGGAATGCTGGAATTTTCTGCTGAAGTGCTTTGAAAGCAAATATGCCTTGAGCTGTTATGGATGAAAGGTATTTGTTAAATTTCTTGATGTTACAAATATCTGAAATTGAGTGGGTGATTGATTTAATTGCGGTTGTCAGACTGGTTTTAAAAGCATATTTTTCTTTTTGTTCTGTTTTTCAGATCTGCAGAACAGTTGGATTCTGAACATAAAGAAAAGAAAGTGTCTGAATATAATAATCACAAAATGTAGCTTCTGGCTAAGCCAAGGCATATTGTCAAGATGAAGTGCTGCATAATTTTCAAAACAGTCTGGCCAATGCATTCCATTTCTGAATAGCAGTACCCCTTTTGTTCCAGTCCCTGCTATTTTCTGAACAGAAACTTCCAATAATTGTGGTACAGTGTTGCTTTCATATATACATAAGGCCAATACAAATAGGAAAATTAGTGAATGGTTTGGTGCTGTAAGTTTGAGCTGAACATCCTTTCCCAAGTTGCCAAATCCTATCAGCAACAGGAGATCCATCAAACTCCCTGCCTCACTGTTGCATTGAAGCTTCCTGTTCTAGAAGAAAAGCATTTAGAGAAGCACTTGGAATGTGATTTGCTTGAACCTGGTTCTGTGTTGAAGTACACAAATCAATGCTGCTAGGTCATTAGTATGCTATGGTCCTGCAGATGCCGCTGGTTTAAACCTGCAGCGTTCAGGGTTAGCCTCACAAGAAGGGTTTTAGTTAGGTAACACTAATGCTCACAATGCCACTCTGCTAAGCATTTATATAAAAGTCAGGCAGCTACAGAGAGACTTCTGTTAGCAAAACATGCCAGATACTGAAATTTCTGCTCAAAGATATCAGAATATATCTAGGAACTTGTTTTGGTTTTTTAACTTCTTAATCTGTTCTGTTGAAGCTGTGTCACTTCTATACTGTGTACAATAATCACAGGTTTAATGGGCTAAAAAAAAACTTTAGGCAATTTACCATGACAAGTCCTGTTCTGTTCCTCTTTCCAGTGAATGTTGTAGCATTTCAAAGAAAGAAGAGCAGCTGTAATGGCAGGAACTGTGAAAAAGCCTACCCCAACAGCACAGAGTACCCTTCAGCTTGAATATCAATCTTTCAGAATGTTAGAGTAGGTGAGGTGAATCCCTAGATGAAGTGTTGTAGATAAATGATCTTCTACAAGTCATTGAGTCATGATGGTTAAAGAAGAATTAAATTAACCTTTTCTTGTGAATACATAATAAATTAAGACTGTGCATGCTGGCAGTTACTGTGGTTCTGCTGGTGAGTGCTAACTCATTAACCGAGTGGTTATTTAGTTGCTTTTTATCGCCTGCCCATGTTCTAAATTTCTTCCCTGACACCTTTGAAAATGCTGGCCTTGCATCACAAATCTCCTAAAACCTGTTTTGAAACACTTACTAACATGAAAGTTCCCCATTGATTTTAATAGTCTTTGGATCAGCCCCATGAATAATAGGGAAAATCTATGATTTCTTTCATATGGTTTATCACTGGGAAGCAAAGCCAATAACCTTCATGCACAGTGTGCTTGTATTGCTTGGTCTGTAGCCCTCAGTTAGATGATATTATTGTCTGGCATCAAACTGGAGTTCAAAAGAAAAGAAACAAAACAGAATGAAAAAGCTTATAGGAAAACATTTATTGAAGCACGGGATAATCTTAGATTCACTTTTGTTTCATCACATAGACTTGTATGTGCAGGAATGTGTGTACTGGCAAAGTCCTGAGCTGACAGGTCTTTCTAGGTTTCATATAAAATGACAGAGAGATGCCAAGAAGCATCACACACCTCCACAGCTTTAGGTATCATTAAACAGAATTGTTTAAAATGTGTACGGATCAGAACAGGCCTTTGGTTAGCTCTTCCAGAAGGGAAAATAGCTTATCTTCTTTTTCAGGGGTCTGCACCAGAGCTTACTGAAGAATGCTTTCTGTCTTCAGCAAGATCTGGGTTAAGCCTGTGAGAAACAGTTTAAACTAAGCAAGAACAGCTAGGACAGATTCAACACAAGTGATGGAAACAGCCTTATGGATGTGTCCTGCTGTCACTCCTTAAATAGAGTTATAACACAACAGGCATGGAAATTTGTTTTTAATATTAGATTGAAGATATGTAGAGATAATAAACTGGCTATGGTGATGTACTATTGTAATTTCTGAGCCTGTCATGTAAAAGACATGAAAAATTATGACAACTGGTAAGAAAAAGATGGTAAATGCATGCAAAAATACACTAAATAATTATATATCCTAGAGATGTTCCAATAAAAGAAAGAGAAAAAAAACCTCAAATGCACGAGAAAAATTCAGGCAACACATTGTTGAAAGAGTATTCTTTATTTCTGTTTAAAATTCATTCTATTTAACACAAATGTAAAGCAGGTCTTCACGTACCATTTGTCATATTATTGCCATTTAATCAGCATCACAAAGAGCTATACTGTGTTTCTGATGTCAGAGGGCATGCCTGACTCCTATCTGGACCATTTCTAAGGTTTTCATTAAGTACCTGAATAGAAAATTTCTATTTAAACTCCTTTTTCTTCTTCAAGACATTTCAATTGGTCTTGAATAACTACTCGTTTATAACTGAAGCAGCATATGATAGCATGACAAAGCTAAGGAAAGGTAAGCTTTCCTGGTGGCAGTGATGCTGGCTTCCTTCCTTCCTTTTCTCCCCATGCAGGTGGTTCTCTAATCCTGGATGCTGACCTCGAAAACCAAATTGTTTTGTGTAACGTACCCATTGCTCCAGATATAGGAGCCAGTAACTGGCCTCACAAGCTGTTCGCCTGGGGCCAAACTGTGCTTTGCCTTCAAAGGTTCTTGGGTAAGTATATACACAAAGCCATTCTGCAAACAGCGAGAAAAGGAAATGAAATCCTCTGGAAATATTAGCTTCTGGTTGTGGCAGCACACCTGAGGTTCCCCTGTGCTGTGTAATTGCCAGATTGTAGGGGAATGGCAATGTTATGCTCAGGGCCAGGGACTGTTGACAGCTTGCACACGCACTAGCTCCCGTTGACATGTGCTTACAGCCCTCCATGGAGGCACCAGTGGAAGAGCTCAGTGCATGCAGATGGAGGATTCCCAGGATAAAACTGATGGTGATTGGTCCTGAACCTGATAAAATTGCTGAGACCTGAGGAAGATCAAGGCTGGGGGAAGCCAGACTTGCATGCCCCAGGGGGCTGACTTTCAGTCTTCATTAACTCAGTATTTTACTTTCTTTCTTACCCTTGCTTTACTGGCCTTAAAATGTACAGATGTTTGATGATATGTTATTTATAAAGGATTAGTTAAGATTTCCATCTGGACTTTCCACAGCGTACAAATTTGGGCCCACCAGAGCAGATGTTGGTGTTGGCTTTCTGGGGCTAAGTAGCAATCACATCTTTCTTTAGCCTCACTGGGCCTTTCTAGACACTCATTTCCCTCAGTAGAAATTAGGTTATCCAGCTTAGAACCCTGGACCTTTGAAACCCGTGCTGACCTGCCTAACCCAGAGAGAGCATACATTTTCTTATTGCTTTGACCTCATGAGTTTTTTGGATTTGCACATCATCTTTCACAGGGAGGTAGGTAAAGTAATGTTAGTAAAAAGACATGTTGGACATATGTAAATAAACAGGGCCAAGGCATAGGCAAGTGACCTGGCCTGGGAAAATCCAACCTTATGAATTGTTAAAAAGGTCCGAAGCACAGTCTTTGCCTCCAGCCTACCTTCCCAAGCAATGTTTGGGAATGATTTAGGGAGTAGCATCAGAGACTATTCCCAGTAGTCTCTCTTTTGAGGGGCAGGGTTATTCCTCCATGTAGGCAAGAGCCATGTCATATCCAATTAATGAATGTCTTGCATTATTTGCTAACATTGATGTAGCCACAAGTACACTACCTCTTCTTCAGCTTTCTCACTTGATTTCTAGTTAGTCTTCTCAATTAGTCAAAGTGTATGATGTAAGTCCAGGAAGTATGTTAAAAAGGTTAAATAAAAAAAAAAAGGGGGGGGGGGAAATAAGGGTGTGAGGGGGAAAGCACCAGGCCCTAAGATCCAGAGAAGCTTAAAAGTAGATGCACTAGAGAAGAACCGAGTCCCTAGCAGCTCAGCTGGTGTCTCAGGGGAAGTTTCACCCAGACAAAATTAATAGATAAATGTTGCCTGAAACAAATATAGTTAACAACCTATAACCCTGACATTTTCATTAAAGTAATTATTAAAGTTATTTTTTACTTATTTATGCACTAAACTTCTCTATCCTAATAGTTATCTACACTTTGAGATAACTATGTCAGGATCCAAGGCTTTCTGTGTAATCCAGGGAGAGACACAAATGCCTCCAGGGGACAAGCTGGAGAACGTGAATTAGGAGTCTAATACTCACAAACCGGGGTACGATAACGACTTTCTCTAGAGTGTTGCAAAACCCTCTGTAAAGTAGGAATTCTTCCCCATTTTCTGTCTGCCCATGAAGGACACTTTTTTTAAAAAAAAAAAAGAGTGTGTGTTTTGGGTATCCCACATTAAATATACCTGACAAATAAGGTTTCAACTTTCACCCCAAATATAGTTTTTGCCTTCTCTTGGGTAGGAAATAATGATTTATTAAGAAGTGAAGTACTTGTGTTGTTTTTATGGAATTAGCCATTTACAAATCAACACAATACAGTTTCAGGTGAGGAAAGGAACCTGAAAAAGAGACAATGAATAATATTTATTGAAAATCACAGAATCACAGAATGGTAAGGGTTGGAAAGGACCTCTGGAAACCATCTCGTCCAACCCCCCTGCTTGAGCAGGCACACCCAGAGCAGGGGGCACAGGAACACGTCCAGGCGGGGCGTGTATGTCTCCAGGGAAGGGACTCCACAGCCTCCCTGGGCAGCCTGTGCCACTGCTCTGGCACCCGCACAGGAAACAAGTTTTTTCTCATGTTGAGGTGGAACTTCCTGTGTTCCACCGTGTGCCCATTGCCCCTTGTCCTGCCATTGGGCACTATTGAAAACAGCCTAGTCCCATCATCCTGACACACATCCATTAGATATTTATAGGTATTGATGAAATCCACCCTCAGTCTTCTCTTCTCCAGGCTGAACAAACCCAAGTCTCTCAGCCTTTCCTCATAAGGGAGATGCTCCAGCCCCCTGATCATCTTGGTAGCTCTCCGCTGGATTTGCTCAAGGAGTTCCACATCCTTCTTAAACTGGGGGGCCCAAAACTGGACACAGGGCTCCAAATGTGGTCTCACTAGGGCAGAGTAGAGGGGAAAGATAACCTCCCTTGATCTCCTGGCCACACTCCTTTTAATGCACCCCTCGATACCATTGGCCTTCTTGGCCACAAGGGCACGTTGCTGGCTCATGGTCAGCTTGTTGTCCACCAGCACTCCCAGGTCCTTCTCAACAGAGCCACTTTCCAACAGGTCAGCCCCCAACGTGTACATGGGGTTGTTCCCCTCCAGGTGCAGGACCTTGTACTTGCTCTTGTTGAATTTCATGAGGTTCCTCTTGGCACAGCTCTCCAGCCTGTCCGGGTCTCGTTGGATGGCAGCACAGCCTTCTGGTGTATCAGCCATTCCTCCCAGCTTGGTGTCATCAATGAACTTGCTGAGGTTACACTCCATCCCATCATCCAGGTCACTGATGAATATGTTAAACAGGACGGGACCCAGCACAGGCCCCTAGGCAACACCACTGGTGACAGGCCTCCATCCAGACTCTGCTCCATTGATCACGACCCTCTGAGTTCTGTTGCTGAGCCAGTTCTCAATTCACCTCACTGTGCACGCACCCAGCCCACACTTCCTCAGCTTGTCTGTGAGACTGCTATGGGAAAGAGTGTCAAATGC
This sequence comes from Phalacrocorax aristotelis, assembly GCF_949628215.1. Classification (NCBI taxonomy): domain Eukaryota; kingdom Metazoa; phylum Chordata; class Aves; order Suliformes; family Phalacrocoracidae; genus Phalacrocorax; species Phalacrocorax aristotelis. The sequence goes on along the minus strand of NC_134276.1, from coordinate 207,338,534 downwards.
CTTACTGAGGTCAAGATAGACAACATCCACTGCTCTCCCTTCTTTGACCCAGTCAATCACACCATCACAGAAGGCTATCAGGTTGGTCAAGCATGATCTTTCCTTGTTGAATCCATGTTGACTGTTTCTGATAACCTTCTTGTCCTCTACATGCTTGGAGGTGACCTCCAGGACAAACTGCCTCATCACCTTTACAAGGATGGAGGTCCTCAGGTCCTCCTTCTTCCCGTTTCTGAAGATTGGAGTGACACTTGCTTTCCTTCAGTCCTCGGGCACCTCTCCTGTCCTCCACGACCTTTCAAAGATGATGGAGAGTAGCTCAGCAAGAACATCCGCCAGCTCCGTCAGCACTCATGGGTGCATCCCATCAGGGCCCATGGATTTGCGAGGATCCAGTTTGCCTAGGTGATCTCTGACCCAATCCTCCTCAACTGATGGTAAGTCTTCCTTTCTGCAGATTTTTCCTCTCTTGGTCTTGGCCTTCCTTGTCACATCTCCGCACACACTGATAATTTTCCTATATTCCTGCCAAGTCATCAGTCCCTTTTTCCACATACTGTGAACCTCCTTCTTCCATTTCAGTTTCTGTTGAAGCGCTTTGCTCATCCATGCGCATCTCCTGGCTCCTCTGCCTGACTTCTTCCTCCTGGGGATGCACTGGTGTTGAGGTTGGAGGAAGTGGTCCTTGAATGTTGACCAGCTCTCTGGGACCCCCTGCCTTCTAGAGCCCTAACCCATGGGATTCCTCCTAGCAGGTCTTTGAAGAATCCAGAGTTGGCCCTTTTGAAGTCCAAGGTTGTAACATGTTTCATAGCCCTGCTTCTACCTCACAGTACCCTAAACTCAACCATCTCATGGTCACTGCAGCCAAGGCTACCCCCAACTCTCACATCCTCAACCAGCCCTTCCTTTTTTGTTAAGATAAGGTCCAGCAGCACATCTTGCCTCTTTGGCTCCACCACCACTTGCATCAAAAAGTTGTTCCCGATGCTCTGCAGGAACCTTCTGTATTGTGCATGGCTCTCCGTGTTGCTTTTCCAGCAAATATCAGGGTGGTTGAAGTCCCCCATAAGGACCAGGGCCTGCGATTGTGAGGCTACTTCCAGCTGTCTGTAGAAGGCTTCATCAACTTCCTGTTCCTGATCAGGTGGCCTGTAGCAAACACCCACAACAGTGTCACCCATATTTGCCTGCCCCTTAAGTTTTACCCACAAGCTCTCTCCTTCCACCCCCAGGCAGAGCTCGATACATTCCAGTTGCTCCCTCACATAAAGAGCAACTCTCCCACCTCACCTGGCTGATCTGTCTCTCCTGACAAGCCTGTAGCCATCCATGGCCACATTCCAGTCATACGAGCTGTCCCACCATGTCTTGGTGATTTCAGTGAGGTCATGGCCCTGCGACCACATACAGACCCGTAGTTGCTCCTCTTTATTCCCCATGCTGCGTGCATTGGTGTACAGGCATTTCAGGAAGGCGCTTGAGCACACAGGTTTCCCCAGAGGGGTGTACAAGGACCCAATATAGCCATGCAAACCCTTGAGGTCGTTCGTCTCCTGGTTGCCATCGCATGAGGCCACCATGGCACCTTTATCACTGCTCAGGTTGTCCTGTCTTATTCCCCCATTGTGTGTGATGGCATTAGCATGGCCAGTTTGTCCCCCTCCAAGGGTCAGTTTGTTCCCCCTCCCTCCGAGTTCCTCAGCTTATTATATTATAAAATAGGTATTATTATTATATTTGCAGTGAAATGTTCAAGAAGTATTATAGATAAATAAACAAACAAAAATAATCCCTCTCAAAAACTCTAAATGTAGTATTGGGATTTTATAATCTAAAGTGTATATTCCCAAATAACACAGACATCTTTGTGTGGTTAAAGGTTAAAAGCTTTGATAGACCAAAAAGTTCACAGCTGGACTACATGCACCATAATTTTTTGTGCCTGAATTTTCTTAGGAATGAGACTGGAATGTCTTATGCAACAGAAATAGAATATTAACTGAGAATTTAAAGAATATTATGAAATTTCATATTTTCCTCCTTTTCTGAGTGGGTCTTTATAATTCTAGCCGTATATGTAAACACAGATAAAATATCTGTCTTCTTTTTTGGCCAGGAGACAGAGAGATGAGTCATAGAAAGCAAGATTTATTGGTGTACCAGAAACTTTTAGTTTAAATTTTCTCCTGTCAAATTCTTTCAAAGAAACTGAATCTGCATGTAATTGCAGTTTATTCTTTGGCTAATTTAATTCACTGACTTTTTGCTGAGGTTCTGGCCTGTGGCTTTGCTCTAATAGACATAAATCTTGTTCTGACTTATCCAAGTCTCTCCTGTTTGATTTATTATTTTAATGTATCAGTGATAAACAGCTATAATATACTCCTTGCAGGTCTTGAATATACTGTTCAATTGTTGTCATGTTGCCTAGAAGTGTGAGTTGACATATAGCCTTTTCTAGAAAATGTGTATTGAACCGGACATTTGAACAAGATATGTTTGAGAACCACATGAATGTGAGTTAAATAATGAGATAGGTAGCTGGTCTATTAAGTTGGCATTCAGCTCCGTGGAGGTTGAATGGACAATAACACCAGTGTCACGGAACAGCAAGAAAAACTCCTAACATCCGGCACCCCACCAAGGGGCAACCCCACAACAGCATACATTTGGAACTCTGGCTTCACCAGAGTTTGAAAGCTCTGACATGAAGAGGTCATCCAGGAGTGGCTTGTTTGTAATAAGGTCAGGAGCTAAACCTCAGCTGTAGCAAGGCTCACCCTATTCCAAGGAAAAATCCTGAAAATTCTAGTGACCTCTGGAGCTAGAAATCTCATAATACCTGGTCCTTGGCCCCAGGGTAGAGAGACTGATTGTTTTGCCTGGGAACTGTCCCCATTTTCCACATCTGCCAATATCTGCCAAAGAGACTAGGCATTTCAGTGCTATGGCTTTATGGGAGCTTTGCTTGATGAATGAGGCTTTGTCTACATTCAGAAGGATCTGGCAATATCGTGGCTTCTGTGGAGGTATTCAGTCTTCTAGCGAAGCATTCATTTAGCCAGAGAAACTGGGTGAATTTAGACACTAATATATGAGAAGATAGTTTAGGAAAAACTTGTCTAACCCCTTTAATTGATAAATAACACTTTAGATTTCAGGGGGAAAAAAAAAAAAAAGGCTTCCCCAACAACCTACAGCTGTGAATGTCTTCAATAGTATCTTTAATGAGCTAATTACATACAGGTCTTTCTCCTGCCACATCACTAACAGAATCCTTGCTCAGAGCACAATATTACTTAGCATAATAGGAGCATTACTCATTGGCTTCATTGCATGTTTGCAGTCATGGCATTACTGTGGCCAGAACACTTCCTCCAAAGTAAAAGAATCATGGAATCACAGAGTAATTTAGATTGGAAAAGACCTTTAAGATCATCAAGCCCAATCGTTAACCTAACACTGCCAAGTCCACCACTAAACCATGTCCCGAAGTGCCACATCTGCATGTCTTTTAAATGCCTTTAGGGATGGTGACTTAACCAATTCCCTGGGCAGTCTGTTTCAAAGTTTGATAAACCTTTTGGTGAAGAAATTTTTCCTAATGTCCAATCTCAACATCTCCTGGTGCAACTTGAGGCCTTTTCCTCTTTACCTACCACTTTTTACTTGGGAGAAGAGACAAACGCCTACCTTGCTACAACCTGCTTTCAGGTAGTTGTAGTGGGCAGTAAGGTCTCCCCTGAATTCAAGAGTTTCCTAAACCTGTATAGGTTTCAATCCTATCTGCTCACACAGAAAAATGTTATAATCATCAGACTACAAAGGATACGCATTTAAGAGGCTACCATATCCTTACACCAACACCAAGTCATACACTTAAAGTGAGAGAATGGTTAAAAGATGCCTGGATCTACTGCAAATCTTAGAGCACTATGCTGTGAGTGAAGCAGCAGAGGGTTCTGCTGTCAAAACGAACTATGGACTTTATGCCAGAATACTATAAAATAAAATCTATAAATGGCATATAAAGGAGAATTTCTGGACTCAGAACTGAGAAATGAGTACCTAAGCCTAATGCTAGTCAGCTTCGGTTCCCTCCTGGTTACTTTCTCCCCTTCATTGTCCTTTTTTAAAAAAAAAAAAAAATTGTTCTGCTTTTGATTGAGTGTCCTAATTGAAGTAAATCACATTTAAAAAGGTCTTTTCATTAGCATAACAATGACTTCACTTAGGCTTTTGATGAAGGAATTGGAATAAAAAAAGAGATTAGAGTTCTACCTCATATATCAATGTTATAAGAAAACATTATGGTTTGGGGAATCTCCAAATTTTTCTTAGTTTGGACTTCTTTGTTTGTGGGTTTTTTTTGTTTGTTTGGGTTTTGGTTTTTTTTTATTATTGCCTTCTTTATTTAAGGTACTGTGTTCTCTTTCTTTCAGATCCTTAACCTCAGAAGGACTTTAAAAAAACCTGCTGTTCAAATATTCACACACAAACCTGTTTGCATGTGTGTTTGCCACATTTTCACATTCTGGAAATACCGTCTTGTGAACAAATATTTGCTTGTACAATGGTTCTCAAAAGGTGGATAAAAGAACTTATGAACATTATCAAAGCAAATACATGTGGCGCCTGGTACATGAACATTTATGATCACATTTTTGCAGGACAGAGCCAATGCTAACAGAGTTTCAGTACTATGTACAAAAGTGCACTTCTGCAGAATCAAAGATATGCATTACTTCAGCAAGCAGCAGAACATCATTGTTCTTGCAGAGTCCCCTGGAAAATATCCTAGCCCCGCTAAATTCCTACTTTCTGCCATCAAAAGTAATTCTACATGTGCAGGTATTCCATTCTTTACTGTCTCTTTCTTCTCAGGACATATGTTCTCGTTTGCTTGGAGTGTTTTTTGAAAACAAACAACAGAAATTGAAATGACATAAACTTTACCCAACAATAGTCCAGTGCAAAGCCACTGAAGTCAAGAGAACAATTTGTCCTGATTCCAGCCAGCTGCTGGTAGCCTACACTGTATCTGAAATAGATTAGCAGTACGATTTCTGGTGTAAGAACTAGGCCAGCTTTATTTTATTTCTTTTAATAAAGTTGAATGCTCCAGAGGAAATGTTAAAACTCTGATATTAAGTTTCATTCAGACTAAAGGTAAGAGCTCAGAGCTTTCCCCTGGAGATTTCATACTTAGCCAGTACAGTGAGAAATACACTTAATGGATCATGATATCGTCTATCCCTGATAATGTTTGCAGCATTAGGAACAAATGTACAACTACTGATACTCTCCTTTGACAGCAGAGGGAGCATTTCATCCAGTAATTTATGTTCTCATCTGTTCTCATAAAGATCCTGGCAATAATTAATAAATAAATACATTACTGAATCCAAATATCTCTAATCAGACAGGTAGTCTGTGGTCAGATAACTGTAAAACAAACTACAGTAGCTGGAAAATCCCACAACATAGGAAAATCAGAAGGTGTTAATGGTGGAGATCAGAAACTATTCCTCTTTTCTTTTTTTCTTGAGAGATAATTTCCAGAAGATTAAGAATCCAAATTAGTGAAAGAAAATATTTTTTCCCTGCTGGATAAAGGAGCATGAGGGGTAAAGCAATTGGCAAATATTAAAAAAAAAAAAAGTGAATAAAGAAGGTCTCCAAAGCTCAAATTTACTCTCTACATTTTATTAAGGTCTGGCTTATCAGAGCTCCCCACAAATTTTTTTCAGGCATGTCTGTACTGAAAACTCAAGCCATTTTGTTACTGAATCAAAGCCTTCAGCTTCTGGGTGGGTAGGGGAGATCTGGCAATAACGTCAAACTTAAAGTATATGGAATAGGAAGGGCATCACTGATTTAGTCTCAACCTGTGTTAGGGTAACAGGTAAAAAGGTCACTGACAGTTCATGAATTTTAATAGCTCTGATTAGATGATGACATGAAGTAGCAATTGTCTATTGTAGTAGCTACTTAAGGAGATGTTTCTCACTTTTTCAACAACATCACGTCCCTGTCTCCAGCATATCTGTTTAGAAAAATAATTACTGAGTATGTTGGCAAATGTACCCTGTACACTGCAGCCACAGAACAGGCAGTACTATGCCCTTCTATGAGCTTTCCTGACTGGAGAGTTTATTGATCACTCGACTGATGCTTGTTTAGTTGAATACTCTTTTTATTTTTTCCTTAGCCATACTCAGGCAAACTCTAATACTTCAAAAGAAACTGTATTGAATGAAGAACCTTTGCCTCCAGGTGAAACTAATAACTTTGATTCAACTACCCTATGGCCTGATTAAAAACAGGCTGCATTCATATGTCAGGTTAAACCATGAGATTCAAAAATGAACCACCCCTCTAAAATCAGTGGGAATTTTGCCTGTTCAAAGAGGTGATCACAAACATGAAAATAGTTTTAGCCATTCATTAACTTAAGCTTCAGGCCTGAGTCAAAGTCAGACAATGTTTTGAGCAGAATTTGCAAGACAGCCTATCTTCTTTCAAGGGATACATAATGTTTCTGAATACATGGGGAGCCATGGGAGTATAGGTGATAAAATATATTTTTAGGGTTTTAAAAACTCCACGCTTGATCAGAAGCAAGATGAAAGCAATGTCTAAGCTCAAGCCTGCTCTCTGAAAATGTATCATTGCAGTTTGGTTAGAAATGTCATTTAGAGCTCAGGGAGTCTTGCCCATGACTTTCTTTTTGTAAGCAGGCTGCTTGATCAGCAAAGGGAAGGATGAGGTTGTAGATGGGCCTGATACCTCACTGACACCTCCAAGTCTCACAGTTTTTGTATTCCCTCCTCTCTTTATCAGATTTTTTTCTGTTCTTTTTTTCACCCAGCTCTGGTTTTGATTGAATATTTTCTCCCTGTTCCTCTTTCTATTTAAATCAACTTTTCCTAACCACTGAGTTGGTTGGACAGGAACCCATTCACCCAAATGAAGTGAATGTATCCCTGTAAGTATTGTAAATAGACTCAACAGGTCTCACAAGCATGTTGCAGTGCTGGAAGAATTGTGTAATTTCTGAAAGGATTCGTTTTTTCTGTATCATGAATATAGCAGTTTTCTAGATTCATTAGCCTGAATACTCACGATTTCTTGTTAAGCCAGTTTTCTATGTAGAAATAACTATGTTCCTGACAGTCACTTGTACTACCAGAACTAGATGAATATTTAAAATTGTCTAAAAATATGAAGAGGAAGAGAAAATGTTTGGATATTTTTTATTTGAATTTTGCAGGCACTTGTAGGACCCCTATGGCTAACCTTTAATTCTGTATTTGTCCATCTCTACTCAAAATGAAGTTTGGAGAGGAGCTGTTTTATTTTGAGTAGGCGATATGCAGACCCTGAAATTTGTGGCAGGCACATGCTGGGCTATTTTTATTAAAGAAACTCCAGAATCCATGGCATGTTATGATAAATGCTTATCCTTGCACATTCTTAGAGCTGAAATTAAAAGAAACAAGACAATAAAGCCAGCAACTAAGATACCTGTCTAGAAAGGAGACTGCGGCTTTCAGCAAGTGACAGGAACAGGTCCAAGTCCTGTCCTAGCTTACACCTATTTGAGTTAATGGGATTGAATATAAATCATATTATATCTATCTCTCATATAAATGAGAGAAGAACTTGGCTTGTAAACTTCAAAAGGCTCACAATAACAAACAGGGAAAAAAAAAAGAAGAAATGAAAAAGCAAACAATGCCATGTGGAATGAATCTAAGACATCCCATCCCAGTAAGAACACTCAGCAGTCCATTTTATTTATTCAGATCAAATGCAGGCTGCGAGATATATGGTCTATGTGAAGATTGGGTGGGAAAGTGAAAATGTTCAAATGAAAGCATTACTTTGGCTCTACTGCTGAGATTAATGTGGGTTATGAAAAGAGTGCATCTGAGACTGGCACTGAAACTCTTGACAACTAAGCGGGTTCACAGGGATGAACTTATTATGACAACCTTAATATTGAGGGAAAGAAAATACAGAATCGCAACTTATATTTTCATATGAAATAATGACATGGTTTACTGAAAGGGTTTAATTTAGACAGAACAATGAGTTTTGAAAGTGAACAGGAATTATTTTTTTTTTTAAAGAACAATAATAATAATAATAATAATAATTGAAAAAGCAAAGCACAAAAATAGCAAAGGAAAAAACTTGTCTTTTTCAGTTGTCCTTCGACTTAAAGTACTTCATGGGTACTAAGCATTTAAGACCTATGTCATCTATGCAAGGTAGGGAAGTATAATTAACCCATACTCATGTCCATATTACCTTCTAACTTTGAAAACTATGTCTCTCCAAAAGCTTCTCAAAGCTAAAATGAATTTGTAATCAAACCTGCAGCAAATCTTCTTGCTTGGTACGGTGCTGCTCTGAAATCACAGGATCGCTCCCTGCTTTTCTGATTGTTGAAGAACAACTTCTGCTTCTGAAACCCTCCTCAGAGTCACAGGAGTTCTCCCATTTCATTTTCATTGCTTAAATTGTACGAATCAGCTACTAGTATGAAGGGAAGAGTTCAGATGGGAAGGAAGGTGTCCAAGGCAGAATTGTACTCAAGGAAGACTCAGCCTCGCTGCAGGGTACAGCAGTCCCGTGACCATCAGCAGTATGCTCCAAATGAAGCCTTTCAATGTTCAGCTTCTGTTTTTTGGCTGTTTCCTGTAGTGGTTTTTTGAGTTAATTGAGAAAAATATGCCCTTCCAGAGAGCTACTCATTGTATCGGTAGCAGTATCTTTACAGGTCAGATGATTCACCTTTTGAGGTTCATATTTCCTGTGTGTTGATTACAGAGGCACTCTAGGGTGACTAGCCCAGACACAGATACCTCAGGCGTTTTAAGTGGGATGAATGTGCAGTTTTGACCTCAGGTATTAAAAACTACCTCTCTGAAACATACTTAAAACTTATTAATTTTGCTCTTCTTTTTCAAGAAAAGTACACAGAAGAGTAGTTGATCTGAGTTATTTAGTAGTATATGCATGTTTGGCTGTATTTGCCCACTTCTCATTAACTTTTATGCATGAAATTAATCTAGATGAAGCGGATAATAACCACAGACCAAAAGGAAGGTGAAATTATGTCATGAAGTTTATAGCAATTCCTGAAGAGAGAAGAGTCTCCAAAGATACTATATAGATAATCCTCCTTATGACTCATAAGAAAGTTGCTTAATCTGAGAGAATATATAGCAGATGTAGAGGCTTTTTATAATAGGATCCTCTTGTAAATATTTTAAAAGTTGTTTCAGCTAACTGAACTTTAAAACCATTTAAAGCCTCTCTGCCAAACTGGAGAGTTGGAACAAAATTCTATTTGCTTGACAGGAAAAATAAATAAATAAATAAATAAATAAATCTGTTACCATCCTGAATTTCAGCTCTACCAGCAGAATATAATTTTGCTAGTCCATCAAATTTAGGCCTTCGTGTGAGTAACTTGAAATAAGATTATCTTTCTGTAAACTGTGAATCATAATTGGAAAAGCATGACATAATCTGGCTTTACTTTCACAAGCTTGTAAAGGAGGGGTGGATATAAAAATTCAATACAAAAATTTTGCAAAGGAGTTGCATACAGAATTTTTAATGCCTGTGGGCATGCAAGCAATTTTGGATATGTCTTTTTTACTTTCTATATAAATTAAATTAAATGCTGGTTGTGCCAGCTGACCACTGGTATTTTCAGACCCTAATTTTATAAGATGTACTCTTGTTCTGGCAAACAATCTTTGTGTTCTGGTAGAATTTCATAATGTCAAATTCTCTTACACTTAACCCATCAGAACATGGATTTAATTGGTATCAGCCCCATCCCTTCCTTCTTGAGCGGTACTATCTCCAAAGGATGTATTACTGGCAATATCTGAATTATCTTAAGGTTGTACAGAAGCTCCTTTTTCAATATTTTGATTTGGAAACACTTTATTATTTATACTTTATTAAACATTCTTCCAGATGGTAGTAAAAGTCATTATCCTGATGCCTCACATTGAAAAAATCTCTTTGTTTATGTTACTATAGTGAATGTAACTTTTAGAGTCACAGAATCGTAGAATCATTAAGGTTGGAAAAGACCTCTAGGATCATCAAGTCCAACCGTCAACCCAACACTACCATGTCTCCTAAACCATGCCCTGAAGTGCCATGTCTACATGTGTTTTGAATACCTCTAGGGATAGCGACTCTATCACCTCTCTGGGCAGCCTGTTCCAATGCCTGACCATTTTCCTGAAATTAAATAGCTACTGCACTTAAAACACTAATGCAGGTAACAGATAGAAAATCTTAGGTAAAATTAAGATGTGATATAAATTTAGAATGTTTTGTTAGCTAGCATAGGTTACAATAATTTAATTTCCCTGTATTTTTACTTCAGATTTTGGGTAAAAATTAGAGGTAATCCAAAGGGCATTTTCCTATTTAGGGGTTTTCTGGCATAGTAAGCTGAAGTAGGAGGGAAGGTTTAGATAAGTCTAGGGCTATAATAAATTGTGTAAACACGTATTCTCTATTGAAAAACTGAAATAAATATTATCAGTGAAATTAAATATCCTTCCTGCAATAATCCCAGAATGATTTAATCTTCAGAAGATACAAGACTAGACACACCATCCTTCACCTTAGCATAAGCTTGAAGAATATTTGCAAAATATCAAGTGTTCACCAATAATAAAAAAGTGCTGTTCCATAGCAGTACTAGACACCTTTTCAGTTAGTCCATTTTCTGTATTACTCTATAGATTTCTACAATTATCCTTGACTTTGAAGACAAGAGGCATTGCTATGCGTTAAAGAAGGTATTTCTTCTGTATTCCTAAATTTTTCAGACCTGCACAAAGGCAATGGGTTTTTTTGCTAGGTATTGTATGCATACAATGACTTAATTGACATTTGCATCATAAATATATCACTAACTCTTCATTTTCTAACTTACTGGCTTTTTATTCAATTTTAAATTTTTATTAAAAATTTTATGTGCAACATTTATTGTGTTTATCTCTTAAAATTAAATCTAGCAAAGCTTTTCTGAAAGTTGGAGAAACAACATACTAAAAGTATCTTTCTTTACTTATCTTTTCTTACTGCAAGCAGACACTTCTACATTGGCATGCATATTAACACATACTGATGATATGGTTGAGAAGGAATAAACATCCCTCTATAAATAAATTTAAATTGTCTTTGTTTCTAAGATTAAAGTCATTCTGTAGAAATTGTAAAGTTAATTAGGTTTATTAAATCTAGTGTGTCTTCTTGACATCTACCTATTATTTATGGTTACAGCTTCATTAGGCTTAAGAACAATTGAAATATATCACATTGCCACCCTGGAAAGTACAAAATGCCCCTCCTTTATTAAAGGATAAATGATGCAATGGTTGTTATCATAAGGCCCATGCTAATCACTATGGATGGAATGTCATCATCAAGCATTTTGAAACCATTATTACAATCATGATTATTTTTACATCTGGTCAGGTTAAAACAGTATGAAGAAACTCATGCTGATTTTAATCATCCCAAAAACTGGTTCAAACACATTAGTATTCATGGTCATCCTGTATCTTTACTTCTCTTCTTTCTTTTAACACTGAAGGGATATAACAAATCAGTATATCTGAAAAAAAAAAACATTCAAAGCCAGACATAGAAGAAAAGGTTTGGTTACTGTGAGAACCAAAACACATTCTGAACTCAAGTCTGAATACAAAAATACTTAAGTATTTTGTAGAAGTCTTGACACAGAGACAGAAAGATTATTTGAAGTATTTTTGCCTCTGAAACATCACAGTCTTGTCCTCCTTGGAAGCATATAGCTTGGATATGTTGCTTGTTGCTTAAGTTCAGTGAGAATGACAAGCAGAAAAATACCATTCAGGAATGAGGTTACATGCAAACTCTATGTTATTTTTAAATTAAGGTAGCTGTATTCATGTTGTACTACTAGTTTGAGTACCTGAGTGACAGCGTGTATCTTAGCTACTGGATGAGGCTGCTCAAGTTCAAAGCATCCTCACAAGCAGGAAGTCCTTCAAGGCAGACAGCTGAGTAAGTAGACAGGAATTTGGTTAGTAGCCATGTCTGAACCATGAAAACACACATATTGAAGATGACCACAACGAGTCAAGTGGAAAAGGTGGGAACAGAACAAAGATATTTCAGTTTCTACTAATCCCTAATATTGTATCCATTATAGGTGCCTTGTTAGTAAATGTTTAAAAACTATAAATGCCAATGTATTGTTAGAATTACATTTTACAAGGATATTGACACAAAATCAATGCAGATACAATGATTTCTTCCTTTTCTTTTTTTTTTACATAAAAGGAATTGAAGCTTTTCAAAATTTGTTGAATAATATTATAGTGATATATGTCCATTTTCTGGGTTTTATATTCTAAATGCTATTGGGAAAATAAAAAATATTAATAAAAACTGGATTTTAAATGTGGACATATTAAATGGCAGAGACTTCTATCCTGAAATGATTGAAATTAATTCATGCTGACCTCAGAAGTTAGGTGCCAGGTGTGATTTTTACTTTCCTGGGTGACCATTCTTTGGTGGCTGAAAGCTGCAGTTTGAAGAGAACAAATGAGCTACAAACAACGAACACTGCTCACATTCAAGTCATCAAATCTGGAGGCAGCATATTTCCTTTTTCCATTCATCTGTCTAGACAAATACCTGGGAAACTATCTTTTATAGACAAAAATGTCATAGAATGGTTTGGCAAACTACTCAAGCCCTGTCAAAAGTGTATATTTCAAAAGTTAAAATTTAGTCATGGAGTACCACAGATATTTTGTCCTAATGTTAAATAAAAGGTCATAGCGGAGCAGTATTTCTTCCAGGAATTAATATAATGAACTCACCTTGAGCTGACATGCATTAGACCAAAGAACTCTCTACTGTAAGGACAGGGAAAAATAGGTGTTTTATCATACAGTGTGATCAGTGAAATAAATATTTTTATTTCAACCCTGTGAATATTTTTAAGAAGTTAGAGCAGCAATGTATAATTAGATTGAAAAGATCCTATAAACAATGATATCCATGTCGTATCAGAAATATTTTAGAATATACTGGGAGTGATTCTCATTTTGTAAGCATAGCTTTATCCGTGGTTTTAACAACTACGAATTATTTTACTTTTGTCATACTTGCTAGGACCAGCTCATAGAAAGAGGAGATAGAAAAATTGTATTAGTTTTTATGTATTTAAGATCAGATCTCTAAAATAATGTGTGATTAGTGCATGACTCACTCATCAAACTGAAAAAAGTTTTCTCCTTCAAAGGGGGCTAAGAACTAAGGTAGATATCAAAGTCCTTTTCTGTGGTATTTGTGGGCTTGCTAATAAAAAAGACATTTGTAGCCTGCATGTGCTGAAGGCAACAGTCTTGGTTTGATAAATGACATCACTGAGATTTTGGGAGCGCAAACCAGGAGCTCAGGTAGTTTGGAACAAAGTCCAAAGTGTGCATGGCTAGGGCACAGGGAAGGTATACCAATAAAAGCTTGTAGTTTGTTCCATGATCTCAGTCAGACCAGAGCACATCACGTACAACTTTGGTGTGGCAGTCAGATTTTGGTATTTCGAAGTCAAAATAATCTTCCTAATAATCCAATGCTGGCACAAGTAAAGTATATTCTGGTATCTGCCATAAGTCAAAATGATTCAGTATCTCACAAAGGAAGTAAACACTGTATCATTTTAAATGCTACTAAATGTAATAGATTTTTTCTGTACTAATAACCTTTAGAAGCAGGTTATTTTGAAACATAGCTGCAAGACTAATTGTGACCACACATCAAATAGGACAGGAATATAGGATATAACCTGGAAGACTGCCTGGTTTTCCTTCAGTCAAATTTGGTCCCCTGCTGTGGCAGGGAACAGCAGCCCCTCTGGCTCTCCATGCTTTTCTACCTCCATGTTAAAACTAAGATTTTTTAACCACACATCTATGATTAACAATCAAAGGCCCTTTTAGAGAATGTAACACTTTGTTCTTATTATATCCTTCTGCTTCTGCCAGTGTGGGATTTATCTTAAATAACTCTCCTACTACCTTCATTTCGTCTTCTTTTTATATATATATGAGTAGAAATTATTTTCTTTATTCTCTTTTTCTGTTAAGATTCTCAACTCCATCAGTTGCCTCATATATGACATATTCTCTTTCTTCCCTGATAGCCCAGTAGCCATTCTTTGCACCTCCTCTGGTTTGAATTTATTTTCTTAAAGAGATATCTTCCCACAGAGATTTTTTGGTCATCACAGTTATTCAGATATTGGATGGTAATTCCATTCTTCTTCTGTAAAGATGTTGAGTCCTGGTACCTACTGGTTTACATTAATGTGCTCTTAATCATAAGAACTTTAAATCAGATTCTTCAAAAGACTATAAACTGAGAAATTCCCTTAAAAGTCTTTTTCCAGACTGACACTATCTTCCTCTGTCACTGTCTTCCTTGAGCCACCCTGTTGTTCAACATTCAGTTCCTCTGCTAATCCCTATCTTCTCCAGTTTCACAAGGAATTTCCTTTGTGCTATTGCATCAAATCCCTTACCAAAGCAGAGAAAGACAAAAGCTGCACCATTTCTTTTGGCTTGGAAATGAGTTTTCTTATCAAATAAGTTACCTTTTCAACGATCTATAAGATCTGTCTTTGAGGCCCATGTTGAAGTTTACCTCATTTAATATTGTCTCACGTCTTTCATTATTCCCTTCATCCACAGCTCGTTCTAATATCTGCATGCAATTGAGAAATATATCTAAACTGATTTTTTTTTCTCTTTCCTGCTCCAATTAAACATTATGATTTCTGATATGACTGTTTCATTAAATAGTATTTGGTACCGGATCCGTGGCTTCATGTGCCAGTTGTTTTAGTATTCTGGAATGAGTTTATTCTGGCTTCCCATTTTGACAACATTTTACCTCTTTAGATTTTGTTGCTATTCAAGAGTTGATTTCATTTTCACATTCTCATTTTCATTTGCCTTTGATTCTGTACACAAACATAATTATTCTCCCTGAAACCTGACGTTAATTTATTGTTGAGTCTGTAACTGGGTTATGCTAATGTTCAAAGTAGTGTGCTGTACAGCTCTTCTGCCTTTCCACTTCTTCAGTTTTTGTATGGCAGAAAAATAGAAGTTGTTTTAATGTACTTTAGCAATATGGAAATGCAGTGAAGTACAGGCTAATCTCTGATTAGTGCTGGCTATGAATAATGAGACATTTTGTATTACCTCTCATTCTTTTCTTCTTTGTTAATTCCAGTAATTACAATTCTCTCTGTCACAGACATGTTCAGCCTTAACATCAACTTCACACCTTCTTTCTCCTTCATTCTTCCTGAGTTCTGACAGATTTATTCCTGTCTGAAAGATTTTATCCATTACTACTAAAACCTCTTTTTCACAGTCTCATTTTCTGTCTCTGCTATTTCCATCTCCTCTTCCCTGGTTATCCTGACCTGTCTCCCTATGATCTGAATCAACTTAAAGGAAGGATATTTTCTGATCCCCTCTAGATACATTTCGTATTGTTCTTGCCTTCAACTGTACATAACTTACCAGTCACCTTCTGTTGATCTCACCTCCTTTTCTTTGACCCATCCTTTCCATTTTTGTTGTCCTATCTTTGTTCTCTTTACAGGTTAGTTTATTTTTAACACTTCCTTTTTTTTTTTTTCCCCTCCACATTTTTTTCTACAAACCCAGCGCTTCTCTTTCAGGTCATTGACTGTAGCTGAAAGTTCTCAGCTTTTTTTTTTTCTTTTTGTGGTAATAATAACAGTGAAACTATCATAACATTGTAACTATGATAACATGAACTTCAATTCAGGCTAGTTGCCTTAGAGCATGTCTGAAATCGCTGGTGGGTTTAAGATGCCTGGTGGGTTTAATAAGACTATGCTTTCATATCTGATTTCAACCACTATCTAAACTAGCTGCATTAGAGTCTCTGTGGATAGATTTATCTAGACTAACAGCAGACCAAAAATAAGTTTCTGTTTTCTACATCTGTTACAGACAAAGGAAGCACATCACATAATTTCTCTTACCAATACGTTTCCTTCCTCTTCTTCAAGTGCTCAGAAATATTGCTTGTCAGATTATGACATTAAGTCAAATGATGTGAAATATTAGAGTATGACTCCACAGGAACTGGGTGGGAAAATGTCTCTGGACACAATTTTAAAAATAAAAAAATACCCTTCATAATTAACAAATGAACCTACAGAACTTTTCAAAATAAAAGCTAGTCCTCAATCCCAGAACAGATGCAGGAATTAGCAATAACATTGGGAGTCAAAGGTTTGTATCTCCACTCCGCATGACATGTGAGAGACTTGAATATGAAGCACCCATACACCAGGTGAATAAGCTAGCCACCAGCTAACAGATTAAAGAGCATTAAGTTTTACTCCCACATTAAATAATGAGGAGAAAACAAACTTTTGAATAGTGATGAATCAGCATCCCCATTCAGTACTGAATCTAATTTTCCATAGTCCAGATCCCTTATCTGTTATCATGTGTCTATGCCTATAGACACAGAGTAAATATTTACTCCTTCTCTTTCCCTCCTTCCTTCTGCCTCTGGGAATATGAAATTATTTATGAAAAATGGAACAGCACCACCAATATAAACTACAGTAAACTCATCCAAGAACAGTCCCAAATCATATTCATCTGATGACTGAAGTTCTTGGTCTGAAATATGCCAGACAATCTTCCACCTAAGTCCTTACTCACTTAACAGATAAATCATTGGCAACACTTCCCCCTCAACTTCTCTCTCTCTCCCTTCTCACAGGAAATACAAACACTAGAATTTCCTAATTTGGTATTTCCTTATTTTGGAGCCCTAAGTCTGGGGGGACAGGACACAAGGAATTCATATTGATAATGAACTGGTTAGAAGATGGAAAAGTAGTGGTCATTTTTCAGAATAATATGAGATAACCAGTGAAATATGTCAGACATCTGTGAAAAAGACATTGGTGTTCAACATACACAGAATATACAGCATTGTATAGGTTGGAAAAAACCTTTAAGATCATCAAGTCCAACTGTAAAACTAACACTGCCAGTTCACCAATAAACTATGTCCCTAAGTCCCACATCTACACATCTTTCAAATACATCCAGGGATGGTGACTCAACCACTTTCCTGGGCAGCCTGTTCCAGTGCTTGACAACACTTCTGGTGAAGTAAAATTTCCTAATATCCAATCTAAACCTCCTACGGTGTAACTGGAGGCCTTTTCCTCTTGTCCTATCACTTGTCCTATTACTTGGGAGAAGAGACAAACACCCACTCTGCTACAACCTCCTTTCAGGTAGCTGTAGAGAGCAGTAAGGTCTCCCCTCAGCCTCCTCTTCTCTAGGCTAAACAACCCCAGTTCCCTCAACCTCTCCTCATCAGATTTGTGCTCCACACCCTTCACCAGCTTCGTTGCCCTTCTCTGGACAAGCTTCAGCACCTCAGTGTCCTTCTTGTAGTGAGGGGCCCAAAACTGAACACAGTATTCGAGGTGCGGCCTCACCAGTGCCGAGTACAGGGGGATGATCACTTCCTTGCCCCTGCTGGCCACACTATTGCTGATACAAGCCAGGATGCTGTTGGCCTCCTTGGCCACCCGGGCACGCTGCCGGCTCGTGTTCAGCCAGCTGTCAGCCAGCACCCTCAGGTTTTTTTCCTCCAGGCAGCTCTCCAGCCACTCCTCCCCAAGCCTGTAGCATTTCATGGAGTTGTTGTGACACAAGTGCAGGACCTGGCACTTGGCCTTGTTAAACCTTATGCAATTGGCCTCATCCCATCGATCCAGCCTGTCCAGATCCCTCTGTAGAGCCTTCCTGCCCTCGAGCAGATGAACACTCCCACATAAATTGACATCATCTGCAAATGGTGCACTCAATCCCCTCATCCAGATCATTGATAAAGAGATTAAACAGAACTTGCCCTAACACTGAGCCTTGGGGAACACTGCGTGTGACTGGTCACCAACCAGATTCACCACAAGTCTTTGGGTTTGGCCATCCAGAGAGTATTTTACCCAGTTAAGAGTACTCCTGTCCAAGCCATGAGCAGCCAGTTTCTCTAGAAGAAAGCTGTGGGAAACACTGTCAAAGGCTTTATTAAAGTCTAGATAGACAATATCCACAGGTTTTCCCTCATCTGCAAAGCAGGTCGTCTTGTCATAGAAGGTGATCAGCGTACTTAGCAGGACCTGTCATTCCTAAACCCATGCTGACTGGGCCTGATCACTTGGTTATCTTACATGTGCCACGTGATGGCACTCAAGATGATCTGCTCCATAACCTTCCCTGGCACTGAGGTCAGACTGACAGGCCTGTAGTTCCCCAGATCCTCCTTCTGGGCCTTTCTGTAGATGGGCATCATATTTGCTAACTCCAGTCAACTGGGACCTCCCCAGTTAGCCAGGACTGGCGATAAATGATGGGAAGCGGTTTGGTGAGCACTTCCGCCAGCTCCTTCAGTACCTTTGCGTGAATCCCATCTGGCCCCATAGACTTGTGTGTGTCTAGGTGGTGTAGCAGGTCGCTAACCATTTCCCCTTGGATTATGTGGGTTCCATTCTGCTCCCTGTCCCTGTCCTCCAGCCCAGGGGGCTGGGTACCCGGAGAACAACTGGTCTTGCTATTAAAGACTGAGGGAAAGAAGGCATTAAGTACGTCATCCTTTCCCTCATCCTTTGTCGCTATGTTTCCTCCCACATCTAATAGGCTGGAGATTCTCCTTAGCCCTCCTTTTGCTGCTAATATATTTAGAGAAGTGGTTTGGGTTTTTTTTTTTTACAGCAGTAGCCAGATTAAGCTCTAGCTGAGTTTTGGCCCTTCTGATTTTCTCCCTGCATAACCTCACTACACCTTTGTAATCCTCGTGACTTGCCTTCTTCCAAGAGTTCCAAAGGTCTCCTTTTTTTCCCTGAGTTCCAGCCAAAGCTCTGTTCAGCCAGGTTAGTCTTCTTCCTCACCAGCTCATCTTTCATCACATGGGGGCATCCTGCTCTTGCGCCTTTAAGACTTCCTCCTTGAAGAATGTCCAGCCTTCCTGGACTCCTTTGCCCTTCAGGGCTGCCTCCCAGGGGATTCTGTCAATCAGTCTCCTAAACAGGCCAAAATCTGCCCTCTGGAAGTCCAAGGTGACAGTTCTGCTGACCCCTCTCCTTGCTTCTCCAAGAATTGAAAATTCTATCATTTCATGATTGTTATGCCCAAGATGGCCTCCAGCCATCACATCATCCACAAGTCCTTCTCTTCGTTAACAACAGGTCCAGTGGGGTGCCTTCCCTAGTCAGCTCATTCACCAGCTGTGTTAGGAAATTTTCTTCCACACACTCCAGAAACCTCTTAGAGTGTTTCCTCTCCTCTGTATTACATTTCCAGCATACATCTGGTAGAATGAAGTCCCCCATGAGGACCAGGTCTGGCAGTTGTGACGCTTCTCCCAGCTGCTTGTAGAATCTGCCTCTTCATCCTGGTTGTGTGGTCTGTAACAGACTCGCACCATGATATCTCTCTCGTTGGCCTTCCCCCTGGTTCTGACCCATAAACACTCAACCCTATTGTCACCATCATTAATCTCTAGACAATCCAAACACTCCCTAACACGCAGAGCTACCTCGCTGCCTCTCTGCCTTGCCTGTCCCTGCTGAAGAGTTTATAGACATCTGTTGCAGCACTCCAGTTGCGCAAGTCATCCCACCATGTTTCCGTGATGGCAACTATATCACAGTTTTCCTGCTGTACAATGTTCCTCCTGTTTGTTGCCCATGCTGTGTGCATTGGTGTAGAGGCACTTCAGCTGGGCTGTTGTCCGTGTCACCTCCTTAGAGGAACACCCCCTGATTCCTTTGAGGTGTTTCACTGGTGTTCCCCTCTTGGCTCCTATTTCCTCAGCAGCCCCAGCTCATCTCCGAACAACTTCAGCTGTGCTCCAGTGAACCCAGCGCATCTCAGAGACACAGGCTGAGTGCCCTCGCTAGCACGCCCTCCCTCTAACCTTGGTGTGTTTTCCCTCAGCTTGTCTTGTACAAGCCTGATATTAACCCCCTCCCCCTTCAAGGTGGAGATATAAATGATTTGGAATGGAGGACAAATGGCAAGTTGACAAAATCTGCAGATGTTTGGGGCACTTAAAGTGAAAGCTGACTGGAAACTTTTACAAAAAAATCTTGCAATCCCAGGTGTCTTTGCTTCTGCCCCAGGAAGAATGTAAGTAAACACACATAAAAAAGCAATCCTAACTTGTGTCAAAAGTAACTCTGATCTAACTGTTCTGATGCTGAAATGAGACACTGAATTATAACAGATAGGAGGTATCCTGTGGTTAGCACATGGAAATCAACACAAAGACCTTTGTTAAGCTTCTGTAAAGATCCTTGATGTATCAACTTTAATACTGTGTGAAAAAGCAAGACATAGTGAAACTGGGAAAAGTACAGGAAGTAGAGAATAGCTTCTGGATAAGGAGGATGATACAGACACCTATCAAAAGCCTGCTCAAAATCAAAACCAAAACCAGAATATGGAAAGGAACCTCCATCCTTACAAGGACATGACTGAAGGAAGTACGATGGAGGTATGAGAGAAGTATGTGAAGCTATGAATGGAAGAGATGCTGAACTGGAAACATCCATTCACTGTGTCTTCAACTTCAAGGACCAAATGTTATCAAATTAAACTGAGGTGAGCAGGCAGGTTTTAGGTTCAAAATACAGAAGTGAGATATTAATCCATATAGATATTTATCCATATGACACAAATTTAAATACTGGGATTTGCTGCGGAACACTGTGAAAGGTAAAGCTTATACAGCTTCAAGGTAAATTTGTGTAAGTTCATGGAACAGAAATCCCTTGAAAGATACACCAGAGTACAGTCATCAGTTCTGGCACAGAAAGTCCCCAGCATTTACTAGACAGTGCTGGAGGGAACTGTCATACATACTTCCTCTGTTCTTGTACTCTGTCATGCCTACGACCTACTTTGAGTGATAGCACACTGGGCTAGATGAACAGTGCAAATATTATATTTCTCTTGTCCCCGGTATGTTTTTTTGTGTGAGTTTTTGATATATATAATAGAGAACATACCGACACATAAATGTTTGAATATATAAAAAATAGATAAGCTGTTTTTGAAAAGTCTTTAGGTAACTAACTATGGCTTGAAAACAAATCAGTTTATTATTCTAAGTGTATTGTGTAGCTGAAGCTTGCCACTATTTTTCACTTTAAGAAAGACATATTTTCAAGACCAAAAAACCATCTCCCTTCCATCAGACAAAAAAGGTATCCTGTGTAGAGATGTACATATTGGTACAAGTGTGTAGTTTCTATAAGACTTCCACACTTTCAGCTGTATTTAGCCTTTGACATAATTTTTGACCTCTCAGCTCTCTGTTAGCTCCTAAACTTGTGTCATTGCTGGCCTTTCATCTACTTGACCTTTATTCTAATGAATTATAGGACAGCATTCACAAACCTTAGAACAAGCAAAGAAGCTGGAAGTAGCTCCACCAGCATGACTCCTAAGAAGAGCAGCTCTGCTGTATTTTGTCACCTATGGAAGAAATAATATTGGGCCTGGGAACTGTATCATATGTTTTGGCAAACAAATTCAGTGGTTCCTTGTAATTATCCCAGGAGGTGCCAAAAGAAACAAAATTTAAGCGTCTTTGGATTTTGTTCTTTGTAAAAAAAACCAAACAGTTAAAACACCTTTGGGACAAGAAAAGCCATAGATAAGATCCTTAATGCATGTAAATTAGTGGATAAACTCTGTAGTAAGATTATTTCCAGTTCTAGCAGCTGACAAACTGACCATTTCACTTTAGAGCAACGATTTCCAGTGCTATAATAGAAGCCTAATTTAATGAGGCTCTGAGTCTGTTTTTCCGCCTTTGATTTCAGAGTCCAATGGGGAGATGAGATACTATTCTCCAGATGCTTTTAGAGAAGGCAAGAAGTAACTAGGCTAGAAGTAACTGAATCATGAACTTTAATTCTGTATGTTCACATCACCAGGATCCTACCCAAGAGGAAGCTGTGATTTCCTCTCTCTAAGAGGCCACCTTAAATGTAGCTCTGAATTGTTACTGTGAGATAGTTATTGCACAGTCTTTTGGAAAGAAATTATTTTACATAAAGAGATATCCTCAAATGTAGCAATATTTAAATGTACACAGATTTTCAGTCACCTAAAATCTTCCACAATCTTCAAAGTTGAAATCCTATTTAAGGAAACAGGTTTTTTTCCTAGGCCTTTTGCAGGGCTGAAATTCAGCAGAGTTTGCACCTCTACAAAGGCACAAACTTCAAAGGTTCATGCTAGCAAACAATTCTGTATAATAAGTAGGTAGAGGCCTTCTAGTTACTGGGAATTTTAGTTTTGATGGATATGAGCATGGCAACTTGCAAATCTTTTTCTCAGAAATTCCTTTAAAGAAAAACACATACAAATTGTATATTTTGCTTGTATTTTTAGTATAATTTTAGTTTTTATTTAACTTTCTAGGTTTTATTTTTAAAATTAAAAGAAAAAAGAAACCAAATGAAAGCATGTGTCTGCTGTAATAAGAAGTAAAATGCATCATGTGCTTTTTATGATGAATTAATTAATATTTTAAGGTCCACACTAAAACTGAAATAAAATAATCAGAAAAGTTCCATATATGTCATGTAAGGAAAAAGAACTATTATTGATAAACTAATTTTAATAACTATTTCTTCTGTCACCTTGGTATAAAGCTCAGTTTACAACCAATCTTGCTTACAGGCTTTCAGTAATGTTACCTCTTTTTATTTAGCAAAGTATATCTGTAAATTCAGTAGATAAGATGGGTGACTATAGAACACTGTATGTTTAAACTATCTTGTAAGGAGTTCTACAAGTTTGCCTGACCTTCCTGAATGCATAACACCACATATCACCAGAGGCCATATTTCATATTCCATGGAATTTTGTGAACCTAGTACACCAGCATTTAGCATTTTGTCATGAATATAAAGCTAATGCACTGCCAGTCCAGGGGTCTCTGTGCTGTCACTCAAGCTCTCTGCAAACTCCACTGAGATCTCTGGATGGTCAAGAGATCTGGAAGCAGAGCAGTGTGTTGACCGCACACATAGAAAAAAGTTCTAAATAGCTGAATTCTTCTATTCACATGTTATTTCCCCCCCCCCCCAAAAATCACTTTATGATGTCATAATATTAAGATAATAAGGGTCTTTGATGACTTAGTCCTTCAATTTCTAGGCAGATAGATATATAATAAGGCTTTTCAATCCATTAATGTCTGGCCATTATTTGAGATGATCCCTGAGGTCCATTCCAACCTGTGATTCTGGAATACTTTGCTATATGGTTGCTCAATGTTGCGGGCCAGGACCTCTGCACCAGTGACATAGTTTATCTGCTCAGATTTAAAGGTAGATTAAGCTGTCGTTTGTGGTGCCTATGCCAGAAAATAATTCCTGTGTGATATAGTCAGTATATACTCTTCTGTCTGCTGTAATCTTTTTGGCTACCAAGAACAGAATTGCCATTGTAGCAGGCCACCGGCTCTGCATTAAGCTAAGGCTGACCACAGACCTGGGTCCATCAGACATGCTTTGTTTGGACTTGGATTATTTTGCTCTACTTTGTTTAGCTTTGACAGCCACTGATTAATGACCAGGTAGCTGTTATTTAATTTTAGTTTGTTTAGCATTGTATAGGTATGTGATGCAATGCCTATTGTTAATTATATAGATAGGAAAAAGTAGTTATGCTATACGAGAGTGAACTACTTCTGTAGTGTAACTGTGATACAGCTTAAAGGAGGACAGATCTGGAGTGACTGCAGAGGCCTTGAAGATTTGGGCACAGTATGATACCAGTGGTCCCAGCTCTGTCAATAACTCACCAGTAATCGGTTACTGACAAAATGGAAACTTAGGAGCTGGGCAAAACTGGATTTAGGAGGCAGAAAAGGATCAGGTATACAACATATGCAAAGTGATGAAAGAGTAGGGTGTAAAGCACGTAAGAAAACATTAAAATGGCAGCAAGGGGACAAAACCACCAACATTGTGTTCCTTCTGTAAAAGAGAAGGAATTGACCCCCATCATTAACATCACACTCTCCCAGCAAATACTGCAAGGAGCTCATGGATCCCTGTAATTCCCCCTAGATTGGAGGCACCTGAGGTGCCCTTGCAGAACTGCTTCTCTGCTCTTCAGACTGAAGAGGAAAGGCCCGTCACACAAGGAAAGAGGCTGGAGCAGGGTAAGACAGCCTGATCTGCTCCCTCTATAACAACCAGTGCAGCTAAGAAAGGTGATGTTGACAGTAGCAGGCAGCTCACTTCTGAGAGGAATGGAGGCACCCATTTGATGACCTGACATGCTCTCTAGAGAGGTGTGCTGCTTACCAGGGGCTCATGTCAGGGGTGTCACCAAGAGACTACCAAGCCTCGTACAGTCCACTATTATCGGCTGCTGTTGTTTCACGTGGGCACCAGTGGTACAGCCAGGAGCAGCCTGAGGAGTATCAAGAAGGATTCCAGAGCCCTGGGAGCAGCTCTAAGGGACTCTGGAGCACAGGTAGGTTTTTCATTGATCCTCCTGGTTAAAGGGAAGGAGTTTGAAAAGGCCAGTTGAATCTGGCTAATCAACAAATGGTTACAGGACTGGTGCCGCAGCCAGGGGTTTGGCTACTTAGACCATGGGACTTGCTTTCAGAAACCCAGTCTACTGGGGGTGATGGGGTCCATCTGTCAGAGAAGGGGAAGAGCATCTTTGATCATAGGCTTTGCCAGACTGATGAAGAGGGCTTTAAATTTGCCAGAAGAGGGGAACCTCAGTCCATCCCACACCTACCAGTTTGATGCCAGTGCCAGCAACAGATGCCCAGAGCCTGAAGAAGGATCACAGGTCAGCAGAGGAGTACCTGGGGAATGGCACAAAGGAATTCCAGACACTCCAGCACTAAGTCAGCTTCACCAGAGGTCCAGTTTAAATGCCTCTATGGAAACGTGTGTAGCCTAAGGAATACACAAGAGGAGTTAGAGATATGTGCACACCTGCAGGGATATGATCTTATTGGCATCACAGAGACGTGGTGGGATGGCTCCTATGACGGGAGTGTTGGAATGGAGGGATACAGGCTCTTCAGGAAGGTCACACAGGGCAGATGAGGAGGGGATATTGCCCTCTATGTCAATGACCAGCTGGAGCTCTGCCTGGGGATGAATGAGGACCTGACCGAGAGCTTATGGGTCAGGATTAAAAGGAGGACAGGAACAGGTGACATTATAGTGGTGGTCTGCTACAGGCTACCCAACCAAAAAGGCTGAGTGGAAGAGGCCCTCTATAGACATATAGGAGCAACTTCACATTCACAAGCCCTGGTCCTCATGGGGGACTTCAACCACCCCGATATCTGTTGGAGGGACAACACAGAAGGGCATAAGTAATCTGGGAGGTTGCTGGAATGCACTGATGATAACTTCCTTCTCCAAGTGATAGAGGATCCAATGAGGAGAGGTGCTATGCTGGACTTCGTTCTCGCCAACAGGTAGGGGCTGGTGAGGAATGTGAAGCATGGGGCAACCTTGGCTGCAGTGACCATGAAATGGTGGACTTCAAGATCCTTGGGGCAGTCAGGAGGGTGCACAGCAAGCTCACTACACTGGACTTCAGGAGATCAGACTTCGTCCTCTTCAGGGGTCTGCTTGAGAGAGTACCATGGGATAAAGCCCTGGAGGGAAGAGGGGCCCAAGAAAGCTGGTTAATATTCAAGGATCACCTCCTCCAAGCTCAGAAGCAATGCGTCCCAACAAAGAGGAAGTCAGGCAAAAATGCCAGGACGCCTGCATGGATGAACAGGGAGCCCCTGGGCAAATCCAAACACAAAAAGGAAGCCTGCAGAGAGTGGAAGCAAGGATGCGTAGCCTGGGAGGAATACAGAGAAATTGTCTGATCAGCCAGGAATCAGGTTAGGAAAGCCAAAGCCCTGATAGAATTAAATCTGGCCAGGGACGTCAAAGGCAACAAGAAAAGCTGCTATATGTATATCGGTGATAAAAGGAAGACTAGAGAAAATGTGGGCCCTCTCCGGAGCGAAACTGGACACCTGGTTATGTGGGATATGGAGAAGGCTGAGGTACTCATCAACTTTTTTGCCTCAGTCTTCACCCACAAGTGCTCAAGCCACACCATACAAATTGCAGAAGGCAAAGGCAGGAACTGTGAGAATGAAGAACCACCCACTGCTGGAGAAGATCAGGTTTGAGATTAAGGAACCTGAAGGTGCACAAGCCCATGGGTTTTGATGAGATGCATCTGCAGGTCCTGAGGGAACTGGCGGATGAAGTTGCTAAGCCACTATCCATCATATTTGAGGAGTTGTGGCAGTCCAGTAAAGTTCCCACTGACTGGAAAAGGGGAAATGTAAGACCCATTTTTAAAAAGGGAAAAAAGGGAGACCTGGGGAACTACATGCCAGTCAGTCTCACCTCTGTGCCTGGCAAGATCACGGAGCTGATCCTCCCAGAAATTATGCTATGGCACATGGAAAATAAGGAGGTCACTGGTGACAGCCAACATGGCTTCACTAAGGGTAAATCATGTCTGACAAATCTATTGGCCTACTGTGATGGAGTTACAGCATTGGTGGATATGAGAAGGAACTCACAATCTCAGGCCCTCATCCTCATGGGGGACTCCAACCACCCTGATATTTGCTGGAAAAGCAACACGGAGAGCCATGCACAATACAGAAGGTTCCTGCAGAGCATCGAGAACAACTTTTTGATGCAAGTGGTGGTGGAGCCAAAGAGGCAAGATGTGCTGCTGGACCTTATCTTAACAAAAAAGGAAGGGCTGGTTGAGGATGTGAGAGTTGGGGGTAGCCTTGGCTGCAGTGACCATGAGATGGTTGAGTTCAGGATACCGTGAGGTAGAAGCAGAGCAACAAGTCGGGTTTAAACCTTGGACTTCAGGAGAGCTAACTTTGGCCTCTTCAAAGACCTGTTAGGAGAAATCCCATGGGCTAGGCCTCTGGAAGGCAAGGGGTCCAAGAAAGCTGGTTAGTATTTAAGGACCACGTCCTCCAAGCTCAAGATCAGTGCATCCCCAGGAGGAAGAAGTCAGGCAGAGGAGCCAGGAGAAGCACATGTATAAGAAAAGAGCTTCTAGAGGAACTGAAATGGAAGAGGGAGGTCCACACTATGTGGAAAAAGGGACTGGCCACTTGGGAGGAATATAGGATTGTTGTCAGGGTGTGCAGAGATGTGACGAGGAAATCCAAGGCCCACTTGGAACTAAATCCGGCGAGGGATGTGAAAGATAGCAAGAAGGGCTTCTTTAAATACACCAGCAGTAAAATTAAGACTCGGGATACAGTGGACCCACTGCTGAATGAGGGGGACCTGGGAATGCAGGATGCAGAGAAAGCAGAGTTACTGAATACCTTCTTGGCCTCGGTCTTTACTGCTAAGGCTGGCCCTCAGGCATCTCAGGCCCCAGAGAAGAGAGGAAAAATCTGCAGAAAGGAAGACTTACCATCAGTTGAGGAGGATTGGGTCAGAGATCACCTAGGCAAACTGGATCCTCGCAAATCCATGGGCCCTGATGGGATGCACCCATGAGTGCTGACGGAGCTGGCGGATGTTCTTGCTGAGCTACTCTCCATCATCTTTGAAAGGTCGTGGAGGACAGGAGAGGTGCCCGAGGACTGAAGGAAAGCAAGTGTCACTCCAATCTTCAGAAATGGGAAGAAGGAGGACCTGAGGAACGATGGGTCAGTCAGGCTCACCTCCATCCTTGTAAAAGTGATGAGGCAGTTTGTCCTGGAGGTCACCTCCAAGCATGTAGAGGACAAGAAGGTTATCAGAAACAGCCAACATGGATTTACCAAGGGAAGATCATGCTTGACCAACCTGATAGCCTTCTGTGATGGTGTGATTGACTGGGTCAAAGAAGGGAGAGCAGTGGATGTTGTCTATCTTGACCTCAGTAAGGCATTCAACACTGTCTCCCATAGCAGTCTCACAAACAAGCTAAGGAAGTGTGGGATGGATGAGTGCACAGTGAGGTGAATTGAGAACTGGCTCAGCAACAGAACTCAGAGGGTCGTGATCAATGGAGCAGAGTCTGGATGGAGGCCTGTCACCAGTGATGTTGCCTAGGGGCCTGTGCTGGGTCCCGTCCTGTTTAACATATTCATCAGTGACCTGGATGATGGGATGGAGTGTAACCTCAGCAAGTTCATTGATGACACCAAGCTGGGAGGAGTGGCTGATACACCAGAAGGCTGTGCTGCCATCCAACGAGACCCGGACAGGCTGGAGAGCTGTGCCAAGAGGAACCTCATGAAATTCAACAAGAGCAAGTACAAGGTCCTGCACCTGGAGGGGAACAACCCCATGCAGTGGTACACGTTGGGGGCTGACCTGTTGGAAAGTGGCTCTGTTGAGAAGGACCTGGGAGTGCTGGTGGACAACAAGCTGACCATGAGCCAGCAACGTGCCCTTGTGGCCAAGAAGGCCAATGGTATCGAGGGGTGCATTAAAAGGAGTGTGGCCAGGAGATCAAGGGAGGTTATCTTTCCCCTCTACTCTGCCCTAGTGAGACCACATTTGGAGCCCTGTGTCCAGTTTTGGGCCCCCCAGTTTAAGAAGGATGTGGAACTCCTTGAGCAAATCCAGCGGAGAGCTACCAAGATGATCAGGGGGCTGGAGCATCTCCCTTATGAGGAAAGGCTGAGAGACTTGGGTTTGTTCAGCCTGGAGAAGAGAAGACTGAGGGTGGATTTCATCAATACCTATAAATATCTAATGGATGTGTGTCAGGATGATGGGACTAGGCTGTTTTCAATAGTGCCCAATGACAGGACAAGGGGCAATGGGCACACGGTGGAACACAGGAAGTTCCACCTCAATATGAGAAAAAACTTGTTTCCTGTGCGGGTGCCAGAGCAGTGGCACAGGCTGCCCAGGGAGGCTGTGGAGTCTCTTTTCCTGGAGACACTCACGCCCCACCTGGATGCGTTCCTGTGCCCCCTGCTCTGGGTGTGCCTGCTCAAGAAGGGGGGTTGGACAAGATGATCTCCAGAGGTCCCTTCCAGCCCTTACCATTCTGTGATTCTGTAGTTCTGTGAACTGGACTTGTGCAAAGCATTTGACACTGTCCCACATGACATACTTGTTTTGATTGGAGATACATGGACTTCACGGATTTCACAGATGGACCACTCTGTGTATAAGGATTTGGCTGGATGGTCACACTCGAAGATTTGCAGTCAATGGCTCAATGTCCAAGTGGAGACCAGTGACGAGTGGCATTCCTCAGGCATCGGTATTGGGACTGGTGCTGTTTAACATCCTTGTCAGTGACATGGACAGTGGGATTGAGTGCACCCATAGCAAGTCTGTCGACGACACCAAGCTGTGTGGTGTGGTTGACACACTGGAGGGAAGGGATGCCATCCAGAGGGACCTTGACAGGCTTGACAGGTGGGCCTGTGACAACCTCATGAACATCATCAAGGCCAGGTGCAAGGTGCAGCACATGGATCAAGGCAATCCCAATCACGAATACAGGCTGGGCGGAGAATGGATTGAGAGCAGCCCCGAGGAGAAGGATTTCGGTGTGTTGGTTGATGAGAAGCTCAACATGACCTAGCAATATGTGTTGCAGCCCAGAAAGCCAACTGTATCCTGGCCCGCATCAAAAGAAGCATGACCAGTAGGTTGAGGGAGATGATTCTGCCCCTCTGTTCCAGTCTTATGAGACTCCATCTGGACTACTGCATCCAGCTCTGGAGCCCTCAGCACAGGAAAGACACGGGTCTGTTTTAGCAAGTCCAGAGGAGGGCCACAAAAATTATCACAGGGATGGAGCACCTCTCCTTTGAGGAAAGGCTAAGAGAGTTGTGGTTGTTAACCTGGAGAAGAGAAGATTCCAGGGAGACCTTATAGCAGCCTTTCAGTATCTGAAGGGAGCCTACAAGAAAGCTGGAGAAGGGCTTCTTACAAGGGCATGTAGTGACAGGACAAGGGCTGATGGCTTTAAACTGAATGAGAGTAGATTTAACTTAACTATAAGGGAAAAATTTTTTACAATGAGGGTGGTAAGACACTGGAATAGGTTGCCCAGAGAATTCGTGGAGGCCCCATATCTGGAAGTGTTCAAAGTCAGGTCGGATAGGGCTTTGAGCAACCTGATCTACCAGAACGTGTCCCTGCCCATAGCAGGGGAGTAGAATTAGATGATCTTTAAGGTCCCTTCCAACCCAAACCATTTTATGACTCTAGGATCTATGAGTCTGTGATTCTGTGATTGAACTGTTAACCTTAGGCTCCAGAGAGCAATGGAAAGGGGAGCCTAACAATAGACATAAAAAAGGGTTTGGTAATAGAAGGTTTGTCTAGGTAACAACATTCGAAATATTGTACTGTTAACAAGATTTGATTTATATTTATATTTTGTTTGCATCGATGTCTCAACTAATAATAAACTTTTATTTCCTTTTGGTTATACTGTTAAAGCTTTCAATTTGGCTAACAGTAAATTCTTGGCTTCACATAGAAGGTATGGTCCCCTCTTAGCCATAACAAAATCTTGGTTGTAACACTGCTGAGACATAAGATATTGACAATTGGTTTTATACCACCAGTCCCTGGCTTCTGGAAATCCAGCTGGGAAGTCATGTAGCTGCTGCAATTCAGAATTTGCTGGGAAGTGTTTATCAGACCAGACCAATACTGGTCACTGACAAATCTTGGAATCACCAAATCAGAGTCCTGGCTTATTTTTGGAGCCACTTCATTGCCTCATGCTGCGGAGCAGGCTTCAGGCTAACCAGTCCTAAAGCATAGAAGGGGATACATAGCATCTCTAAAGCAAATTTTGATAAAGAACTTCCTTCTTCCTTTCTTCTCCTTTTAAAACTGCAAGCACTAATTGAGGAAACAATAGCTGAAACATCTATAATTCCCAAAAAAATGAAAACGATGGAAAGAAAGCTTTGCTGTCTAAATAACTTATACTTAACCAGGCACATCATGGAAGCCTTTAAGTCTTTAACGATTACTGTTCCTATAAGACAAATACAATTACTCCCATTTTGCAGTCAAAAAAGTGAGGTACCCGTATAGTTATGTACAGCAAGAAACTGAATGACAGCGTAAAGATAATTTGAAAATAATTTTTTCTGCTATTATTTTCATTGCCTGAATAGTTTCCAGCTATCCTGTCTTGACTTCTGGTTTACAATCCACAAATTATTCACTGTGTGAGGTATAAAAAAGTGCTGAAGTAAAAAAAAAAAGACAACAAACCAACAAAAAATAAGGCTAGGAGAACCAGGTTTTATCCTGGGTAATTCAGTTACATGTTTGAAGTCAGGTGGGATGTCTTAATGACAAAAATTTGGATCCCAGTGTTTGTCATAAGATCTATTTTCACAAACTTACCATAAAATTTCCTTATTTTAGTCACTGACTTGGCATACGACTTTTCTATCACTCTATTCAATTTTTGCTATGTATCAAAGAATGACTAACTTACTTGCCATTTAGATAAAGAACACACACACACACACAAACCTGCACTAGTCTGCATCACTAAAATTTACTATATCCTGTGTGAGGAATTTTTACTGCAGTAAAAGCCCAGAAATTAAGCAGAAATGTAATTACTAAATAATAAGCATGTTTCTAAAAAAAAAAACCAAACCCAAAACAAAACAGAAAAAAAACCCAAACACAAAAAACCCAACCAGACAAAGCTGAGCTCAAAGAAAGCTGTTGTCTCTGAAGACAACAGAGCTGTTGTCTCTGAAGGTTGTTCTAGAATTTACAGTACTCCGACACAATTTGTTGTAACATGGGAATTTATAAATTTTGAAATATTGCCTATACTGTGAAATTGCTTTGAGGTGTTTTTTTGATTCTCCTGGGGAAAAAAAAAAAATACACCAGCGTTCTTTCAGTCTTCCCGTAGTATCACAAATATTTTTGTTCACAAAATACAAATGTTTAATTACATGTATATTTCACATCTGAAATTAATACAAGATGCTCTGGTCAGAACCGTATTATACCTTCTTCTGAAGAAATTGGACTGAATACTTATGAAACTGAAATACACTTACAGTCATTTCATGAGATGATATAAAAGTGCTAGGGCATGATTAGTCTCTTGATTAACAATATAGTCATGCTTTGTCAGCATCTTAGTCATTTTCTTTCAAGCAACAAGAGTTAAATTAGACCCTATGGACTCTTGTGGGGGAGTGGCTTTTCTAAGAACTTTCCATTACAGAACTGTTTTTAAAGGCAGCAATAATGACTTCACTGGACTTTAAAACCTGTTATTGCCCGTGGTATTTGATAAACATCTACAGTGCTTTAATTTGCTCTAAAGGTGTTATCTTCCTTAAACACTGTTTTTGTGGGCAATTTTAAGATATTTACTTTAGCATTTTATATACTTTGACTTTACAGTAAATGCTCTTACGGGTTATATATACTGCTTGATAAATCTGATAGTTATGATCCTAACATTACAGTGCTGAAATTTGTCTGTTGTCTTGAATGAGCTCATATCAGTCACAAAGCTCACAAGGAAGAATACATTCATGGCAGATATGTACAGGTTTATTCAACTCAGTCTAAGATCAATATATCAAAATTTTCTCTGCAACTTGAAGGAATAAGAAAGGAAAATGGTATAATTACAGAGCAAAACCAAAGCACCAGAAGTGGCAAATTAATTGTGACAATAGAATAAAAATAAATTAAGTACAGAAATTAGTCCCTTTACCAAGAGGATCTTAAATGGGCTCAGTAGCCCTCCCTCTAGAAAAAAAGCTGCCATTGGAGAAATTTGGCTTTACTTGACATAATAAAATGTAATGAGGTAAAAATAAAGAAAGAAAGACTCATGACTGAATATCAAAAATCAAATTCCTTGACAACAGACTTGAGGTTTGCACTATATGGCACTAAGTCAAGTTCTTATTTGCTGTTTAAAGTGCCTTAGGGGAATCTCTGACAATAGGAAGTTAGTTTGAGTTAAGAAAGAACAGATTACAGCTGTCTTGGTCCACACCCTGTTTGCACGAGGGAAAAACAAAAGTCAGCAATGGTTTCCAGCCTATAAACTGCCTCTTTATGGTAAAGAAAATAGAATGGTATGTGGTTTTAAGTGTTTTCAAGTGTAGCCCCTCAATTTCCATTTTGAGATAGCTTCCCCTTGACTATGGTAAGTAGCGCTGAGATGACTGTGTACTCTGCATAAGTAAGAAGAGTATTAATAGTGCAAGCTCAAGGAATTACTACAAATTCAATATTTTTTATGGATTTGGTCCAGCATTAAGGATACCTTTTGGAAAGTTTAATTAGATATAAGGAAATCTATGAGGATTACTGGGTGCCATTCTCGGTGTTAATTCAATTTTGAGAATACTTAGTGTGAAGAGCACAACGAAATTCAGTATCTTTGAAAACATCAAGGTGAAAATGATTGTTTTTGGTAGTGGTTCACACAACATAAATTTCTGCTTGTTTATAAGAAAATAGTGATTGCATTACCTGCAGTAAAAGAAAACAGACTAGTAAATTAAAGGATTCTCTGGAACTCACAGGCATACATCAAAGATCTGTTAAGTTCAGTAAGGTTTGGAGACATTTTTTGTTTTATTGCTAAAAAGGTAAATGCACAGCACAATGCTTTCTTACTTCAATTTCTATACATGTGTAAGAGTTACATTTCCTAGACTGAGCATAAAGTTCCAGAAGAAGAAAAACATAAGATGATAACTTCACAGTTCTAGTGTACAAATTCTTCAACTTTTCCTATTAACCTCTGAAATGCTTATTCCTTTGTTTGGTTTGTTTTAGAGCACTTTTTTCCCACCTTTTTTTTTTCCTAAAAAGCAGGTTATTGAAACACAAGTCTTGGTAGGAAAATCTGGACATAAACCAAATAAATTGAAACCATTGATTTGGAAAATGGAAAAATAGAAACTTAGGCAATGATTATCTTGACTATGCTGACTATGCTGCAAAAAGCACTCAGACCAAAATCAGGCCTTAGACTCAGTGCATATCCACATAAATCTGTGAAATCTGAATATTGAAAATTTACTGTAACTCGTATTAGTGGTTTATACAAGTTGTAGCTTGCGTTCTTAAACTTCTGCTGCCTAATCCACCCAACCAGTGGTTGATATGTTGAGCAAACATAATCTAGGTCTGTTTGGTTTAGATTTGTAATATGCTTTTATTGAAATGGATTGTAAGAATATAAAATAAGAGAGGTACGCAAAATGGTCTCTGTAATGCTACTTTGTTATACTATCCTTTGAACACAGTGAAAGGTCACCAAAGAACATGGTGGAAAAGAGGCCCACAGTACACAGAGGGTATGACTAATGTATCACGTATAGAATGTAATCTGAAGTACAAGAGATTTAATTTATTCCATGACATACAGCCTAAAGTTTGTTTTCAGTTTGATTTGAAATAAGGAAAATAATGTTTCTCTTTGCAGCTGCGATTGATTACTATAATACACAATGAAATTAAAAGATACAGTGGATAAAATCAAGGTACTGGAAAGATAGCTCATTTACAGTACAGAAGTACAGGCTAGCATATGCATGAGAAATAAGTTAACTATGCTGACTTTTCCCCCCGTACTGCTGGAAAGGAGAGGTTATGATTAATAGCTTAAATACCAGCAGTTAGGCCTCCTAACCATGCTATCTTATCTCACTGTCTGAAATGGCATGTGGTGTTAATGTGTTAAATATGATATCTTATTTTTCTTCTGACCTGTTTTTTAAGAAGTGACATGTGTATGCACACACATATGAAATGTATATGAAATGTAGGCAGTTTGCTATTTTCTCATACAAAGCCTAATACCTAGGGTGGATAAGGTTCTATTCGTCTAGAACAAAGCTGTGTAAGTAACATATAATTTTTCTTGCTCCTCTGGCTGTTTTTCCTTTAGAAGATGGCCATCTGTCTATCATTATAATAGTTTAGACTATGAAATACCCTTCATATCATAAAGCTTTTTGGAGTTGAAAACAACAGGAATGGGGAAGGATCAAACAAGCTCGCTCTCTGGTCTGCCATGTGAAATGGAAGGGGTTTTTGTATTGGGTTGACAGAAAGAGACTGAGGATTAAATGTGCTTTTAAACTTTTGTTGAAACACAGTATGTATTTAAAGGTTTTATACATGAAAATCAAAGCACATAATTGCTAGCGTTTACTCAGTCAAAACTGCCACTGAATCCTAATTCTGTAAAATAAGAAATGCCATTTCTCTGTCAGGACCTAAATATTTGGCCTGGAATATTATTTGCTGCAATCAGAGAATCACAGAATCACAGAATGGTGGGGGTTGGAAGGGACCTCTGGAGGTCACCTCGTCCCACCCCCCTGCTTGAGCAGGCACACCCAGAGCAGGGGGCACAGGAATGCGTCCAGGTGGGGCATGAATGTCTCCAGGGAAGGAGACTCCACAGCCTCCCTGGGCAGCCTGTGCCACTGCTCTGGCACCCGCACAGGAAAGGGGTTTTTTCTCATGTTTAGGTGGAACTTCCTGTGTTCCACTTTGTGCCCATTGCCCCTTGTCCTGTCATTAGGCACCACTGAAAAGTCAAGTCCCATCCTCTTGACACCCACCCTTCAGATATTTATAAGCATTGATAAGATCCCTTCTCAGTCTTCTCTTCCCCAGGTTAAATAAAGCCAGGTCTCCATTA
Organism: Phalacrocorax aristotelis; assembly: GCF_949628215.1. Lineage (NCBI taxonomy): Eukaryota > Metazoa > Chordata > Aves > Suliformes > Phalacrocoracidae > Phalacrocorax > Phalacrocorax aristotelis. The sequence continues at coordinate 207,302,664 of NC_134276.1, read as the reverse complement.
AGAAATAATAGTATTCATGTTCAATTAGACATATTCTGTGAATCTTCTCCACTGCTAGCTTTGTTGTAAAGGCATGTTGCTTGGGAGAAGTTGCAGAGAACAAGAAAATGAAATCTTTAGCAACCTGGCTTATATCAGAAATAGTGTGTCCAGTGGAAGTGATTGTCCCCCTCTACTTAGAGTCATAGAATCATAGAATGGTTTAGGTTGGAAGACCTTTAGCAGTCTTCTAGTCCAACCACCCTGCAGTGAGCAGGGACATCTTCAACTAGATCAGGTTGCTCAGAGCCCCGTCCAACCTGACCTTGAATGCTCCAAGGAATGGGGCATCTACCACCTCTCTGGGCAACCTGTGCCAGTGATTCACCACCCTCACCATAAAATCTTTTTCCTAATATCCAGTCTAAATCCACCATACTTTATTTTAAAATCATTACCCCTTGTCCTGTCACAACCGGCCTTGCTAAAGAGGTTGCCCCCATCTTTCCTACAGTCTCCCTTTAAGCACTGGAAGGCCACAATCTTGTCTCCCCACAGCCTTCTCTTCTTCAGGCTGAACAACTCCAACTCTCTCAGCCTGTCCTCAGAGGAGAGGTGTTTCAGCCCTTGGACCATTTTTGTGGCCTCCTTTGGACCTGCTCCAACAGCTCCACGTCCTTCTTGTGCTGAGGATCCCAGAGCTGGACGCAGCACTGCAGGTGGGGTCTCACCAGAGCGGAGCAGAGGGGCAGAATCACCTCCCTTGACCTGCTGGCCACGCTTCTTGCAATGCAGCCCAGGATACTGTTGGCCTTCTGGGCTTTGAACACACATTGTTGGCTCACGTCCAGCCGTTTGTTCACCAGTACCCCCAAGTCCTTCTCTGCAGGACTGCTCTCAATCATTCCCCAGCCTATATGGATACCAGGGGTTTCCCAGATTAGGGTGCAGGACCTTGCATTTGGCCTTGTTGAACCTCCTGAGGTTCTCAGAGGCCCACCTCTCCAACATGGCCTGGTGAGGCTGCACCCCGAATACTGTGTTCAGTTTTGGGCCCCTCACTAAAAGAAGGACATTGAGGTGCTGGAGCATGTCCAGAGAAGGGCAACGAAGCTGGTGAAGGGTCTACAGCACAAGTCATATGAGGAGTGGCTGAGGGAACTAGGGTCGTTTAGCTTGGAGAAAAGGAAGCTGAGGGGAGACCTCATCACTCTCTACAACTACCTGAAAGGAAGTTGTAGTGAGGTGGATGTTGGTCTCTTCTCCCAAGTAACAAGTGATAGGATTAGAGGAAAAGGCCTCAAGTTGCACCAGGGGAGGTTTAGATTGGATAGTAGGAAATTTTACTTCACTGAAAGGGTTGTCAAGCATTGGAACAGGCTGCCCAGGGAAGTGGTTGAGTCACCATCCCTAGAGGTATTTATAAGACGTGTAGATATGGGACTTAGGGACATGGTTTAGTGGTGGACTTGGCAGTGCTAGGGTAACAGCTGCATTTGACCTTAGAGGTCTTTTCCAACCTAAACAATTTCATGTTTTTATGTTTCTATGTAAACCTTACCTTAGTCTATTGGTGTAGGCACTGCTGTGTGATGTCCATGACACTGAGCAAGTTTGGTGAGTTATCTGTTTAGTATGCTACAGTACCATACACTTGCTTGGAAGCATTTAATTTTCCTGATGCTGGGTTTTGTATTAGCTGGTTACCTCACAAGATAAATTTTTAAAATATCAGTTAACTGTGGTTATATTGGTACAGAATACCTAGTGAATTTTGTTTTGTTTTGAGGGGTAGGCGGGTGCCATTTGATGAACAAATTGGCTTATAGTCTCCTATCTTGTTCACACCAAGAACAGAGGAATAGAATTAATATTCTGCCACAAGTAGTCTGTCTTTCCCAGCAACAATCCAGGTGTATGAGTATGGCATGATTTTCTTCTTCCTTTAGGAGACTGGTTCACCTAGCATAACAGTTTTCCTCCACTGATCAGACTTCACTCAGACATTTACATCCCCAGAAAATGCTGCTGGTCAAACAACAAGACAGAAAAAGAACTTACGTGCCCAAATGTTCAATAATCCAGTTATTCTCCAAAATCACAATCCATTTTAAAACTTCTCATTTTGCATTGGGAATGAACTCAGAAAAACATTATCTTAGCTTGCCTTCTATTTTTTGAGCCCTTTGGAACATGTGTTCATGTTCAGTAATTGCCAGACCAAAACACAGACAGAAACATCAGTTAAATGGATTGCTGTGTTCAAAAAGCTAATACTCAATGGCATCTCAGTGGTGGCAGGCATTGAGGTGTGTACCCCAGAGCTGATACTGGGGCATATATTCTTCAGCATCTTCATCAACATCCTGGATGATAATTTAGATTGCACCCTCAATGGTCTTCACCACAGGCTGCAGGGGAATCTCTGCTCCGGCACCTGGAACACCTCCTCCTCCTCCTTCTTCACTGACCCTGGTGTCTGCAGAGTTATTCTCACATATTCTCACTCCTCTCCAGCTGCAATTGCACAGGTTTGGGTTTTCCCCCCCCCGCCTTCTTAAATATATTATCACAAAGGCTCTACCACCATCACTTATTGGCTCTGCCTTGGCCGGTGGCAGGTCCCTTGTGGAGCCACCTGGCATCAGCTCTATCAGACATAGAGGAAGCTTCTGGCATCTTCTCACAGAAGCCACACCTGTAGCCTCCTGGCTTCCAAAATGTTGCCAACCAAACCCTATACAACAGCACATGGCCTACAGGGTGAAGCTCAGGGAAATGTTCTTGTTTAGTCTGGTGAAGAGGAAATGGTCACCTAAAAGCATGACTATTTGAAGGCTGTTAGAAAGATAATGGAACCAAATTTTCTCAATTGTATCAGAGGCTGTAACAAGGCCCACAGACAGCAATTTGGGAGATTGAGACTGGAGATCAGGATTTTTTTCACTGGGAACAAGTCCCCAAGGGAGGCTGGGAACTCTTGGAGATTTTCAAGATGTGACTCTGCAAAGCCATGGCTGACCTGCTTCAGTGTTGTTGGTGATAGTCCCTGAAATTCAAGTAGGACTAGATCTACTGCAACATTTCTGTGATTCTGTGGTTTATTTTCAAGAGATATTTTGCAGTTCCTGTGCAATCCCATAAATATAGGGACCAGTGTGCTCCAAGAATTCACCCCAAAACAGTCCTGACTGGAAGAAGAGGTAGCTTATAAAGTATCATATTGCTAATCAAAATTATGTAGATGTCAAATACTTTTTGAAGAGCTTTTAGTTTGACAAGGTTTAGAGAGGCCCATTTTTACAGATGTAATTCTTATGATTTGTTGTGCCAAATCAAGACAAGCTGTAGGAATTCTGGCTTGCAGCACTCAGTGAAACATACAAAGATTTAATCTGTCCTAATGCACCCTCACCTGACAAGTCTCTTAGGGCAGTTTTCTGAGAGGAAAGAGTGTAATCAGCTCAGAACAAACTTCTAACTTCAGTCTGTTACAGTTTAGCACATCCTGCCTCCACACATACATTTTTTGTGTGCCAGAGTGCAAAAACAGAGGTGTGGTGATTATAAGAATGTCTCTCTAAGGTATTATAAGGCATAAAGTACAGCCAGAAAACATTAATCATATAATTATCTCAGTGTTTTGGTTTCCATATTACTTTATAAAATGTGCTTTAAGAAAAGGAGAGATACAATTATGTTTTTTTAATGCAGGGGTGATTCAGTGCTCAGTTGAGAATATTAAAGCAAATAAATTCTCCAGCTTCTGCCAAAGATCAGTGCTGTCTTTCAGGGATCACCACTAAATGAAGTATTATCTTCATGTGAATACTTGCAGCAACATTGGAGTCATCGTTCCAATTATTAAAAGTTTAAAAATATTTTTAGATGGTGTCCCATGTCACACTCATCTTTACTCAGCTAAAGATTCTGCTCTGAATTTTTAAATTTTCTTTTAATTTTTATTTTTTACAATAATTGTCAGAAAACAATGTGGTTTTTTCTACAACATTAAAAAAATAGGTAAAATGTAGGAAGTGTTCCTTCTGCAAAAATCATTGTATACTGACTGCTCATATACTTTTTACAGACCCAATTATAAATATCAGTGGGCAGTAAATGTTAAAGTGTAATACTGTGAATTGATTGGCATGGCTGAAATGGGTTTGACTTTAGGAACTACTAGGTGAAGATTTATGTCTGGTGAGGTCAGATGAAAGGATTGTAATGGTCCTGCCTTGTCTAGAATCCCTGACTGAATCAATAATATGAATACCTTAAAAAGAAATTTAAAAAAAACCAAACAAAGCCAAAACAACTGGGAAAACTACTCTAAGTCAGATGAAAATATGCCTGTGAATATACATTAACTGGATACTGAGTAAAAGGGGTTTAAAATTTTTTTAATAGAATAAAAAATACATATATAATAAATAATAGAATTATAATATAGAATTGGATTTGACTTATCTGACATCTACATAATTTTGATTAGCAATGTGATACTTTATAAGCCACCTTTTCTTCCTATCAGGACTGTTCTGGAGTGAATTCTTGTATTCTTATAATAAAATAAGAATTTTATTTTCTGAATTCTCCACTGAAAATGCAACACTGCCTACTTTAGCTTATTTTTAAACTTCTTCAATTTACAAACACTAACAATTCTGAGGGGTTTAGTTTATTTGTATTATATAATCAGACATCAGTGAGAGGGGCTGTGCTTTCTCAAGGTGGACCTAGTCTGAATCTCATCTCTAATAATCTCATACTCATGCTGTGATGGTCAGCTGTCATGAGCTTCTTATATTCTAATCTGAACACTTCCTTTCCACAGACCAATCTGTCTGGGTATGTCTGCGTATGTATTAAGTTGTCCCGTTTCAAGGACTGAATGATGTGTATGGACACGAGGGTGATTTCAGAACTGCATACACAAAAAGTTCTTAAACATGTTAGCGACCACGCACTGCTTGTCTCTCTCTGACAACAATTCTTTTAATACTGAGTCCAGGCATCCATACCACGGTGTGACTGCTTGTCGCAGCAAAATGTTATGCCAAACCAGGATTTCAGAGAAAGGAAAGGATTGAAATGTTGTGGCCTAATTTTCCAAAGCAATATTTTGGTGCTCAGCAGCCAGTGCTTAAGAGATGACTAAGAGATTTGAATTGAGAAAGACTATAATATGGAAACTAAAAGCTTCTAAAATTGGGGGGTGGGGGGTGGGGGTAGAAAAAAAAAGGGGGATGGAGAATGCTGTAGGAGTACATCTAAGATAGATTTTTTTAACGGAAGTAGAAGTATTTAACTCTTTCTATAACTAAAATAACAAGCCTTTGCCTCATTTGTTTACACCAAATGTGAATGCAAAGATGGACACTGGAAAAAAGAGTGTGGGAAAGACTTTATGAAAATGACAGTTACCATATCTGTGGTGGAAAGAGAATCAAGAAAATCTGACTGTGCCAAAGGTGTGAGACCAGATATTTTGCACTACAGAATTACACAAAAATGGCACAAGGAATAAATAGCAGGCTCATAGAAGATGACCTTAAGTCAGTGGAAAATTAGGAAATGCTCTACCAATATACAAGAAAGAAAAACAGGATCTGGACATACAAAGCTGATTAATCTTCCATCAGTAGATTGTAAAACAAATTCGCAGAAAAGTTTTTATCAATGTATTATCATATTTTAGATCAGGTAGTCCAAAATAGAAAAGCTTTGAAGTGAAAAGCAATATAATTTACTAAATAAGTGATAATTAACAATTTGGAAATAAGTGGGAAATCAGATAAGCTGTAGTGTGTTTATAAAAGACATTAGTCTAATATGTTTAGTGAAATTACAGTTTTTATAGACAAAGGAAATGGGGAAGCGCTTAACCTAAGTCAAATGTAGGTGATAAACTGTTGAAAAGGACATACAACAGTGAGTTGTGCTGAACTGGACTGGAAGGGAGCCTTAAAGAGTTCTTCAGAAGGTGGTCTTGGGGTCAGCTGTGAATTTCAGTCATGAGTTCAGCACAATGGCCAAGACTACTTGTGAATTTTAGTTACAGAGATTTTAGAAATATTGTTGATACTGAGGACAGGCAGGGCTTGGATTTTTTCCTTTTAGAACATCTTTTAGATATTCTTTTGGACTTAAGCAGTGGAAGTGGAGCCATATATTAGACACTGTGAAGAAACATGGGACTGTAATATGATGCAAGAAATGACTGTGAAGGAATCAGGACAACAAAGAGTTGATTTTACAAAGGAAAATGAAAACTATAAAGCTTGTTCAGTCTAGGCGCCTAAGAAAGAATATGATTGGCTGTACAAATATATGAAGAAATTATACAGCTGGGGAGGAAACATCATCTAGCTAAAAGGTAACAACACACTGGAAAAATGTTGATGTTATGTTTGATTAACGAAAGCTCTTGACTGGTATAGGTGAGAGGTTCTGCAACAGCCCTCTACCATGCATAGTTAGGGGAAAAATGTTAAGAATCTCATTGCATCATTACCTCTACCTGGAGACTGAACATGAGGGATCTTTTCTTTCACTTGTGTGTTCCTAGTTCTACTTACTGCTTATTGTCTTGACTAGAAAAATCTGTATGTAAGTATTTAGTTACTGAATGTAAGTCACTACTATCACAACCGTTTCAGGAGGCATGACTCCATGGGGTAAAGCCACTTTGGGACATCGTCTGCAGTCACCTGCTACAAGGAGTCACACTTTTTTTATTTTTTCCCTTTTTGCAATCTCCTATCTTCTCAGTCTTTACTACCCTGAGTTTGCAGCTTTTAGAATGGGTCAGTAGCAATGTTTCCCATTAACTGCAGCCACATGCTCTGCTGCAATCATCTTTGGTGATGCCAAAGTGGGACATGGAAGACACATGGTCATGATTACACCAAAAGTCTTTGTTCAGAACTGTGGAAAAAATTTCCTTAATTTCTCAATTTCCTATCAAACCGACAACATTCTTCCACTCCCAGTAAATGATGTGCTATTAGCTGGGTTCCAGTCACCCTCTCCAGTCACCCAAAGCTGACTCCTTAGCCAAGTATTTCTACATCTTAAGAGAGTCCTTGATTGAAATAGAATTCTTAAGGTATATAGAGTTATTATTATGGAGTTTCTTTTCTTTATGTAGGAGTAACACAGTACGGAGTAAAAATAAAGCAATGTCCAAACTAATAATTCTGTAATCTATCATAATGAAAGATAAATTAAGAAAACATTACAAATACTGTATTTCAGGTCTCAAACCAGTTTGAGTTTGTGTACTTCAAGGGAGCTGTAACAGAAGGGTTTATTTACTTGTGACCATTCACACAGCCAGGTGCTAGATGTTAGCCCCAAGTCACTCTTAAGCATGACACACAAGGTGGGGTTTTCCCTAGGGTCTTTTTGGCCTAGTTTTTCTCTTCTTTAGTGACACTGATGTCAACTTTCACCAATTCTTTTTACTGACTCACACAACCATCTTTTTCCCAGCTTTTTCATTCTGTCTTGTCTGAATGGTGAACCCATATTCATATGTATATATGTATTATCAAATATCATATGTACAACATATATACACATATACAATTTGGTAGGTATAGCCTTTAATATACAATTATATATAATGTATACATGTATTCATTTAAGAAATTTCTTTTATTAATTTTGTAATTATAAAATTAACCAAATTTCGTTTCTCTAAGCGCCACAAGTTAATTGCCTTGTCTCCTCAGCATCAGTGAAGGATCAAATTCACGCTCTATAATCAGCTTTTCAGTGGTGTAATTTACTTGCCTCATTGTAACTAGGAAAACTCACACCAACTAAGGGTTTACATTTTTCACATAGCACAGTGACGACTCTCCCTTCATTCCAGGTGGAATCTGGGAAAGATTTGTAAAAAAGCAGGAAACTGTAGAAGATAAATTATTAACTTGACACAGAATCACAGGTTCACAGAACAGCTGAGGTTGGAAGGGGTGTCTGGGGTCAGATGTTTCAGTCCCTCTGCTCAAGCAGGGCTATCTAGGCTAGGTTGTCCAGGATCATGTCCAGATGGCTTTTGAATATGAGTCCTATCTGATTATAAATATAACTGGGTTGCAGAGGGCTGAAGAAAAGCACTATTTATACCAGCCAGAAAGTAGAAAAAGATAACAAGAAACAAAATCCTAGAAAATTGTTGCTACCTTGTTTGAGGTTTTTAAATAAATGTGTGAAAAATCTGTCTTAGGAAGGAAAGAGTTAACACTGAAGTATTCATATTCTGGAGAAGATATTTCAGAGGTAGATGGATTTACATTGAATTAGAGGTGGTCTTCATTCAGAACTCGTTTACAATTTAGTCTTCCTGAAAGTGTGTACATAGATATGTTTGTATATACAGATATAGAGGACTCAGATTTTCCTGTTTAATTTTAGTTTACAAACAGTAGCAGGAAGTTTGACCACAGTCAATAATCAACTCAAGGCAACGGTTCTTATTACTTACTATGAAAAAAGTTAGCATACAGTAGCTATGACAGATGTAAAGAAAATATGTTCCATATTGTGAAAAGATTGTGTGGGTGTGGGTATGAAATTACATATGTGTGTCACCTTCTCCTTCTGGAACTGCACTTGGCTAGAAAACCTAGGGGCTGTATATAATGTTCATGAAGTTTTTCTGTTCCTGTAAATTAATGTATTCAAAATAGTTGATATCAGTTTAAAACCTGGTCCAGCACTGTGTTTAGAACACATAAGGAAGTGGGAGTTCTTGGGAAATACAGGAGTTTAATATTCATACATTCACAGGTATATATATGTGTATATAATCATATTCACACACGCACACATTCACAGAATGACACAATATTCTAGGTTGAAAGGGACCTCTTGAGGTAATCTAGTCCAATCGCCCTGTTCAAGCAAGGTCACCTAAAGCAGCTTGTCCAAGCCCATGTCCAGTTGGGCTTTGAATATCTCCAAGGATGGAGACTTCACAACCTCTCTGGGTAACCTGTTTCAGTGGTTGATCACCCTTACAGCAAAAAAACCAAAGTGTTTTCTTTCTTCAGACGGAATTTCATGTGTGTTGTGTCCCTTGACTCTTATCCTGTCACTGGACACTACTGAGAAGAGTCTAACTCCATCTTTCATTAATGAAAATGTAGAACACTATTGGCCCCATTATTGACCTCTGAGATACACAGCTGATGACTGGCCTCAAACAGGCCCTTGTGCTGTTCTGGCCACAAGGGGATCACAATACTCCGAGACCGGTCATTCACCTAGTTTTCAATCCACCTCACTGTCCACTTATCTGGTGATTCTTTGTCAGTTTGTCTATGATGCTGTTATGGGAGATGGTGTCAAAGTCTTTACCAAAGTTGAGGTAAATAACACGTGGAGTGTGGTTGCTTAATCTTGTGTTATAAGGTTTTTCTTTGACAAAGACAGGAGGAGGTGATATATTTTTGTATAATATTCTTCTGACTGAAGCACATGACCAGGAAAATGGAGACCTGAGAATTATATTCTTCTCAGTTTGAAGAGATTGAAAGTTAAAGTTGCTGTTTCTCAGGGAGAAGCAGCTCACATTACCAGGGTATAAATATGGCTGCTATGAGGATATTAAGCAGCTTTCTTGTTGAATAGGCTCTATATTTATAATTTCTGGTATTTTGAGAGAAGGAAGGATGGGTTCCATCCCAGTTCAAAATTCAATTTATGTATTTTATGCAATCAGAATTTAATTAATTTCTAGGAAGTAAGTATCTGGAGAATGCCATTAGCAGTAGACAACAAGTTATGTCCTTCTTGCCAGCCATCTTTCTGAATCAGAAGTACTGTTTCAACAGGAGGAAACACTTCTTGTAGGCTCCCCTAGGTACTATCTGGGGAACTGTGAGAAAAGGGAGTTCTAGGATTCAGATCTGAAATTTCTGTTAAGTCCTCTAGACTTGGCATGCTCTAATTAGGGTTCGCATTCAGAACATTTAGGTAGCCTGCTACTGAGCAACAGTTTTCCCAGTAAGTGGAATTTCTGACTTTATGTGGAATTTAAATACTCAGAGAAACACAAGATCTTTGTCTTACTGCTTTGGTGCTTGAGAGGCCCTAGGAATCAAAGTTTTACCATCTCAAGTTCTGTGACCGTCTAAAATTATTTCAGTATAGTGCCCATGACACACCAAGGTGGTAGCCATGTCAAATATACTACGACCTTAGATAAGCAACAGAACCTATCACTTTCAGAAGACTCTTTTGGATTAACTAAACATGTGGCCCTACACATTTCTAGCTCTTCATTTCTATATTTTTGCAGCAAGACCTTCCCTTCATTCAGAGACATTACTTCCTGTGTTTAATGAGAAAGAGTTTATTTGTACGTGTTTTGGTTTGCTTGGGGTTTTTCTTGGTTTGGGTTTTTTTTAATGGTTTGTTTATTATAAATAAGTAAGCATTAAATTGCCTTAATAATTTAAAATGTGTTCAAGACAAGGAATCAAGCTAAGACAGAAAAATCTGGAAGTTTGTGTGTGGTAAGGGGGAACAGTAAGAATAAACATGTAGCTTTCCAAAAATACTTTAGAAAAATATACACATATTACAATTGAGAAATACATTTTTTTCCTGATTTCATACCTTAAATGGTGTAACCCATTTAATTTATCAGAAGAATGGACATTTACATAAGTTTCTTTATTATACTGATCAAGAAAATTTTAAAAATGCAGATACTAAAGTTTTTATGTGTATGTTATAGTTTAATGCAATATCTTCTGAAATTCTTTTGCCAGATGTATCAGAAATAAGTTTCAGTTATAGCATGAATTTTCAGTGGGTATTTATTTTCCATAAAATGGAAATTAAAATTAAGAATAAGTACAAGATGACTTATTTTTAATTTATAGGTATTACTGATTTGTTTTTAAATAAAACTCATATCCTCTTTGTTTAAATTATGGATAATTACATTTCCTTCTCACTTAAAATGGTAAAGTCTATTTAATCTCACTGGGAAGAACCCTGGTTGCTTTTGTTTTCCATTCTGGTATTCCAAACAATCATAGAATCATAGAATTATTAAGGTTAGAAAAGACCTCTAGGATCGTCACGTCCAACCATCAACCCAACACCACCATGCCTCCTCAGCCATGCCCTGAATGGTGCTGAAGCATAATGCAGTGTCTGTGTGAATACATGGTGATTTAGTGTTGTTTAAAAATCTTATTTTTGAATTATATATCATATAAGACCAACCAAAACTGAAGACTTTTAGCAACTAGCTATTATTCTGGAAAACGGTCATTCATAGACTTTCAAAATAGTTTTAGTATGAATGCTTCTTTAAAACTTCTTTCATACAGGACTGACTGATTTATGTTGTTGCTTAGATATAAACAAAGCCAGTATTGAAACCTGAAGAATTTGCTTACATAAACATATCTCACTTTTCTAAATATTTGTTCTTATTGACCAGGAAAAGTTTTATTGAAGTACGTAAGTCTTCTCTGTCTGTATGCAAAGAGTTTTATATATATTATTGAATACTGTAATGTTGGGGTAGATCCTTCCTTCCTAAATCCTCAAGGATGCTGCAAGAAACTGTACCTCATCACTTAACTGTTCTAATTGTCTCTGTATCAAAAGAAAAGACAAGTAAGAAATTTCTTATCTAAGGGAAGAAAAGTACTTTAGGGACTTAAAAAAAATTCTGGAAAACCTCTAGCCATTTCCCCTTCCCAGCAGTCCCTCAGCAACTTCCACACTGCTTGCTTTTCTGCTGCACAAGGATTTCTCTGAATTTCCAGTGCCTGTTCATATCTCCAAGCTAATGAACTACTCCAAAATTTTTGCTTACATGCTCATGATCCAACCCCATAACCAACAGCCATTTTTGCATCAATCAGCTTTCAGATGGTATTAAAGATAGATCCTGGCTAAAATACTAATCACTGAAATAAGAACATCTCTGATACTAAGACCAGACTGACTAGTTCATGTAGTGAATGGTGCTAATGATCCCATACCTATGTACTGTACTCTATGAATGTTAAAAGGGGCCTTCACAAATCTTCTTTTCACTGCTCACGTCAGATAAACTTTCTCTGCTTGAATAGGAATGTTCTCTTATTCTGCCTTCGGCATTATTGAACTCTTGTTCTCTGAGCAACAAAGAACCACTATCCCCTTCTGTCTTATGCAGGTTCAGACTGTAGAATATGGGTGGCTGGAAGGAGAACCTCAGAGCTTGCATATCACAGGCCAATCTAGCAAGGCTCCTCAGAATGAGTGTCAGCTCATTTTCTCTTAGAAACGTAGACAAAAACAGAGGAGATTGTGTGAATCTACTATTTACAGATGCTGTGGTGATTGTCTGTGGAATGATCCCTGTAGGAGTTTGAGTCCCACTGTGCCCTAGCACACAAGAAGTTGATTTTCCTGGGAAGAGAAGGCTGTGTCATCCTGCAGGGCACAGAAGACTCTGGATACACTTTTGCTGTATATGAAAAAGCACGCCAGAATCTGCTCAGAGATAGCTCTGTGCTTAAATTCCACACTTTGATATCCTCTAATATGGAGAGCTCTGCATGCTTCTTTTGTCTGTCTCTACTTGATAAACCTAAAGAAAGATAATTTATAACACCTGCAATATTAATATCTCTCTTCTATATGGTTACTAGTCAGAACTGCTTTTGTACAGTTATCTGATTGCAGCACAACCATCATGACAAGAGTGCTCATCATCCTGAAGGCATGCCAGCTTTCCAGTCCTTTTCCACATGTCCCTAAATTGTTAGGATATAATAGAAAATGGGGGGCAAGGCAGTGTGAAGAGGTTGTGCTTAAGCTATTGCAGAGGTTTGGGAGACCTGGACATCTTGGGAACCTAAGTCAGCTGGACTGGAGGGGTTTGTGTTCAGGAAACAGGTCACTGGCCAGAGAAACATCCAGTGCTTAGAGGTTCCTTAAACTCAAGGTGTTTTCTCAACATACAGAATCACTATGTAAATCCAAACACAGCTGTCTGGTGAGTGACCAGAAAGAGCGAACTTTAAATTTTTTTGACAGTTTGCATTTTCTTCATCAGTCAAAAAGAGGTTGTCAGTCTTCATAGTGTTCTTTTTCAGAAAATTCTAAAGAAATATCATTATGACTTGCTTCAAAAAGATATTTTGGGAAATAAAAAAAAAATAATTAATTGAACATTTTTGGAAGAGTGTAGTTCCATTCATGAGCTTCCTGCCTTCCTCCCTTGCTTCCCCTTTCTGTTTTTCCTTTCTTCCTTCCTTCTTATTTATGGGGATGAGAATAAAGTTTACAATATTATGTAATAACTTATTATTGACTTTATATCCACTAAAAATGATTTCTGTAGGTACCCTATTGTACAGTGTAAGTAATTTAAATAATAAGAAAAAATATAACATTTCTTATCAAGTTTTTGTTATTTTGCCAAGGTATTGCCTTCATACCAATAATGCTTGGGAAAAATGGCACTAATCCACAATAACAAGAATCATTAATGAAACAGCTTGGTTTTCATATTTGCTTGAAATGGCAATGGAAATATTTAGAATAGTCAACAAGCTCAAGTATTAGGTTTCATTGTTATGTCCACTCACAAAACCAGCATGAAAACAATATATAATGTTTACAGTGTACA